>NC_087257.1:8347500-8702500 GCF_037042905.1 Lytechinus pictus | reverse complement strand
AGAAATAAAATATGATTTTAAAACAAAAAGTAATAGACTTCATGGTCGTTCTAGGCCCCGTCTGACAAAGAGTTGCATAATTATAATCCAATCAACCACAACTATGGAAAGTCAGCAACGTCAACATCGAAAATGCATGTTTGCTCACAATATTCTCTAGTTATGATATGCCTATACTCAAACATTCATCGCTTTCTTGAAAATTCGGCGAGCTTACAAAGCACATCGTGCAAATTTCCTGTAGAAGATATTATGACATCGATAGATTATAATAGTTGAGATTGATCGGATCAATCGTAATTCTTTGTAAGGCGGTCTCGTTGGTGTGGCTGGCGCATCAAGCTATGTAGAAGAAGTCGTGCCAGCCGGGAGTCAGCATGCGGTACCCATCATCGCCGAGCGAGCATGGAAAGCATCGATTTATAACGGCGACTAAAAATATCAGTACCACAGACCCGATGGCAATGGAGTATATAGATAACGCTACAGGACACAGACAATGCATATCAAGGTTAATAACAAACACATGAGAGCAAAACCCCTTCCACACTGCTTTAAATTTTCCCCCAACATTTCAAGATTGACCACGATAGAGAAGTTGTGGCTCAGGGGTTAAGTCTCTGGACTTTGAGTCACAAGGTCCGGGGTTCAAATCCCACTACAATAGAGATGATGTGGCTCAGCGCTTAAGTCTCCGGACTTTGAGCCACAAGGTCCGGGGTTCAAATCACACCGCAGCACTCATTTCCTTTGGCTAGGCGTTTATCTACATTTGCCACTCTCCACCCAGGTGTAGTAAAGGGGCACCCGATAGTAAGGAATCCGTCGAGTTAAATATAATTCAAATTTCTATTTTCTCGTACACTCTGTACATCTATTGAAATGTGAATCTAGGGATGGCAATCCAAACTTTGATATATTTTAGAAAAATTTGACGATATTTTTGTAAAATTTGTTATTTTAAATGATAAGAATATTCTTTTCGACTAAACTTACAATTTTTTAACAAAAAGTCTGCCGAAAATTGTGAACCGAAACAGCAGTTTCATCCCAACTATCAGAGCTTGTGAAAAATTGCAAATATTTCGTTTGCCCAGAATGAATTAGGACTACACTGCTCTTTTGATACAATTATCGACAAAGACTTATTTGTTGTTCTTTGTCAGTAGGGCATATGGCTCTGTTCTCGAATACCCGGTACGTTGCGGAGCGAATCACTTAATAATGTGGCAATGCGAACAGACCATTGTTTAACATGCAATCCACATGTTTCTGTTCTAAGCATCGCTATATCATGCACCTGCTTTGATACGATAATACGACGACATGGTTTCCAATCCCGACATGTCATCCATGACACCACTGATAATACCAAGTCTTTAAAGGACGTCTTGGAGAACTAATAGGGTTTTTTTCTCTGCGACGTACAGCGGGTTTACGAACAGAATAAAGGTCTTGCCAAATGCCCCAAATGACAAAGAAAAATGAAGAAGTTTGTCGGAAATGGGTGAACCGGAACGACAGTTTCTTCCTAAATTAATCAGAGCTGACGAAAAATTGCTTATGTCGTTTGTCCGGAATAAAGAACTTATCTGCTATTTTGATTCACCAATTTTCGACAAAGAATTCCTGCTTGTTGTTTTTCATGACGAGCATTGGAAAACATATTGTTATGTATCCGAAGAATTGTAAGAAAAATTACATTCATCCATGTATTTTGTTTCTCTAAGGAAGTTTATTCCAGAATGTAGCTTTGTTACATGCAGCTACGCATATTAAATGAGGCTAAGTAATGTTTGGTATTTTTTAAATGTACAAAGGCAGACAATACAGACTGCCAGCAGGGAATAGGACAATATGATTTGCTATGTTGTTTACATTGTTATTTTCACTGAGGTCATTCAACATGTTCAAGAGTCTTTAGGATTGCTCTAGAAAGAAGGAGAATGTTCTTTTTAAAGACAATACTAGACGCTTCCAGAATAGTGGAAATTCAACTGGCAGTTTCTTCAAGGACATCATCATATCAGATCAGAACTCAGAGTTTCACGCCAGACTTTATGTCAGAGCATAGTTTATTTCCATCTGTAATACAACGTTTATCTTCTGTGGAATTATTTTGCACACCATCAATGAACTGTTTGCAGTTATTTTAAGAGAGTTTCTCAGTTCTCATCGAGATCATCAACCTGTTCTAAAGAACATGTTTCAACCCATGGGTTGCTGAAATCGACTGTTTATCATCATAAACTTCTCCTTGTCTTCACGGACATTTCAACTCACTCCAGTGACTCTAATCATCAATCGTATTTCAACATCAATCTCATCATCGCCAGCATTGTAAAATTTAATATAAGGAATCTTCGCCAGCCAACCTGGACATTATTTGGATTTAATACTGGATATACATTTGTGGACTAACCAGACCTGATTCTTCAAGATATGTAAGATAACTCAGTATTTTGTTTGATTATTTTGCCATTTGTTGTATGTAGATAAATAAGAAAGAAGATATTTTAACTAAAATGCTTTTGATTATTTGTTTAAATATTTGTTGCAATATCGTAACAATATTTTCTCTTTGAATCCTCAGTACCTCACTGAGCGAAAATTCAGATTATTGTAGTCCCACCGGTGGAAACCAATAAATTGATGTTATATACCGTATGCATTGATGTTATATCGCGCCGTGATCTTAGAGGCTTGCGTGTGTTGGTGAGCTGCCGCTGGTACATCTCTGACAACTCTTACGCGTATTTCTATATCCTCTGAGGGAGGGCATTATGAGAATATGACGTCATATGCACGGATCTACTGAAAAGAATGTTAATGTTCTGATTTGCCTGGAGTCGGTTTTTTTGTGTGCGAATGTCGCATAAGGCTCAAACGTCCGTATCCATAAGATGGAAAGGGGGTGGGGGGGGGGGGTTCTAACTACATTTTTACCTCTCCCGTCCTATAAGACCACTTATGGACAGAAAAGGGATCCAATTGTTACATCATCAGAAACGAACATTACCTTATGAATAGCAATTTTTTCATTAGTTGTCGTAGTATATAAATGCACTTTTCTAGGAGGGGGGATAACGCCACATGAAACAAACAAAAACATGCAAATTACAGTCGATACATTCATTAAGAAAACATACGTAAAGAGTACTATCAACACATAATGTAATCTAGTCTTCTCTTTAGACATGTTATAATGGTTAAAGTGCGAAATTTGAGTATGATTCAGGCAGAATAGTATCACACTACCCCGGTAGCATCCTTGAAAACCTAATCGGTTCTATTTTACGCCACGGTCACACCAACGATACCGGCTCCAAAAAGACCGATATTATGCCATTGGAAATAACGTAATAACTTTGAATGGTCTGGGGTCGGTTTCGCCGATGTAACTGTAGCTTCAATCATCGTCACCGTCACCGCCCCTGCTGTCATCGGCGTGCGAGACCACGCTGTCCACTGACCGCCGGCTGGGATGGACTGAGAGCTTAGCTGAACTGCCCAACGCAATTTCATTACCAATATCACTGAAAGATGGGCAATATGAGATGCACTGCCCAACTGCAGTGGATATACCTTAAAGGGGAACATCAGAACTCTAAAGGGGCGGTGATGTGTATAAGAAATATGAGAACTATTTGGGGTTTAAGGACGTTCCACAGTTAAAGTGAAATCCATGTCATTTTCACCAAACTTTGCACATAGATACTTTAGAACCTTAATATTCGAAATATGCAAAAATTAACATAGGTCCATGTGCTTGATTTTTTGCTATAGAGCTTCAAAGTTCACCCAAATTGATGTTCTTAAAAATTGCGCATTCAAAAGAATTTGGCATTTTTAGACCACCCAAGATTACTACAATGAGTTTAAACCTCTATTACTCAGTCAAAATACATGAAAAAGTCATCAAATTTCGCAAGAGAGTCAATAATTGTATCGTTAGAATGGAGAATCTATTTATAGTGCTATTTGTTTGCAATTTTAAGTTTAACAGCACTGTCAGTTCTTAAAAATGGCGTAAAAGATAACAAAATCCCAATCTAAAAAATGTGAAATTTCAGTTACAAACTACAAACGTACAATAAATGCTGCACTTTATTCAAAATCCATGTCATTTTCACCAAAATTTGCAGAGTTGTAGAGGAAGGTATACCTAAGCGGTACAAACATTAAAAAATAGGGGTTCATGTGCTTGTTTTTAAACTATCAGCATTTTTATTAGAGCAAATGTGCTTTTTAAAACACCAAAAATGCGCCGAATGCTTTGTATCTATGTGAAGAAAAAATCAAAACCACTATACCATTTATTCAAACTCGGGGTAATATTCGTGATTCTTGGCAGCACTGCAGAGTAAAGTATTTTGAAATTGTAGAGAATGTTTTTTTGAATGGTCCATGGAATAATTCCACTTTATAGCTTCATGAAATAACACATCGGATCTGCAGTTAAAGTGCAGAAGATGAGAAAAATCAGCTCATACCCGCAGCTAATTAATCACCTGTTCATCCATTGTGACGTCAGTGCGCAGAGTGTAAACTATGCGCAGATCATAATGCGCACAAACATAACTGTGGAACGTCATTAAAAAAAATGGTCAATTGCGACTATTTGCAACTGTTGTAATCATTGTGCATAATAATAACAACCAAATATCGGAACTGATCAAGTATTGTTCAAACTTTACTCCAAAAATGAACAATTTACACAGCAACATCAATTTAAATAGCAATATTCAATTTCTAATATACATTGCTTAAAATTTGATCATTGTAACCGTCTTGCAACTCTCAGAGAACAATCGTTTAACCATAATAGTAAATTAGGTTGTATAAAAAATTATACATTTTTTAAATTGTATTTTTATTGTGTAAACAGATTTATTGAAAGGCTTTTAAAGCTATTGTTCTGAAAAAAGTTCATTCAATGATTATTTCAGATTTAATAAGAAAATACTACTTTAAAATTTGCTTCCTAAACTCCAGTATATGAAGGGAATCGCACGACAATTTCATGCAAAGTCTGCATGGGCAGAGCATGTCTTGTAGAGTTTCTAGATGCTTAACAACAATCACAAATCATTATATAACATTACATTTAATCATGCTTCTCTCTCAATTTCATGAAAATTGAATAATTGGAAATGGAAATGAATGTGAAGATTTGAAATCGTAAAAAGCAAGTTCTATACATAACGTCATTTTCTATCCCAAACACGGTATTTGTAGAGTTATGTCGATTAATCAAGTCAATTCATCTATTTTTAATCCGAATTGTATTTTGTCTGCATAATCCGAAAAGAGGTTGAGTCTTTTTTTCTACCCCACTTACCGCCAAGTAAACGCATTCATATTTTGTTCAATATTATAACAGAAGGGAAAAATAATTACTTGTAGACTCTTAAAAAGGTTGGGCAAAAAAGGCAAAATTTCTAACCATCACTGGGCAACATACTGTTCACACAACTATTGGTTAAAATCTGTCAAAATTTGGTAATAAAAACTAATAATTGGGTAATAAATTTGCCCAATTTGATAACTATTGCCCAGGATAAATATATTTTTTTTACGAACATACATTCCCCAACACTTTGTTGCCAAACATTTAAGTGTATACAGTTTTTCATCAAAACCATTCGGATAGATATTGCGGACTGGATGAGCCTATGTAGCGTGTAAGAATTCGCTTGAACGATCATACGAATTACGACTTCAATATTCAGAAATATATAATATGCATGCTATTCCGTCTGTTAGTTGAGTGTACTTTTCATACAATATTGTTTTATCAAGCTGGTGTTGTTTTAGCCTTGAATATATTTCTCATTGCATGGCTAATTTAAGTAATGAGGCGTGACGATAAAATAAAGCGTTCTACATGCATGCATAATTTGTGTCAAACACGCCGGGTGGGTGGTCATGTCATGCATAAAATGCTATGTTAGATTTTTCTTTATACAACGCTGTTTAATAATATACTCTGCAGCAGTTGTTCAACAGTTTGAACAAGTGTTTAAAATCTTAACAAAATGTAGTTGTTAATATTTAATCTTCAATAACACAAGGATGACTGTTTAAACTGTTGAACGACTACTGTAAAGTTCATAGAGTAAACAACATTGTATACATTTTAAACAGCATATTTTTACCATGCACGAATCGGCTATTTACAGTAGAACCCCGTAGATACTACTTTTGCAGACAGTCCATCAATCGCCAAACATTTCATTAAATGGGTGGCTTGAATACAAAAGACACTCAGACAAACATAGCATATTGGTACAGGTTATTATCATATGTGCATGTGTAAATGATAACATCTCAGGATACAAAGGATATAAAAGTCTATAGTTGATGAGATTCTTTTCTTCAGATGGATAAAAAATAATCAATGTATATCGTAATTAACTTGCATTGTATTAAAGGAGGAAAATGAGTACAAGAGGGGAGAATGGAGGAGAGAACGAAAATGGGAGGACGACGACGACGAAGAAGAAAAAGAAGAAGAGAAGGGGAAGAAGAAGAAGAGAAAAGAGGAAAAAGAAAGAGGGAGAAGAAGAAAAAAAGAAGAGGAAAAAGAAAGAGCAATAAGACGATGAAAAAGAGAAAGGAAAGAAGAGACAGGGGACGAGAAGAAGAAGAAGAGGAAGAAGAAGAAACAGAAGAAGAAGAGGAGGAAGAAGAAGAAGAAGAAGAAGGAGCAGAAGAAGAAGAGGAAGAGGAAGAAGTAGAAGAAGAAGACGAAGAAGAATAAGAAGGAGGAGGGGAAGAAAATGAAGAAGAGGAATAATAAGAGAATGAAGAAAAAAGGTAACGGATTAATGTTTTTATCGTAACATCGCCCTTAATTGCTCTTTCTGATAGGATTTAAGAATGGTGTATGAAGAAGGACAATATGACTCCACCCTAATACGATCAGTTTCATGTCATTCATAGAAATTAAATTAGCACATTTTTCTTCAAGATGTTAATTCAAAAGAAGCAAGTTCCCTATGCAGGAGATATTCAATCTCCTAAAATATTTTCATGCTCACTTTCTTTCGCTATCACTTCTGAGCATTGTCTTTATCAATATTAGCATATTTTTCTTCAAGATGTTAATTCAAAAGAAGCAAGTTCCCTATGCAGGAGATATTCAATCTCCTAAAATATTTTCATGCTCACTTTCTTTTGCTATCACTTCTGAGCATTGTCTTTATCAATATTAGCATATTTTTCTTCAAGATGTTAATTCAAAAGAAGCAAGTTCCCTATGCAGGAGATATTCAATCTCCTAAAATATTTTCATGCTCACTTTCTTTTGCTATCACTTCTGAGCATTGTCTTTATCAATATTAGCATATTTTTCTTCAAGATGTTAATTCAAAAGAAGCAAGTTCCCTATGCAGGAGATATTCAATCTCCTAAAATATTTTCATGCTCACTTTCTTTTGCTATCACTTCTGAGCATTGTCTTTATCAATATTAGCATATTTTTCTTCAAGATGTTAATTCAAGAGAAGCAAGTTCCCTATGCAAGAGATATTCAATCTCCTAAAATATTTTCATGATCACTTTCTTTTGCTATCACTTCTGAGCATTGTCTTTAATGATATTAGCACATAAATTAGCATATTTTTCTTCAAGATGTTAATTCAAAAGAAGCAAGTTCCCTATGCAAGAATTATT
Source organism: Lytechinus pictus (assembly GCF_037042905.1). Lineage (NCBI taxonomy): Eukaryota > Metazoa > Echinodermata > Echinoidea > Temnopleuroida > Toxopneustidae > Lytechinus > Lytechinus pictus. The sequence continues at coordinate 8,694,823 of NC_087257.1, read as the reverse complement.
CAATCTCCTAAAATATTTTCATGCCCACTTTTTTTTTATATCACTTCTGAGTATCTACATCCGATAGTAAGGAAGATTGAAGAATTAACATCAAAATGTGGGCGCACCGCCCTTCAAGGAACAAGGGTACCCCGCTAGAAGGGACGAAACGGAGCGTGACAGACGACTGCCAAACAACTCTATCAAATGTCATAACAAAATAAACAAACATAGCGTTCGGTAGAAAAAGGGCCTAGACTAGAGTGGTGATACATTGGTGTTCTGAGGTACTAGCTGTCCCACAGAATTTCAACAAATTAAAGTGGTTTTCCCCCAACAAGTTACTGTATTTTTCAGCATCATAATTTTAATGTAATTTCCTTTGTCATCCGGACCCCTCGACAAGCTCACATTATTCATTAATGTTTGACCAATATTAATCTAAAAGAATATCGTTCATAATCAGTCTTTGGTCAATAAATCTAATCAAAATCATATCAAATCTGTCATAGCGCAGGAATGAGGTAGAAGACAGAGAATGAAAACGAAATGGTAATCTACTCCTTCCTCTATGCGAAAAAGGACTGACTGATCTATAAAATTTGACATGTGGAAAAATAAATATCTGTAGAAATGTTATTCTAATCGCACAGCAATACGTTTTTTCGTGTTTAAGGATCATTAAAGTGAGGTCAAGTATGCTGTTACTCTCGAGAACTACAAAACATGCTTTGAATAATATAAGACAATTATTTTAGGCTTACAGCGCCATCACTCATAAAGGCCAATTGAAGGTTCACAATGACGCAATCAAAAGAAGTCTCTCTGGAATGGCGCCTTTGTGGAATTAAAATGAAAAAAATCCTCTCCTAGTCAATAATCAGTAATTGACTATAAAAGGTAATTTTCTAAAATTCAACAAAGAAGCTGTAGGCCTAACATAATTGTGTGATTTTTGAGCAAAAGTTCTTAGAAAACGATGCAAGAACCTCGGGCGAGCACACAAATTGACTTTTTAAATAAAAACATTCGACTTATTCATATAATTTGACATAATGGTCAAAAGTAATATTTTACTTTTTTACTTTTCCTTATCTCCCATTTTTTTCCTTTGTCGCAAAATTCATTCAATTTTTAGGGAAGGGGGGGGGGGGGGGCAGGGTCCCAAGCCCTCATCTGTATGCCATTGGTCATCATAAAGCCACATATTCTCACATTAAACATGTCCACAGCAATAACAAGTTTGAATAGAAATAGGAAATTGTCATCATATAATTCATTAAAATGCACCCGATGAAAACAATGGAAATAAAAGTATTGCTTCATTTTGAACTGGGTGGGCTGATTCACAGATCAATAGTTTAAGGTGATGACGATGGGACTTAAACCAAGAACTATGCAATCTATCCTGTACATAGTCGGGTTACTCATCCTCAGGGCTGCAAACGTGAAAAATATTGATACATTGGAACAAGGGTATATAAAAAGAATAAATGTTCCGTTTCATTCATTAATTTTCGTTTCACAATGTTTTTGTAAATAGTATAACAAAGCTTTCCATCACTTATCCCCCCAGGTATATAATTTTTCTTTCTATACCTGCCGTTTTCCTTCTCCCCACGTTTTCCTTTCCTGATCCCCATGGTGACACGACATATGCTCATGCGGCAATTGCTCCAGACTATCTCAGAGGGCATAGGGTCGGAGTTAGGACTTAAGTAGAGTTTTTGGTTCCGAATAATGCAAAGATAATGATCAGGGTTTATTTACTTTTAAAATTTATGATTTAGGTTTGGCTTAACGTGCGGATTGTCCATCTGAGCAATTGTCGCCAGAGCAAATGTCATGGAACCCTTCTCATTCTCTCTCCCTGTCTGTTTCACTCTTTCTCTTTGTCTCTCTCCGTCACTCATCATCTGAATCTCCCCTGCCTGTTTCCTATTCCTTCTTTACTTTTACTCACATACCATCCCACAATGAGTCTTTTTCTATTCATAGTCATGTTCGGAATGCAAAATGGAGCTTATACAAGTAAACGGTTTTTTTTTCATCATCAACAATCATGACAAGCAAAAACGCTCAACTGCCATGACTGGGGTAATTACAGCTCTTCGTTTTATTGTACATTAATGTATAATGGATCGTGATCATCATTTCCGGTTAATACTCGAATAAATCAATATCAGTCGATCTTTATTTCCTCATGTCATTCGCCCCTTTTCTATTTGAAGCAAAGTTGTCGAGCGACGGATCTAGTAAGAGTCATGATTATTGTCTTCGATAAATTGCGAATCGCTCACATGTAATTCTGAATTTATCAATGTTTTCTTTTGTATGTGTTTAAATGTAGCAGGGCCCTCTGGGAGAACAGTGTACGTCACTGATGAGCCTACCCTGGAAAAAACAAGACTTTATAATAATAACAATAATAATTATAATAATAGAGTGTTTTATTAAACTGTAATGTCTCATTATTATATCCGACAGGCTCTATTAAAATAAGTAAAGTATCAAGTGTAGGTTACGGAAATGATGCAATGTAATAATAATAATAATAATAATAATATTAATAATAATATTGGTATTCCGTTTCTGTATAATACTAAATACCTTGGAATTACTGAGATTTTGGTAAAGTCAGAGTCTGGATCTCAATCCTACCAAAAACCAAAAAATGAAGTGGAAAGGGGGAGGGATAAAAAAGGAGGAATTACCATGTGTTAGATAATGACCCCAATAGAATTGGGGTGTAGAGAGTTAGTGAACGGAATAGATAGATAAATAGAAAGAGAGAGAAAGAGAGGGGGAGGGATCGGGGAGTAAGTGGTGTGTGTGTGTGCGTGAGACCGAGTGAGGGTGTGTGGAGGTACCGTGGCCGAGTGGTCTAGGGCGCCTGGCTATACATGAAAAAGTCCGGGATTCGATCCCCGGCCGCGGCAGCTATGCCAGTGAGCAAGGCATTTAATCTACAATGCTCTTTTACCCTGCTTTCAAATAAATGGAAATGCTATATGCATTATTGGTATCTAAAAAAAGTGTGTGCGTTTGTGCATGAGAGGGTGGGTGTGTGTGCATGAGATGGGAATTTCTAACGGTCAACATGTCACGAAGTATTGGGGTCATCAAAGATCAGATGTGGTCAGAAATAAAACTCATGATGCATTCATATCTACCAAAGATAACAGGGTCCCGTCTTACAAAGAGTTAATCGTAACTCTATGGAAATCTATCAGTGTCATAATTTTTTCTACAGAAAATGTGCAAAATGTCCTTTATAAGCAAAGGAGAACACACCGAACTGTCAAGAAATCAATGAATTTATGGATGTACATTCATATCTAGAAAAAAATTTGAGCAAACATGCATTATATATGTTGACTTTGCTGGCTTTCCATAGTTGCGATTGATCGGATTAATCGAAACTCTTTGTAAAACGGGCCCATGGAAAGCCAGCAAAGCCCGGCTCGATAAAGGAAAATGTCGAAGATGTACCAACGATATAATGGTATAATAGCAATAGATTTTTATCTTATCTTCTTAGGTTCAAATCAGCCAAGAGCAGAAGTAACTCGAAGTAGAAATTCGATGGAAGAGATCGCCTAAAGATAAAGATCCGTCACATCAAGTCCTTGACCCAACAAACAATGACCAGGGGCCCGTAACACAAAGCTTAGCAATGATCTTAGAACATTTTTCTACGATTGATTCCATTGACTACAATGTACAATCAATCGTAAAAATCAAGCGTACGATCAATCGCTAACCTTTGTGTTACGGGACCCAGGAGGCGTTTCACAAAAAGCTTACTGAGTGATCTCCACTGACGAATTCACTCTCAGCCAATCAGATGCAAGGATTCGCAGTAACTTATAACATAGTCCATGAAAATCGCTGACTATTCTTTTTATGAAGGTTGATCTCTGCCGAGCAGGGTTTGGAAATAGACTAAGGCAGTGTGCGTGTACACCAGAGTGTTACGCCTCGCTTGGTTAGTCTTTGTATTCAGGCGAGTTGAGGGCACGTTTATGGAAATAACAGCAACGGGTGCCTTGGCTAAAGGCAACTCAAGGATCGGTCATGGGAGCATTGATGATCGTTCATTAGAGTAAAAGAAGGCAATTTGGCGGGAGATCGAAACCAGAAATAGACCAGTCCAACAATTTCATGTTACGTTAAATCCGATACTTCCAAGAGGGCAATTTAGGTTTATCCGAGGGAGTTGAAATGGCAATAAATAGGCACGTCATTCAAATAATTAGAAGTGTCACTGTATATGCTATAGGAGAGTCTGAGCGAAATAAAGGATACATCTGATGTTATCAAGATAATTGCAATTCATACTCGATCGTGAGATAGGGAGTAAGGAGTAAAGAAAACGGAAGATAAAAGTGAGAGGGAGAGAGAGAGAGAGTGCGGTGGATGTATGTGTGTTTCACAATGACTTGTGAAGTCTAAGGTTTGAATTTAAATATAAAATTATGAATTTGACTCGGTTAATAATTTAGTAAACGGGTTATTTGAACAAAATGATCCAAGAATGACCTACAAATGACTCAAGAATAACTTTCAAATAAAGTTGAAACAAAATCTATTTCACAAGTGAAAGAATCTTTGTATGTAAAAAAAGTAATCTTTACATGGGGTCGAAGCGAAGCCCCATAGGGTAAAACTAACATGATAATTTATTGTTGATTACTTTGTTTAATTCCAAACGCTTAACAATTTCGGATATAGCTCTAAGTTAGATCGTATATATGTGTTTTTAAAATTAAAGTGTGGAGAGTAAAAGGAGGCTGGAATCAATTCACAATCAAAGTTATTTAAAAAGAAAAAACCCAACATTTTGTTCCCTTTGATTGTTTAATAAAACTGAATTAAGCCCTTCAATGTGACATGTTCTCTAAGAAAATTAATTGCCCAGTGGGGTACCCAAATAGACTGTGCTAATATACCCTAAAGTATACCCTAAAACAGAAAATTTAGCGATTTAATATTGATATCCTTTACACTTTAAATAAGTCGATTTTACAAAAAAACAGAGCCAATCCCATTTCTACCTCTTAAAAAAGTCACAGATTTACAGATCACAGATTCTTTTATGTCTTTAGAATTACATTAAATACTTAAAATATTATCATGATCATACAGATATTATAATAAATTCCATAATTTATAGAGGTTAGATGGGTACGGCGTTTTAATAAACGGTCACTTTGGAATCTCAGAAAAATCTGAGAAAATAATATTTTTTCTCAGTTTTCATTCCACAGTCGACTTTTATTTAGTGTTTATAGTGATAAATACTTAACACCGTATGAAACAACAGATGAAAAGGGCTACATACCCTGAAAGCAGATCATTTCAGGTTTTAACTTCCATTCCCGAAGCATACATTATAAACAAAACGCTTGTACACAAACTTAAGCAAGCCAATCTTGGCATTTACTCAAGGTAATGAAAAACGGCAGATAAACTGACGATATTACGTTTAAAGTGATGATAAAGCAATTAAAAACGCATGATATATTTCTCCCGAGGAATTCCGAAGATCTAATTCCCATTCTCGCCAACGGCAAGAAATCGAGGTCGAGTTCATGCTTAATTTCCATGGAGAAAATCGACGGTTCATATTCGCGATTGAAGGTAAATGGCTTTTAGGCTATCGGGCCAATATGGTTCTCGACTTATCGCATTCACACTTGATCGTGCTTTACTTTCAGGGCATCTACCTGTAAGGGTCATTTGATAATAAACCCAAGGGCTTGTGGGATACATTTCAAGTGGATGGGCAATATGCACAGGTGAATTTCACCGCGAAGCTCGCAAAGGAACGGATCGCTAAATATTATTCGTGGTTAACTAAAACTGACTTTAATCGCGAACCTGAACTTTAGACGTAAAGTTTGGCTATGATTTATATCACATCGAGTGGGTTTTTCATAAAGCTTATCGTAGGTTATACGAATGACTTAACGCACGACCGGTGATCATTTCTTGTGATTAAATTTATTTCTAAAAGTCGAATGAGCACCGTAGACCATGTTCCAGTCGTGTAGCTCATATAGGAAGCTCTATGAAAACCCACCTTCACCACATAACAACAATTAAAATTAATATAACACCATCGTCACAATAAACTGAGCGTAATGGTAAATTTATGACAAATTATGTAAAAAATGGATATTGATTAAAAAATATTGATGAAATGTCAATGTAGGATGAAGAGGTTCACATGGATTCATAATATGAGTCATACTTAAAGGTCAAGTCAACCCAAGAAAAATGTTGATTTGAATAAATAGAGAAAAATCAAACTAGCATAACACTGAAAATTTCATCAAAATCGGATGTGAAATAAGAAAGTTATGACATTTTAAATCTAAAATATTTTTCACAAAACAGTGATATGCACAACTGAGTGACATACAAATGAGATAGTCGATGATGTCCCTCAATCACTATTTCTTTTGTTTTTTATTGTTTGAATTATGCAATATTTTTTTTAAAATACAAATTTGACAATAAGGACAAACTTGACTGAACCCTATAATATTAAACAATGCTAATTCCACATGTTCAGGGAGGAATTAATCGTTGTTTCACTTGACAATTAGGAGGAAATTTGAATATTTCATATGATAAAATACAAAAGAAATAGTGAGTGGATGACGTCATCGGTCTCCTCATTTGCATACAGACCAGGATGTGCATATAACTGTTTTGTGAAATTAAGCGGAACTTTAAAATGTCATAACTTTCTTATTTTACATCCGATTTTGATGGGATTTTTGGTGTCATGCTTGTTGGATTTTTCTCTTTTCATTCAAATCAACTTTTTGTTGGAGAGCACTTGTCCTTTAAAGGGAAATGAAACCTTTAAAATATGTGGACTTGTGTGAAAACAGAAAATTCAAAGAATAAGAGCAGAAAATTTGAGAAAAAATTGACAAATAATTAGAAAGTTATGACCATTTGAATATTGCGATCACTAATGCTATGGAGATCCTCCCATCAAGCTTTCGTTGATCTGTTTCTTTGATTTTTCTGTTTTTCACACAAGCCATCTTGTTCCAAATGTTTTATTTTCCTTTAATCTAATGACAATTTTTTAACGTTTAATCGAAGACTCTATTTAAATAAGTCATCGGAAAAATAAACCCGCGCTGGATGGGGAGGTTTAGCATATTTGTCGATCTGCATCCTCGTACAAATCTGATGTTTATGAAATAAATATCAGTCTGCATCACGGCTGGCATGTCATGCCTACAGGTCTAACATAATACTCAAACCATGGTTTATCCATTACAGACCTACATGTTACCAGGCGTGACGTAACTCAGTTTTGTTGTTATAATTTAATATAATGTTTTGGGAACTATAATCATAACAGTCTGGAGATAACACGTACAGAGACCTTTTCAATCTAAGCACGAGCCGACATTACCCCATCCATTATCCAATGTAAACAAGTATATTTAGCTAGCCGCTTGACCATAAAGACTATTCACTACAGAAATATATGTTACTCATTTTGTCTCCGACGGTAAAGCACATGCAACTCCTGTATGGTAAAATAATATTTGCTGTGAACAGACATTTGTGAGTTGTTATTTTTCCTTCAGAAAAAAATACAACAGAATACAATCAAAGTAATAATATATATAGTCAAATATAACAAAGAGTTAAATGTAAATGATAATAATAAGTACTAAAAATAGAACAAAGGATAAACGGGAACTGAGGTGAACTAACGTGGCTTTGGGTCATTTAAGTAAAACACATATTGTTCAAAGTCATTGGCGTACAAATGGGGGGGCTGCTTGGGGTCATTCCCTCAATAATTCCTGGCCGAGAAAAAATAAAGAGGAGGGGAGAAAGGGAAAGGAAAAGGGTAATGTACGATAGGCAAATAAAAGACTTTCACAAAAATTTACTTTCATTTTGAAAAAAAGTCAAATTTTGCTTACTCGTCTCGTTCTCTCGAGAACCTTAAAGAAAGTTTGGCACGTGCGTCATGTCGCGGCCCCCTTTTTTGGAGGGGGGGAGGGGTCATTACGCCACTATTCAGAGTATTAACAATTCTTTCATTTCTATTGAACTAAACGTCTCAAATAGTCAACCATGCATTGCAACTGAATGCATGGTCCCACTGGCCGACGGACACAAAACTTATTCATAACGGATACAACGGACAAGCAAAATTTCGGGAAACACGCATGCAAAGAGTACAAAACGGATACATAACGTTTTCAAACGGATGGCATATTCTTTTCCGTTTTACATCCTCTCTGCATCTAGTCTGCTGGGCAAACCCTTCACTCGAGTAAAGGGTCTGAATTGCAGCCTACTCATGCCTTGTGTACTGAGAATTGAAACAGCAAGTTTTGTACGTGCTAGTCTTTGCGTGGAGACACACTTGTTGATCAAAGTTTCAATCAGGGTCTGCGCCTGCAGACTACTCTGCATCCGTGAGCATGGTAAGTGCAGTGGGACCAAGCCTTAATGAACATGCATCATGTCATAAAACGCAGACAGGATGCTCCTGAGATATAGATTTAGTTGGCATCTTTACACTTTCGTCTTTCTAATGAAGATTTTTGGGAGGAAGTGGGGGGGGGGGGATCGGTATTCATTTGCTTATTTTTCACAAAACAGTTATATGAACAGCTCAGTGACATGCAAATGAGAGATCCAATGAAGTCCCTTACTCACTGTTTCTTTCATCTTTTTTTGGCTGTTTGAATTATACAATATTGGAATTTTTACAGATTTGACATTACGAATCAACTTGACTGAACCATAACATTTTAAAACAATGGTAATACTACATGCTCAGAAAAGAATAAATCCTCGTTTCATATGACAATGAGAAGAAATTTAGAATATTTCATATTTTATTTAATAAAATACAAAAGGAATAGTGATTGGGTGACGTCATCAGTCCCCTCATCTGTATAACGACCAGGATGTGCATGTTTTACAAAATTAAGCAAAACTTCAGAATGTCATATAACTTTCTTATTTTACACCCGATTTTGATGAAAATTTAAGTGTTATGCTTTTTGGTTTTTTTTCTTTTTATTCAAATCAACTTGTCCTTTAAGTTTGAATCATGGAGGGAGTGGGGTGGAAATAGGCACGGCTAGGATATTCTGCTGACTGCTGTGTAAACCCTTTACTCAAGGAAATCGGTCTGAATATGCAGCCTAAGGTCCCTACCATTACCTTATGCACAGAAATGCTAGTCTTGTGTGAAGACTCATTTGTAGATCAAAGTTTCGATCAGAGTCTGTGCCCGAAGACTATGACTGGGATAGATGTAGCCTTATCACTATCGAAGTTTACTACATGGGTAAACATGTTCAACAAGGATGAAACTCATGAAAACATGGATGAGATTCAAATTGCTAATTTCATTAAATTTATCCGTCTCTGTCATCAATCTGATGTCAGTGACAGTCTTACTCTCTCTTCCTCTTTCTCTTAAAACTACAACGCATTTATCATTCAGGGGCGTTTATAAGCGCACTCAGGGGCGTTCATAAGCGACTTGTCGGACGTTTTATCCGACAGTTACCATAGTAAATAATACTAATGGTGGTTCATAGTCAATCAAAATCAAGGGAAGTTGTCGGATCTGAGAACTTGTCGAACAAAAATGTTGATGAAACGCTCCCCCGATACGATCTGATAAGATCATTACGATTAAACCACGAGTAAGACCACTGTTTCAATCGTGGCGCAAAACGTGGCAGTGGCCTCCTGCTCCAGTCATACCAACAAAACCGACTCCAAACCGACCAATAAGGTTTATCGCTAATCAGAACCGCAATGCATTATGGGATCGGAAAGGGGGCCGTTGAGTACGCGCACTAGCGGACAGTCCGCAGAGCTAACTAACGGCCCCCTTTTCGATCCCATAATGCATTGCGGTTCTGATTAGCGATATACCTTATGATTTGTCATTTGGGAAAAAACGTAATATCTTTGATCGATCTGTTTCCCGGTTCATGAAAGCCTTATACTAATTACAAATTCAAAATTTCTATAAAAAGTCTATATCAGTCAATCAAATTGAATTATTTTGTTAGCTTTTAACTGTGATCGCAAATTTATTATTCGAACAAGTTTTTTATGAAACGGGCCCCTGGAGTTGAATTTACCGGTGTGACTGTAACAGCTTAAAACTAGTTTAAAAAAGTGAAATTGGAATAATACAAAAAAAAAATAATTTCCTAAAATATAAAACAGTACTGAAAGTCAAAGCTGGGGAGTACCTCCAATAATGACTAACCATGCATAATTATCTGCCCACATATCTACCCCTATTTTTCGCATTGTAATGATGCCTCATCTCCTCGTATTTCTCTCAGCCCCCCTCCCTCACTATACCTCTCACTCCCACTCCCCATCTGTGCCCTTCCTGTATTTGATTGATTTTATTTTATTTATGCATTCAAGATAAATATGCAACATAACATCTACTAAGGTGATACATTTAAGTTTTACAAAACAATAAAACAATAGTCATAATAAAGCAATGAAAAATAATTATCAACAAAGAAGCATTATTCAATTGAAAGAAAATATCAGTTTAAACGAATGCAGGAGACCACCATCGTGAGCGGTGAAGCTTGAAAATGATGGCGGCCTTTCTAATCTTGTCTTCTCCACGCAATCTCTTTCTCTTCCCTCCCCACTCTCCCTCTCCCGCTCTCTCTTCCACCCCCCCCCCACTATCTCTTTCTGACTCACCATTTTTTTTACACATACTTAATCATTTGTTTCGGTGGCACATTATACATTCAGAAACTGCAAATCAAACTTCTACTTCCCAAGGAACATGATGTAAGGCCCAAACTTACAAGGAGTTTTGCGCCATGATGCTGAACTATAGAGGAATATCTTCACCCCTATATGAACTTTTCCCTGAGGGTTTCGCGCCCAAAGCCAACAAATTGGATCATGCGCTTCGTACCAGGATTCTACACCCTTAATGCCGTTTCATGATTCTCTTCTTGATTTCACGGTCTTATTCCAAGATTATTCTTCGTCTCGAACACATGAATCCTGTTTTGATTAAATTCATGCCACATTATTCTGCTCTCTCTCTCTCTCTTTCTAGACATCTTTTGGACCCGAAAGTCACCTGCGTGCTTAACCATCAGATTGTCCACCTACATGCAGTTCAGGAGCTTTTATTACATCAGGTTTCAGCGGACCGGGGCATGGTTTACTCTTTAAATTACATTAAAAGTTTATTAAAAGAACAATACAATTTTTATTGTATGTGAATTATCACAATTTCCTTTGTCAATGAGGATGATTAAGACTACAGGTTCCACTATAATGTCAACATGGAACAGACTTGCTTTCACAAAGCTGTTAAAAATGGATGCATTTATTTGGTAGCATTATTTTTATACATGAAGTTTCGATTGTGCTTTCCCATCCCCACGACTGACGCGTATGGGATAAACAAATAATACTAATTGGGGTGGATTAAGACAATCCCACATTCGATCTAATTCGTTTTGGTAGCAGACTAGTCTTCTGAAAGACGGTAATATAGATACATTTTTCGGTATTGAGGATATTACTTTGGACTTTTTTCCAAAAGATTAATTTGATCAATTTCATTTTCCTCCGGCATATTAATTCATTCATTTGCGATTCCTGAAAAAAGAGGATTGCGCTCGGGTCATTTACGGAGTATCCCGTGGTCGTTAAAGGGTTAATACCACTGACGCGCCTAGACGCTGAGGGTCCGCTTCGTTAAGTAGTACGATCACACGAACCACTCTACCGTGGAATATGAACGAAAAGGCGAATCGAATATGATCGAAAAGGCTAATATGATTATCATGATAACCTACATAATCCGACCCGAAGCCATCTTGGGTGATCATCAAATGAAATGGCACCCACGGCATGTTACCCTCGATTCTTCCCGATGATTATGAGTGATGCAAGCACCTTCTATGCGTACACCATTATCGTACATCACTGTCGATATCTCACCTATAAAAAGCCCCTCACACCTGACTGAATGTAGGACGAAGGGTGACGAATCGGAAAAATGCACGAAATGCACGCGAATTCAGCGAATTCAAATAAAATTTCCGTCAAATCATGCGACCAGTAACTATTGTCAAATTTTATCAACGAACGGTAAGCGAAGGATGAATATGACATGCGAAGGATATCGATTTTTCGGTTCACCTCTTTGAGTAATTTGCAGCCGAATGCGAGCGAAGGGTTGATATAACCCAATAAGACAAACGAACAGTGAGCAATGGTTTGATATGGCGTGCGATTAGAAACGAAGACGAGGGAATAGATCGGGCATTCTTGTACGTTTGTGTCATCGTGCTGCTTCGTTACGGGTTCTTTCGAGATCGGTCCACTTTGGCAAAAGCGCGAAGAGGGACTATGCGCGACAATAACACACGACCGATAAAATAACGATTTCCGCAGACTAAATAAGAGATTCGAATTCAAACAGATGACCAACTATTTGTGATTTTAATTGCATTTTCAAAGGAATCGGTGCGTTGTAAACTGTTTCCCCGTAGTAAATGCGAAAAATACCCAATTATTGTCTCAGTCACTGCATATATGGCTCACGTAGATGATAAATCTACTAGTTGGAGAAATGTCTTTCAGAGAAATTTGACAAAAAAAGAAACGAATTGAAACAATTTAATTTAAAACTCTTGTTTAACTTAATTCCCTCGACGAGGATGTTGTTTTCATGGCAATTGGTTAACTTTAATGTATGTGAAGTTTGTAATATCAAGAAAGATTTGACACAGGTTTTTTGTATTGCAGTTTGAATAGGCCTTTGTTTCACAAATTATTCATATTGATTAAAGATGCGTATGAAGCAGACCCTTTCTCTTGATATTGATACATTGTTAAAAAAATCCCAAGAAAAGAAGATCGATGCTATCACTACTTTAGCACTTTGGATTATTTATAAATTGATGAATTTAAGAAACGTACATAAGAAAGAAGAAAGAGAAAAGAAATTATGGTTTACCTTTGTGAAGGTATTGAAAATTATATTAGACATTGTAAAGGAACTAAGGAAAAGGGGAAAAAGAAATTTATATTTTGTTAGATATTTTGCAAATTGTATTGTTTAGTTTTGTACGTGAAATTGATTTTTGATGACAATAAACTGCCCCTGTCATGCCTGTTATGGATGAAAGAAAAAAATGTCTCATGCAGTCTTTCCAAGAAAACTGATTTGAGACTAATCGAAAGTTACTAGTACGTTATTTCAAATTACCTAATGACGATTCCATTGGTCGGTTTAGATTTGAATTTGTTTTTTTTACGACTGCGGTATAAAAGGAAGTTTTTGCAACACTACGCAGACGATTTCTGGAACGTAAAGAATCTATTGTCAAAAGTCTTCATGACAAAGAAGCTTTTGTCAAAAATCGGTGAATCAAAATAGTGGTGTCGTCGGTGACTTTGGACTAACTACAACATTTGCAATTTTTCGTCGGCTCAGAATCTTACGACGATCAGCTGTCGTGGCTCACCAATTTTCGACAAAGACCTCTCGATTGTGCATTGTGATTTGACGAGTATTTTCAATAGATTTACTTTAATGTAGAATCCGTCCATGTTACAATTGCGGAAACTCACTAATAACTCTTGGATCATATTTCGAGGCAGAGTCTTCTGATTTGAATGCAATGAAGGCGAACAATCTTGGAGAGGAATACATGTATCTCTTGTTTATTAACAAGTGACTTGTGATGTCCTCATGAGACGATATTAAAATTGAACATGAATCTCATCGAAAACTGTGTTATTTACTTCACAGTGGTTGTTTAGCAGTCTACACAACTAAGTATATTATTCATTTCTTGATATCCAAATAAAGCATGGTAGTTTAAGATAAGACTTTAAACACCTGTTTGAACCGTTTGAACAAACTGTAAAGTTCACATAGTAAAGAGCGCTATACCATGTAAACGTAAAGTACAACAGTTTTAAACAGCGGTTTCCTGTGTATACAATATAGGGACAATCTACTCATATTGGAGAAGACACATTATCAGGGGGAACTGAACATAATTTCCATTAAAAAATAAAGATTCTTATCAAAATGAATAAATTTGATGGCACGAGAAAAATTACAAAATGTCATTCTGACAAGAATCTAGCCATGTTGCATTATCGTGTCCCAAGACAGTTCTACCGCACAAAGTAAAGTGCCGATATTATCAGTTAGACTCTGAACATGCATGCTGAAACCGCATCGATAATGTGAAATCCTCGCACATCGTATCACACCACATAATGTCATGAATGTAGCCTTCCATTAACTAAAACAATACAACCATGTAATGGTATACCAATATGATATAATGGACAGGATGCCGATCTACCCCCACCCCTTCCTTGCCCCATTTTCCAGATTCAGGAAATTTATTTCATTTCCATCGCAAAATATAAATCAAATACAAATACAAGTAAAATCAAGTACAGATCAATCAAAAAGAAATATACAATAGCATAATTATCATTTATCATAACAAAAGCAATATATGGAAATTTCTCTTTTTCTCTCACTTGCCCGTTGTCTCGTCATCCATGACCCCCCTCTCTTTATATAATAATAATAATAAAAAAATAAAGATTCTTATCAAAATGAATAAATTTGATGGCACGAGAAAAATTACAAAATGTCATTCTGACAAGAATCTAGCCATGTTGCATTATCGTGTCCGACGAAGATTCTGCTAGGATCGAAAGCTTAGGCCCCTTTTTGACTTTCTAATTTACTCCATTGGCTCTCTTTTATTAGATAAGCAGTTTTCAGCAGCTTCTTTTTGCCAATAATAATAATAGTCAGTTATTGTATAGCGCATAACACATTATGAATAACGTCTCTATACGCTTCCAAAGGACTTGGATATTATTACACCGGCTGTAGCTCAAGCAGCTAGCTTCCAGCGCTCGGCATTTCAAGGAATAAATTCCTGCCAGGTACCCATTCACCTCACCTGGGTTTAGTGCAGCACAATTTGAATAAATTTCTTGTTTATTGTATATATATTCGATTATTTCTTGCTATCCTTCATTGTTAATGCTCGGCTGTTATATCATAAATTTTACAGCGGTTGTTCAACAATTTAAACTGTTAAATCTTAAGCAATTGCTCAGGGACATCCCTGCTTTGTTGAAACTGTAAAACGGATACTGTAAACAGTTATAGTAAGTCAATGTTGTCTAAAACTTTGAACAGAGTTTTTAATTGTAAAGTTATAGAGTAAACAGTGTTTAATAGGCCCGTATTCTGAAGTCAGGTTTAACTATAAGACCATGGTCTAAATTATGGGAAGACAGAAGTGTCAAAATTTTGATTAAGTTTTATGTTTATTATGTTTACGGTGCTCTCAGACAATCATCTATCTATATACTTCGTAGACAATTATGAATGATTTGAGAGCCAAATGAGATGAAATATGATATCTCTACTGTTAGTGATTTATGTAACAATTGGCTATCCATACTTAAATCACAACTTTAAACCTGCGTTTAAGTTAACCCCGACTTCAGAATACGGGCCATAAAGTTTTAACCGTATTATTGTTGGTTAATTATCTTCTTCTTATCGAAAATTCCTTTATTTTATGTTTGTGTATGTATAGCAATATTGTACTGCCTTATTATTCAAACATACATGTCATTGTATTTATGGTAATTCATTATGTATAACTTGTTGTATTCTAGCTGTTGGATTAATAAATGTCATTGCTATTATTTTTATCATTATTTTGTATTTCCAATTTCAGTATCTGACAATACTTTACACAGTACATTTACTTTCTTGGTTGCTAAATGTTTAATTATATTAATGTATGTTACTTAACTCTTTGCACGGTGAATTAATTTTGGGTGATAATAACAGTTGTTTCCATGTTATTTTCTTTAATTCAAGATTTCCACATTGCACCATTGATACTTATCATTATTATAAAGATGATATCCAAGAACTATTGCCTTTATTAGCTTATCTAATTTGAAGGTGGGGGAGAAAACTAATTATTACGATTGTTGAATTTATTTGTACGAATGTGTAAGATTGCGACATTTGCGCGCAAAGGGTCAATCGTTTTGTACAGTGCTTAAAAACACCATGTATTAAGCGCTATATAAATTTTTCTGACTAGTAGGGCTCTAAGCCTGGCTACATGGACTTGGATTTGCCAACTGGTTGTCTTTACTCTATAAGTCGTAACCTTCTTTGAAGTTAGTACCCCTATTTTCCTTTCCTTTTTTTCTTTTTCTTTCTTTCTTTCTTTCTCTCCCCCTCTCTCCTTCTTTCTTTTTTCTCTTCCTTTCTTTCCCTCTTTCTTTTTCTCCCCTATCCTCCATTTTGCCAACTGGTACATGATTTTGCCGACTGCCATGAATGTTGGGAGAGGGGGGGGGGGTGTGTCACACCCCCATACCCCCCCCCCCTTTAGCTACGGCCCTGCCAGGATCCGATGACCGGGGTAATAATATGCTGTAAAGCGCTTTGGGCCAATATGGGAAAAGCACTGTATAAAGAATAGTTATTATTATTATTATCACGGTAGTTTCATATCAAGTGAAGATATCGGCCCTAAAAACCATGCATCATTATATTTATTATTATTGACTCCCAGTGAATAAAGATATCATACTGTTCCTTCAAAGGCCCGATAACATGCAAAGGTGGCATCCCTGGGTAATGGGACAGTCGGGGGATACTCCCTAGTTTTTATAGATGTCCTGTTAATTGAATTAAACAATTGAAACATTCCTTTATTTCCAATCGCACTGGAATCTACAGTGACCATTGATGGCGACCCCGGGGGACGGGGGAAGAAGGGAAGTGCCCCCCTCGATTTGCATTTTATGCGAAAGAACCTATGGAAGAGTGTCGTGACGCCCCCCCCCCCCCCCCCCCTCGCTGGACAAAAAAATGTAATGAAATCATCGCCTATTATGCTAGTGTTTCTCCAATAAAAATAAATAAAAAGGCACAAATAACATAACATTGTGTACTCGCTACTGGCTAAAGGCGTACACTGGCGGAGACGGGGATCAGAACAAGACAGACAGTATGTGTAACATAATATTTTTGGAATCCACCGTCTCAAAAGAAAGAGGGACACAGAGAGAGGGGACCATTTTTAGCCGCCATGGATGGGAAGCCAACACCGTTTGAAAAAAAACCCAAAGTACAAGCATGGGATGACAAACTGCAAACACATTTGTGGTTAGGTGGGATTAGGCTCATTGTGTATCCAGTTCTTGGAGATGGATGTTGACTCAAACACTCAAAATAACCCCAGCGTCTAAACTCGAGATGGAAGCAGATTTGCGGAGGTGACAGAACGAGCCCTAAAGACGCGACTTGAAGGGGCAAGATTAGGCAGTGATGGAGTTATCAAGGATTTATGAATTCGTCGCTACAGTCATAGGAATTGAATCACTTTAACATGCAATGCTTGTGAATTGAAATCGATACGGCCTATCAGATGACATACGTGCGCGTGATAATATTTTGATGAATATTGAATAATGCCATCTATGCTAAAAGGGTATTATTATCATTAAAAACATGGCAGAAATAAGAACATCTCCTGTTCTCTAGTCTTTATATTCTAATGCAACCCTAATTGACATTAAAAAGACGAGATATTCATATAGGTATAAAAAGTTAAGATGACTGTAATCTTCAATATGTAAGAATGTGTAAAGAGAAAGATAAATAGGCTAATACAAATTAATGCTTGAGAAATAGCGAGTAAACATTTCATACAATTTGTTCTATCGACGGGTGATCACGAAAATTGCAAGTATTCATTAAGATATAAAATATCTATCCAAAAGGACTTTGGATATCATTATCCTATTTTTAGCTCTGAGTGACGTTTACATCGCTGAGACTCTTAAAGCAATTAAGGCATTTCTATTATCATGCCCTCTCTACACATCTCGGACGAGGATGACAGTTAATCATTCAATATCCTACCAAAAGGAATGACATGAGTGCTGTGCTTATGTACTCGGCCCTTATTGTCGCAGATAAAATACTTTCAAAGAACCCAGTAAAAGATTTTATGTTACTTGTCTTCCCCTTTAGATTTTGATGGTTTCGCTGTTTCACATTGTAATCATAACCATCGAGAAAGTATATCAGCTACATGCATAGAGATGTAGCGTTATTAGTATATATCTCTATGGCTACATGCAAGTTTAAGATATAAATGTAAATGTAATGTATTTCTCGTAAGTCATTGCTACATGTTGAATGATATAAAACAACACAGCAAGAGTCTAAATTATCGGATTTCATATTCCTTTCCTTTTGATACTTTGATGAATTTACAAATCTGTTGAATGAAAAGATAACTGATATCAAATTAGAAATAAAATTATGATTATACTCACGAGTACAGGTAACCAGGTACAGTAAAAAAGCACAGCGACGACAAGAACAAGTTTTGTAAATTCACGTATTGATTTTCTCTCCGTGGTCATTTCACCTCGGTCCGTTTTGAGTCTCCTCCTAAACCTTGTTAGTCTAACCATCAAGCACACATTCAGGACCAGGACCAGTACCATGGAGACCCAGCCCTGTGATATAAGAACTATGGGGAAGATGGTGTGGTACCAGACCTCCGGTTGCGTAGCGATCCAGGAACGGCAGAACCTGCTGCCGTGTTTCGACACAGCCGGTGGAGCCAGGCCCATGACGGGCAGACACGCGACAACGAACGTCGATCCGAAGATGACGACGATCATGGTTCGAGCTCGTCCGCGCGTGGTCCAGCTTTTGTATCGCAGCGGGAACGTGACGGCTAGCCATCGTTCTAAGGCCATGGCAGTGACGAGAAGCATGGCTGAATTTTGTAGCCAGTAGACAGAGAATTGGTAGAAAATACACGCTGCCTTGCCCCCGTGCCATGCGGATTCGGAACCAGGAGCAATGAAACTGGGTAGAGAAACCGGTAGAGGCAATAGCACCGAAAAGATATCATTGATCGCAAGAGTTCCAATCAGGATGTCTGTGACCGTCCTCTCGGCTCGGGTCTTGAACCTGAACACCACTATCACTGGCAGTATATTACCGAGCAGCGTCAAGGCTTCGGCGGATAAACTTAAAGCACCACTTAGATCTCTCTCAGGACGAATGGGGCTGCGCTCCTGCTCCAGCCCCTGGCCCTCCCGATAGGCCATCACCTCCTCCCGATAAACCTATCCTGTTCAACCAGAGTTAAAAAAAATGGAGATAAAACCCCTAACACCGGTCGGTAATCAAAAATTCGCGAATCCAAGAAGGTTAAAATCCAATTAAATTCCCATGATGGAATCTCCAAATGAAGCAAAGTGATAATTCCAGTTGGCGTTTTCAACATAAATTTTCGAGCAAAACCATAAATCACGTTCATTCAAGCCGACATCGAAAAACAGGTGACATAAATCATTTTCCCCGGTCGATTGAGAGAGCGAACAATCTCGCGCTCACGAGCAGCTGAGCTGAGAAGCGCCACGACCAGTTCAATACAAGATACCACTATTTACTTCATCAATAGGAAAAATATGTCAAGCACCTGCCGCTGGCTGAGGAAGATAGCATGCATACCAGCGTGCACGGTCCGTGCGTGCGCCAAAGATGCGGCTGAGATGCGGCCAGACCACACATAATTTCGTCCACTAATGATGATGAGGAGTTAAAAACTTGTTTAGATTATTGCTTTTTCATATGAACAAATAATCCTAGATTATTCATTTTGCGCATTTTAAACCAGACAATAATTCGTGCAGACAGACAGGGGCGGATCCAGGATTTTCCAAAATGGGGAGGGGGGGGGGGCACATTTTCTCGAGGAAAAGTTTGACATTAAAAAAAAGTTTAATTTAATAAAGGTCCTCACTTTCAAGGGGGGGGGCACACTTGTGTTTTAACGGCATTTTTACATTACAAATTTTAATTATGCCTCTCAAGGGGGGGGCACGAGCTGGCTGTGCCCCACCCTTGTGGATCCGCCAGTGGAGACAGATATTTATTCTTCTTTGTAAATGTAATTTAGCCCCTTATATACTAGTTATCTTAAGTCATGATTCAAGAATCTAATAGCGAATGTATTCTATCTTTAAAAGACTTGCCAGAAAAAAAAGAGAAAAAGAAGGGTTCGATGCAACAAAGAATATATGGTGATACAATTATATTTTCTTTCAATAATAATATTCCGTATATACGCCCTGTTGTTTCATCATTTTAATTGGCAAATGTAAAAGAATCGATATTAAAATCGTTCATTCTCATACAACATGGAGTGGTGGTGCCGTGGCCGAGTGGTCTAAGGCGCCGACTAGACATTTGAAAGTCCGGGGTTCGATCCCCGGCCACGGCACCTATGCACGTGAACGAGGAATTTATTGCTCATTTATCCTGTATTGAAATGAGTGGAAATGCTATATGCATTCTAGGAAACTAGTTGTGGACCTGTTCAAAAAACTCACCATGCATCATTAATACATTTTAAAAGTGAAAAAAATAACTCTTTTGAAAATTAAATTGACACGAACGCTTTAGAAGATATTACTAATTTATCTATTCAATTCAGTAGATTACTAAGCGGAGGAAGTTTTTCGCAACCACGTACTATGCAGACGCTTTTTCATGTTTTTGGAACAATGATAATCTATTGTTAACAGCCCTTAAAAAAGCAGACTTTGTCGAAAATCGGTGAATCAAAACAGCGGTATAGTCCTATAGACTCAGGAAAACGACATATTTGCAATTTCTCGTCAGCTCCGAATCTTAGGACGATCTGCTGTTGGCCGGTTCTTTAATTTTCGACAATGACCTCTAAGCCGTTCATTGTGATTTGACAGGCTTTTTTCATCGATTCTCAACGTTCCAGAAAGCGGCTGCGGAGTGGTTGCAAAAACTCGCTACTATAAATAGCACTCGATCAAGGTAATCTCCACTAACGGAAACAAAAGTCAATGTCTATTCAACTTCGTCAATCTTGTTAACTTACTTTAACTTTTACAGGACCTTTAAACCGCTTATCAATTACCCGAAACCTTGCGATTTCTAAGTTTGCTGCTCAAACAACGGTATCTCGTAAGGAGTGCAAATATGCATTTAGATGTAAGAAACACAGTACAACACCATAATTAATATGCTAATTGTTGACAGTAGGATTTTGGCAAGGATATAATCACAAAGCAGAAAATAAATAAAAATGTTTGGTCGGATATATAGGATACTTTATTGCTCACCTTATGTCATTTAAAATAATATTCTTTGAGAAAATAAATATAGATAAAGAAAGCTATATAGAATGGAAAGACACTATGCGTTAGAAAGACAAAAAAAAAAACGAATGCAAGAAAGGGAAAGAAGGATGAGAATAAGAATGACAAGATTATAAGGAGGAAGTTCGGGAAGGAATGAGGAAAAAGAAGAAGATAAAGAAGAAGAAGAAGAAAAAGTAGAGGAAGACGAAGAAAAATAAGAAGAGAAGAATAAATATATGATAAAGAAGAAGGAATAGGAGAAGAAGAAGAAACATAAGGAGGAGGAGGAAAAGGAGGAGAAGATGGAGAGAAAAAGAAGAAGAAAAAAGGAAGAGCAGAAGAAGATGAATAAGAAGAAGAATAAGAGGAAGGGAAAGGAGAGGGAGGAGAAGACAAAATAGATGATGAAAAAGAAGAAGGAAGGAGAGGAGAAGAAGAAGAAATATAAGAAGAAGGAGGAGGAGGGGAAGGGGAGAAGATGAAGGAGAGAAGAAGAAGAAAATGGATGGAGGCAGGAGGAAGCGAAGGAGAAGAAGAAGGAGGAGAAGAAGAAGAAGAAAGATGAGGAGGGGAAAAAATAGAAAAATAAGAAGCCCGTGAACATAGTCTATGAGAACATGGAGGAAATTCAAGTATAAGGAACATGGTTTTGTAGGAGTATCAAACATTTAAGCATAAAACCCCCATAAAATACAAGACGGACTGAAAATCTGCTATGAAAATCTACTGACATCCTGGGAATATACACATTTATCCAAATGCGATTAAAGAAAGGGGAATATTGTCACTCCTAGTCAAATATCGAGTCGAATTAGTTTCAGACAATTTTGCGCGATAACATCTCTTATAAGAAGCTTTTCGTTGATATCATTTCTCGGAATCTTGCAACGTGACATGGATTTGAAAATTTTGGTTCAAGTTTATCACGCCTTTTTAGAATATTTAAGTAAGTCTATCACGTTTTGCTGAAGGGGATTAGTCAATTTGAATAAGATCTTGTTAAAAAGTAGCAAATATATATAAGGGTGGAACTATACGAGAGGTCACGTGGTGACTGCCCTGTAAAATTGTTAAAGGGGGGGGGGGTGAAAGGGTAGAGGGAGAAGCAAGATCTGTCTTAGACAATGTCTCTCATTTATGTGGAAGCGCCGTGGTGTGGCGGTTCTGACTCTCGCCTTGTAATCAGAGGGTCGTGTGTTCGAATCCCACCATGGCCTAGCGTCCTTTGGCAAGACGTTAATCCACAAATTGCCACTCTCCACCCAGGTGTTAAATGGGTACCCGGTAGGATGCGAAAGCCTATGTAGTATGCCTAGCAATTGAGTCTTGGAACTCTTGTCGGGATGCTCCCCAGGAAGTGGAGAAGGTGCATACATTGTATGCAGGCATGCAAGGATCCGATGACCGGGGTAATGATTTATCTGTAAAGCGCTTAGAGACGTCGTTCCGATGTGTTAAGCGCTATATAAATGCGGATTATTATTATTATTCCTTCGTTCAATTTACACTTTTAAATCCAGCTATGAGTTATCCTATCCTTAATTACTTTTTGTTTTGGGATTTCATTAAGCACAATTAGGCCTACCGGTGTTAAGATGAGGGAGTCTACGGGGCATGGACCTCGCCCCCCCCCAATTTTGATAAGGAAAAAGGAAGAAAAACAAAGAAAGTGTCGACGCACGACTGATTGGAGAACACAGCAAATGTATTGAAAATACCCTTCAAATTTGGAGAACAGCAGGGAGGCCTTTGTCGAAAATTTGTGATCCAGAACACAGCAAATTCGTCCTTAGATTCGGAGCTGAAAAAAAATTGCAAATATATCGTTTGTCCAGAGTCCAGGACAAAACTGCTGTTTTGATTCACCAATTTTCGACAAAGACTTCTTGGTTGCACTTTGTCATAAAGGGCATTTGACAATACATTTCCTGTGTCCTTGAATCCGTCCTGCGCTGTGGAGCGAAATTTCCTCTTGCTTTCTATTTGGGGACCTGACCGCGTGCGCGGAAACATATAGTTCTTACAGCGAAATTTTACAAAACTCAGTCCACCTAAATGTTCACTGTGCATTGTTTTTTTTTCAATCGCACCCAGCTTAGCTCCCTCGATCCAATCCCTCGATTTTCGAGTCAAATTTGAGAATTATCCAAACTCTCTCATTCTTTCTTTTTCTTGTGCTTCTCCGAATAGAATATTCCTTGATAGAAGGCGTCACATAAAAGCCTATTATTATAATTGTTATTATTATTGTCGGTGTCGTTGTAATATAAGCCAGTGATCGTATATACCCTAATGATGAGAATGTTCTGAATTAATATATTTTTGAATATTTGTATATGAGTGTATGCCTAAAAATCTCTGAGAGAGGAGGCCCATTGGACATGACTGGAATAAAAATAATAAATAAAAGAAAATCTTTATTGAGTATGTAGGTAAGTATCATGGCGACAACCACTATCTCCGCATAACACGCTCCCGGTAATTATCGCTTTGATACATATTTCTAGATATCCATCTTGACTTGTGATCGCACCGCTCTTTTACCTTGAACCGTGCGTCAATCAAACACGCAGGTGTAATGATGACACCCATTAGCGTGCGGTTACACAATTAAATCCATTTCTGTAACTCGGGAGATAGAGTAGCTGTTTTATTGTGCCGACCGGTAAGGACACACCTCTAGTCGGACACAACATGACGAGATAATGAAGCATCATGTTATAGACTGTGGTCTATGGAGTGTTGATATTGCATGTCGTACCTGGGAGGTATGATCACTGATGATGGAATTGATCTGCAGACCTGCATTCGATATAGGTCATTTCTTTTCAGGGTGCGATTTTTTTTTCAGTTAGTAAACTAAACTAAACGTGAAGTCCCCAAAGCAAGAAGTTATTTTGTTTTCAACTAGGCAACCACGAACAGCTTCAGATCCGTGTTTTGGTGAAAATTTTCCCACTGTCAATGAGGGTTTAGTTTGTCTTGCATTTTTGGCGGGTATTTATTTTATATTTTCCTTTTCTCACCATAGTTTGAGAGCTTTGAAAATTTTCTCGCTCGGTCGCTACACGCTCCCTTGCAAAAATAACATCTGAATACATTAATGCTCTCTTTAAAGTGCCAGTATAGCAAGTCAGCGCTTGCTCCGGATTACCCAAAAGCTTCATGACAACGAAAAAAATAGAAAGGAGAAAAGCAAAGAAAAGCAAAGGAACAGGGGTGGAATATGATACTACGTACTGGAGATTTTCATTTAAAAAATGCCAACATTTTGTTCACTCGGTCGGGCATTTTTGTTAAAAATAATCTCTCATATACCAAGCTGTGCTCCCTCAAAATTTTTGGCTCGTTATAAGCCATTGGTTTTCCTCCTTATACCTCGCTATTTCCTGCTCATCTTTTTTTCAGTTTTTTTACATGATTCGTCTTACTCTGCCTCCAATTATTCTCCCAATTCGCTATCTCATAATAATCTGAAACTAAAAACAAGGCGTTTCTTTTCCAGGTTTCCAATTTCGTAAACCCCCATATCCGCTCTCCTTTGATTATCCTCTATCTCTACAGACTAAAATAAGGTGTTCCCTTTATATTCTTTTCCATATTACCAATTTTGTATAACCTCTATCCCCATTGTCCAAATAAACAAAACACTCATTATCCCACTTTCGTTAAGTCCCGATCCCCACTCCCTCGCCAACCATCTCTTTTTTTCTTTCCCACTTTCTTTTATTTCTTTCTTCCTTCCTTTCTTTCCCACTCCCCCCCTCATCTGCCGCTCTCATTTTCTATTTACCTATTATTTTCCTCTCTCTCCCTCCCTCCTTTGATCACAATACTAATTCTGCACTCTCCCTGCTTCTTCTACAAATTTTGTAAATATCTATGCGAAGAGATGTTTGGTATAAACTACAAACCCTGAGAATAGCGATGAACAGATGCATTCCAAAACTTGGGACAATAAACCCCCAACTTTCAGTATGTTCTGGGACAAGTTGGAAAAAGTTATGTAGTCCCTAAATCAAACACAAATGCCTATCTTGACTTAAGAGATAAATTAAAGTAGATGCAGTAAACACTGATTTCATGAGAAAGTCTGTTAAACCATGGACCTAGGTCCATGGTTAAACCAAGTTTAATTGTCTCTAAATTCATCTAGATCTGGGCCCCGTCTTACAAAGAGTTGCGTTTGATTCGATCAGTCGAAACTATGGACAGCCAGCAACGTCAACATATAAAATGCTTGTTTGTTCAACAATTTTTCTAGATATGAATGTATATCCATAAATTCATTGATTTCTTAACAATTTGGTGTTCTCCTTTGTTTACAAAGGACATTTTACAAATTTCCTGTAGAAAAAATTAGGACACTGATGGATTTCCATAGAGTTACGATTGATTAGATCAATCGTAACTCTTTGTAAGACGGGGCCCTGGTACTGTAGGCCTACAGTTACATAAAATTCTTTCATATTTGCCCTCACCCTCTTTCCCTCCCTTTCATCTATGCATCTTTCTTTTTACATCTTTTTTTCTCACACACTTTCATATCACCTACATGATTCACAGTGAATTCTCTCTTTAGTCTTTACATATAATAATCTGAAGTACTCTTTATTACTCTATTATGAATAAAAATCACTAAAGTCACCACACAACATGTTAACGAATAAATGAATCAAAAGGTGAATATCAAGGAATCAAAATACAACATACTTTACTTTGCTCCCCCTTTCCATCAATTCCTTTTTAGATTACCCGTAGGTTTAGACTGTCCTTTTGTATTTTATATTCTAGTCATAATTTCATAACAAATACTATTTTTTGTTTAAATATGGTTGGCCGCTCTATGTATATGATAATATTTTGATTGATAATTAGTTTTCATTAAAACCTGCAGTATTTCATCAAAAAATATAAAAAATACAGGAAAAAACATAAAACTTGGTATCTCTTGTATCAGAACATTAGTATCACTATTCCCTCCAAGATGGATATTCAAATAGTGGAAGCTTTTCAAATAATTTGAATAGAATGTCCTGGGCATCATCTCACAAATAAGTGTGATTGTTATCATCAGTCTTAAATATTATGGAAAGCAAACTACACCATAGTTCTTTGTATAGAACTTGTCAGATCTGACTAAATTAATTAATTCAATCAGAGAGTAAGAAACAATCAGACACTGGTCCTTCTCTGCCAATCAAAAACAAGGAAAATTGTCAGCTATGACTTGTTGATAAATGTCGCTGAAATGATTCACTGAAATGGCAGATGAATTTTAGATCACGGTGTGGCTGGCTTTCCACAGTTGGGACTGATTGGATCGATGAAAATCCTTTGTAAAAGCAGGGGCCTAGGCTGGAATGATGGTGTGGCTGGCTTTCCATAGTTGAGACTGATTTGATCGATGAAAATCCTTTGTAAAAGCAGGGGCCTAGGCTGGAATGATGGTGTGGCTGGCTTTCCATAGTTGGGGCTGATTGGATCCATCACACTTCTTGGTAAAACAGGGCCCTAACCTGGAATGATGGTGTGGCTGGCTTTCCATAGTTGGGACTGACACTTTTTTGTAAAACAGGGCCCTAGCCTGGAATGATGGTGTGGCTGGCTTTCCATACGTGAGACTGATTGGATCAATCACAATCCTTTGTAAAAGCAGGGCGCTAGCGTGGAATACGCTATAAAGCAGGCATTATGTGCATAATGTTCACAAAAATGAGAAATAAATGTCAAAGAGAGCATCTGATCATTCAACTTCTGATAGGATATGTTTCTTCCTTTCTGCTTTAAATGGCACTGTTCCTGGCTTGCTGTGTTTTCTTCGGTTGTGCTCCCTAAAAATAAAACAAATTGAGAAGAGATACATGTACATGAATGAAAATATCAACGAATAAATAAATCAATCAATCAACGAAGAACAAATGAATACATCACTGAATGAATGAATAAATAAACACTGGTATGAATAAGCATATAAAAAAGTAGGTTAATAATTCATTGCATAAAAAATAGTAAAAAAATAAAGATATATACATTAAATAATCAAATAATCAATCAATGTAAAAAGATAAATAAATAAATAAATAAATAAAAAAAGATAAATAACTAATGAAATCTGTAAAATAATAAACTAGACCGACAGTAAATACATATGTGAATAGATAAATAAATAATCATTAATCAATGAATCAATAAATTAATAAAATTTAAATATAAAAATGAATAAATTAGTACAAGTCAATAAATGAACGAAGGAATTCATAAACATTCCAAATTACATTCAATATTCATTCGAAACAGTAAGAAGTGTTACATGTGAGGGTGCTATGCTTCTGAGCAACAGCTATTTATTCATTATGCATTCAACACCCTTGACTAGCATGAAACACTGCTCATTTTGTTTGTATATGCCTACATGTCTATCGAAAAGTGATTCATGATTTATATTAAGTAAGTTTGTATAAATAAATAAATAAATAAATGAATGATAATAATATTACTAGTGATGATGATGGTGACAATGATGATGATAATGATAAAATTTTGTGACGATGATGATGATGATTATGATGGGGTCAATGATGATGTTGGTGAAGGTGTTATTGAAGTTGATAACGACAATAATTAAAAAAAATAATAATGATGATGACAACAACAACACCAACAACAATAATAATGATCACAATCACTTAAAAGTGTGATAAAAAAAACCAAACGGACAAAAAGAGATGAAACAGGAATACATACT
Source organism: Lytechinus pictus (assembly GCF_037042905.1). Lineage (NCBI taxonomy): Eukaryota > Metazoa > Echinodermata > Echinoidea > Temnopleuroida > Toxopneustidae > Lytechinus > Lytechinus pictus. The sequence continues at coordinate 8,666,784 of NC_087257.1, read as the reverse complement.
TTCGTTTTCTTGATTCCTTCTGTATGCGTATTGTCTTGGTCTCCTTATAGACCATATTAGGTACGTGACGATGTCTGCTGATTCTCTTAACCTGAGGATGATGCTGGAACTTCTCTTTTAGTTTGGAATTGTACAGGGTGGAAGCCTCTTCTCTTCGATTCAGCTGTGGAAAGACACACATCAATATCAACTTTAAAGGTAGAGGAAAGTATTTGCAGCCAAAAATTATTTCATGAGAAAGTCTTTTAAATCAAGGTTACTTGCAACCATATTGTCATATATCTACATCTGGTACATTGATGTAAACTTATCTTTGCAAAATCATGAAATTTTAATAGCTCAAAATCGATAATTCTGATGATCACTAACACAGAAAAGCATATGTGGGACAGTGTATTAGTATTGCTTGGAAAAATACCAGACATTCGATGGAATTTCATGCTAATTTTCACTCATTTCTCATTAATTGCACATTTCCTTCCAGAGCCATTTGGCACATATTTTTCATTTATACATACAAGCACTTGATTGGTAATATTTTTTAATTCTGTTTGAACTCAGTTTTAGATAGCTACCACAACTGGAATCTATCTTTATGTACAAATGAAATTAAGTGTTTGAGAATGTCTTTTCCTTTCTTTTTTCTTTTGTTTCCTTAAATGGCTGCCAATTATGTGTAGATTTTGTGATTGTATTTGATTTAGAACACCTAATTATACACAAAAATTTTTTTTTTAGAATGCATCACACAGAAAGTATACTTATTAAAGGGAAATTCCATAAAAAATCACAATTTTTTGTCTGTCTGACCCCTATATTCTCTATACCAACTTCACATCAAAAACTGCTCAGGCCACAATCTGGTTTTGAGCATTACAACTTTTATTATGAACTAGAAAGTAGAGAACTAAAGAAACTTTCGGTCCTTTCACACAGTACCAAAATCGTAATTGAATGATGATTCCAGTGAAAAATAATTCTAATGATGAATCTTTAGCATGTGTAGAACCAAACTAGAATCACGAACGCTAATCACAATCACTCCGTAGGTGAATTCCAGTTCACTCAAATTATGTATGAATTTTACGTCTGAAAGGGTTGACCTCCGAAACATCTTTTGGGGAGCGGAGCTTACGTGACCTTTCAAGCACTTCCGTAGATAATACAATTATCATGCACTCATTGTAGTTTGTATTTGCGACGCAGTGCTTTGATTGACAAGTCACCAAGGACATAATACCGCCTTCGCTCAGGAATTCGAATTCAAATCAGATCAAATTTAAATTTCGAGTGAACGTGTGAATGGTACGATGATTCTAAAGATGAATTGCAATGATCATTACAATGGTGATTCAAGATTCTCGTGTGAAAAAGCCCTAAATTCAATAACACATCCTTCTGTAAAAATAGGCCAAGAATATCATAAACAATTGAACATACATTGTATTGAATAACTATTTCAAAAGATAGTTACCTTTCCAAGTTTCTCTGATGCGTTGGCCTTCCATATCCTGATATTCATCTCATCGGATCCACTGAGAATGTACTTGTTATCAAGACTCCACCTTACACAGCTTACATGTTGCATGCGTTTGGTATGGTATATCTCACTAGACAAACAGGAATTAAATAAAAAGAAATCAGATATTTTTTTATCAACTGAGAATGTACTTGTTATCAAGACTCCACCTTACACAGCTTACATGTTGCATGCGTTTGGTATGGTATATCTCACTAGACAAACAAGAAATAAATAAAAAGAAATCAGATATTTTTTATCAACTGAGAATATACTTGTTATCAAGACTCCATCTGACACAGCTGACATGTTGCATATATATATTTGTATGGTAAATTTCACTAGACAAACATGAAAAATCAAAATAAATCAGATATTTTTTTGATCCACTGAGAATATGTTGTTATCAAGACTCCATCTCACACAGCTAACATGTTGCATATGTTTTGTATGGTATATTTCACTAGACAAACATAAAAAATAAAAAGAAATCAGATATTTTTTTGATCCACTGAGAATATGTTGTCATCAAGACTCCATCTCACACAGCTGACATGTTGCATATATTGGTATGGTAAATTTCACTAGACAAACAGTAAATAACAAGAGTGTCACTAAGGCGAGCACATAAAACGCCCGTAACACGGAAAATGGAGTTATTGGTCAAGCAAGAAAAGTGGAAGGTGGCGACTTCACCTTTGACCTTCTGACCTCAAAATCAATAGAATTGCTAGGATCTATGCTAGTATCATACACACCAAATTATATGAGCCTAGGTTAAGTTAAACTAAAGTTAACGCGTTAACAAGGACTTTAGAAGGGTAAGATGAAAACATGTCAGTGTGACCTTGACCTTTTGACCTCAAAATCAAGAGGCTTCCTGGGATCCATGCTAGTATCATACACACAAAATTATATGAGCCTAGGTTAAGTTAAACTAAAGTTAACGCATTAACAAGGACTTTAGAAGGGTAAGATGAAAACAATGTCATTGTGACCTTGACCTTTTGAACTCAAAATCAATAGGCTTCCTGGGATCCATGCTAGTATCATACACACCAAATTATATGAGCCTAGGTTAAGTCAAACTGAAGTTAACGCGTTTACAAGGAAAAGTTAATGGACGGACGGACACCGAGCGTGATACCATAATACGTCCCGTCTAGACGGGCGTACTGTATAAGTCTAGGCGGGCGTATAAAAAAGAAATAAGATATTTTCGATTTTCTCCAGCGGCCTCGTGACTTGGGAAGACCGGCATCGACTACATCCCTGGTTATTATCATTTACTTACTACACTTCTAATTGTCTGATGATTCTCATCATCTAAAGGACTGTGACTAGAAGCATTGTTAGATATTCACAGTTTACAGGTAAATGATGTCCATTTGACTTACCGACTGTGCCCTTTATCCGCAGCATAGATCCGGATGGTCTTATCAAAGCTGCCAGTCACAAACTCCTTGCCTGTCGGTGAGTAATCTACGTCCACAACCGCCGAGACGTGGTCCATGTGAACATTGAGGGCAGTCTTTAACATTCTCATGTCAAATGTGTATAAGCTGAAAGAGAGACAAACATACTTGTTTTTTTTTAAGGTCTTATCAAGGAGTAATAATAAAACTTGAGAACTTCTGAACATTGTGAAAACAGCTGCCTCTTCCATATTGATTATAAATATTTGTAAACTTGTGATTCCATAAGAGTACACCAGCCTCTTCTAGCTTTGTTAACAAAAATAATGTGTACAATACAGGATGGACTGATGTAATATGAAAAGAATAAGGAATAGCAGACAGAAATAGTGAGAAAGAAGAAGTATTTGATAAGAATAATACTTGCTTGCTGGTTCAATGTGTTTCTTTACCATAAACCATTTCCAAATGAAATCTTACGAATCTTGAGAAGAACCATTACTTTAAAACAGGAGTTGGAGTTTGAATCAGCTTACTTATAATCTTCATTAGCTGCAGTGAAAACGAAAGCCTCCATCGGATTCCAGGCAATTGTGTTTGTTCTCATCTCCATGACGACCTTCCTGAGTGGTGCCGCCCCTCTCATGTCGTACAGAATGATGTTCCTATCCTGCGTGCAGCTACCCAGCATGTACGTCTGAAAGAAATGAGAGATTACAGAATAATGCTCAGTTTCATGAAAATTGCAACCCATTGCTAGCAAATACTGGATTTATTTGACAAATTGGCAGTCTGAGAAGAAACTGATATGGCTTCAATATAGCATCCATTAGCTGCTAATTTTTATTATAGACAGCCATATGTATCATGGCTAAATTAAACTAAGTTCCTTTAGAATTCAATTTTATGGTACCTTTATGCAGTTCAAAAACTGAATTGTACAATGTACAATTTACAATGTCTCAATTAAAAATATACATGGTATGAAATTAAAAGCATTCACATATATAAATTGCACAGAGAATCATTGATAAAAGTAATAAACACTAAAACATGCATTGATAAAATGTCCTTAAAAATGAATAAGAGGAGAGATTAGAATGAAGTGTGTGTTGGGGAGAGGGGAGAGCTTGAAAGGGTGCAGCAGCCAAAAATGATATATCATTATTTTTTGTTCAGAATCCTTTAATGGGAACACATCTAGTCCCTCTGAGAGCATATTAAAGTAGGTATAACATTTCCTATCACATTCATACATCAAAATTTTCATTAAACACATGACACAATAAATGCATTGCATTACCCTCTATATTTGACCTTGATAAGTAAACTCACCTCGACTGGGTTGAATTTGATGCTGTGTATACTATCCGACCCCCATGAGTATGATCTGATGGGGTCAGCATGCGTCTCGTCCCAGATGTCGACCTTTGACCCGCATGTAGCGTAAGTAGAATCCTTCCAGTGGTGATCGATTGAGATGAACATATTCTGAAAATAAGAGATGCATGGTTGTTGTACATTTACATGAATATGCAAAAAGTTGCTTATGAGAGTATATGATCTGACCGGGCTTGCCCCTTAAAATTGTAGGTGAACGGAGCAGCAGGTAGGAGGGCACCAGCCCCCACCAGGATCTAGCTAGGAATTCCGGTTGGTGATACAAAACTGTTCTTTTTGAAATCATGTACTCGGTTGTATTTGTTAAGATCTCTTTTTTATTTGTTTATATTAGTTGTTGTTTGTATATCCAAAGGAACTGTTGCTGGGCTAGCGCCACGAGCGTCTCTGGACGGTGTGTGCGCTCAACAAGATATCACAATTATTAATATTATATACCAGATGACAGTTTAAAGTATAAAATATTGAAGGATTAAATAAAAAAATTCATCCACAATATTAAATTTGCTTACAATGAAAATCCTCTCCTGCAAGTGATTTTGTGTTCAATGATGCATATATCTGATTTATTGCCACAACTATAAAATATAAAATAAATAAATGAAATATAAAATTTCTCTCTGCTGGTACCCATCTACCGGCAGAAAGAAATTTCTCAAAAAAGGCGTAAGCACTGAAATCGGTAGCCTAGTTTAGCCAGGGAAAAACTGTAGCGCCTTGGGCACCTAATTAACAAGGTGGATATGTACGTAACATAAATACCCTATATCATAATCATCATCATGATTAAAAAATCATCATCCGGACAGGTTTAGGCCTAAAGGTTGATTATTATAGGTACATTATCTTTTCCAAGAATGGGGTCTCAAAAAACTTGGACCTGCACTTCTGACTTATGCTTTTAATGGATGCTTTTCTAATTTTGGTAGTGCAATGATCAATAAATATCATGACTATCGATACCTTCCCAATAATGGTATTCAAAGGTTCTTGGCTTGTGTCGTTCATTCTCTGGAACGTCCTCCATTTCTTGATTGTTTTGTCATCTCCGACCTGCAAGGGAAATGAAATTGAAGAGGTTTTGATGGTTAGCAAATAATTCATGTTGGTGTACTGATGAAGTGATTTGAATAGAGTTTTCCTTCAATAGCAAAGCTACACAAAAATAGTGAATGCATTCATATTGCCGAGATAGTGGTAGTTGGCACCATCCACCACAACTATAGGCAATTCAATTGCCTTAAAGGTCAAGTCCACCCAAAAAATGTTGATTTGAATAAAAAGAGAAAAATCAAACTAGCATTCACTCACTATTTGGTTTGCTTTTATTGTTTGAATTACACAATATTTCATTTTTTTACATATTTGACAAGGACCAACTTGGCTGAACCATATACTTTTAAACAATGCTAATTCCACATGATGAAGGGGAATTAATCGTTGTTTCGCTTGACAATGAGGAAAAAATTAAAATATTTCATGTAATAAACTACAAAAGAAATTGTGAGTGGATGACGTCATCAGTCTCCTCATTTGCATACTAACCAATATGTGCATCTAACCGTTTTGTGAAATTAAGCGAAACTTTAAAATGCCATAACTTTCTTATTTTACATCCGATTTTGGACAAATTTTCAGTCTTATGCTTGTTAGATTTTTCTCTTTTCATTCAAATCAACTTTTTGTTGGGGTGGATTTGTCCTTTAAATACCATTTCAAAATTATTTCTTTAGAAAAGGGGGTACATTTCTCAACAAAAATCTTGACACCTGCAGAGCTCATCAGATGCCAAGTAGCGCTGGAGCGTTGTGGCCCAGTGGATTAGTCTTCTGACTTTGAAGCATAGGGTCGTGGGTTCGAATCTCAGCCATGGCGTAATTTTCTTCAGCAAGAAATTTATCCATATTGTGCTGCACTCAACCCAGGTGAGGTGAATGGGTACCCGGCAGGATTAATTCCTTGAATGCATGAGCGCTGAAAGGCAGCTCAAGCTAAAGCCGGGGTAATAATAATAATAATAATAACAATGCGCCTCGGAATAGAATATTTCTAGATAGATGGCGCTATATAAATGCCTATTTTTATTAAGTATTTGCAGAAGCTTATAACGGTCAGTAAAAATCACTGCTTTTTTTCTTCATGCATTGCTAAACCTGAATGAGGAACCTGAACTGAAATTGCTGAATTTCAACAATGTAAGAAATCTGATCTTGGTAGGATACACAAATGTTTACTGTTAGTCCACGCATATATTGCTTTCATCACATGTGTAATGTATAATTATATGTGATTGCACCTATGGGTAAGATACAGTACACAGTGCAACAAACTTACATTAAAGACAGTACTAAGAGTACTGCACTTTCATTTTGCAAGGTTACTCAAAGGCTATGTGTGAATATTTTTTTACAGTTTTTTTTTGTTTTACTTACTGTGAATAAGAACTGGCCAGTCTTATCCATACACAACCCTCTCACGAAACCTTTGTGTGCATTGATAGTTCTTTGACATGCTCTTGTCGAGAGATCCCAAAGTCTGACCTGAAAAAAAAAAAACAGAGAGTTTCTTATTTCAAATTCTAATCAACTTAAATATACTTGACAAGCATGCGTTACATACATGTAAATAAATTATTGTAGCACTTGATGTTACAGGAAGAAAATAAACCTAAAGAATCATAATAAATTAATTCATCGCATGGAATTAAAATGCACAAATGTTTCTAAAGCAAAGAATGAAAAAAAAAGAGAGTTCTCACCGTGCCATCGCATCCACCTGAGGCCACAGTTGATAAATTGGTTGGATGTTTTCTGAGGCAATGAACAGAATCGGTGTGACCTTCCAGTGACCCCAGAAAAGGCTTTGCAAACACTCTCTCCAATTTGGTAGCATTCAAAGCTCTCATATACTCCCTTGGTGCCTCAAATGGGTGCAGGGATGGGTCGTAATTACGAGGAACTGAAAAAAGAATGGAAAATTACTGAGGTCTACAAAGAAACAACATAAAGAAAGATAAATGACAACAGGGCAAATTTCACTTTAATTATAAGTGGCCTATTTCTAAAAGTTGAAATAGGCCCTATTGCTGAACTTAATATATAAAAGCGATAGCCCCATAATTAAAATGCTAAACCTTTTTAACAGAACAATTTTTAAATATTTAATTTCACAGGTGGTTTTAATATTCATCACTCACTGACTTGAGCAAATTCTGGGAAAAAATGAGATTAGTTTGGTTACTTACATAGAAATGTCTTGAAAATGTTTAACCCCCCCCCCATAAAAAAGCCCCCAACTTGTCCGTGGCCATGCCATCAATCTCTTTCGCCATGCATTTATTACCAGTCCATCCGCGACTAGCTTCCTCTATAAAATTACCAAAAAAGCTGACCATGTGCACTATTAACTATAGCTCTAGTCTCTAGTCTCTAGTCTCCACATCTCTCATACTGTACCTCCTTTCTCTCTTAAAAACGTGACTATCACCGGTATCTGTTCAACTGAGAGGGAGGAAGTGCTTGGAGCACATTTTTCTGTTTCATTCATCCATGCAGCAACCAGCTGTAGATCTTTGGGATGAAGAGGAAGCACGTTGTTCACCTTTTTTTATCCTCTGCTTTTCGGAAATTGCATGTTCATAATGGGATTAAACCAGGGTGACCAGACGTCCCTTATTTCCCAAGATCATCCCGTATTTTGCTCCTTTGTCCCGGCATCCCGACAAACCCTTCCCGGATGCCTTTTTGTCCCATATTTTGGAATATTGCACAAAATATAATAAATACATGGAAAAGTGAAGAATTTTCATCAAATAACTAACAGATGACGAAGCAGAGACAACAATAAAATCGATAACTGTAGACTTTTGCAAGTTCTGCGGTGATTTACTTGCTACCCAATACATTGCAAACAAACTGGCCTGCTGCCTGTGTGTGGCAGGCTACTAGCTAGGCATGTAGCATCGGAGCAGATTCATAATGGTGCAAACAATCTCACATGATAAACAGTTTTTCCACCAAAATAATCACGAAATCGGCCGGAAATTTTTATAATTATATTATGGATTCTCAGATTACTGATTTGGTGATGTAATCGGAGGAGCAAGTTTTTGAGTTTTCAACTAGATCTAGTTGTTTCTGCTTTCGTTTTGTTGTCATCGGTGCGAACTTGTAATGGGATGAGAGATGCCTGTGTGTGATGCCGCGATGTTTCACATTATTTTTAAATTTGGCAATGTTCACTTTGAAATTTTATTCATTTCTAAAACATTTTATTTTTGTTTAATTTAAAAAATATATAACCCCCCCAAATATCATCAAGATTTTTGATAGATGATTGGATTTTTTTTTTCTAGTTGTTTCAGCTTTCGTTTTGAGTTTTGTTGTGATCGGTGCGAACTTGTAATGGGATGAGAGATGCCTGTGTGTGATTCACACAGGCATCTCTCTATTCAAATCACTTTATTTTTCCAGCTGGCCTTTTTATTTGTTCCATCTATCTTCATTTCCTATCTTTCTTTCCTGATCCTTTCTCTCACTCTGTTCATTGTTCTTTTTTTCCTTCTTTTTATTTCTTTTTATTTCCTTCATTCTTTCTTTCCTTAAACTTTTCTTTGCTTCCTTCTCCCTTCCTCTCCTTTTTCTTGTTGGTCTTTCTCTCCTTCCATTATTTTCTTTTTTTTTCATTCTCTCCTCACTTCATTCTTTCCTCCCTCTCTCTCATTCTTTATTTTGTTTTTTTTCTTCTAATTTATTTTCCCTTATTCTTTCTTCCCCTTCCTTCCTTCCTGTTTTTCTTCTTTCTTTCTCCTTTTTTTCTTAACTTTCTTTTTTTCCTTTCCTTATTTTCTTCCAGTTCCACACCTTCATCGTCCCTTCCTTTCTTTTTCTTCATTCATTTCAAATGACGGAAACCTTTTTTCTTTCTGTCATCCTCTATTCTTTCTTTGTCTTTTTTCCTTCATTTTCTTTACTTCATTTTCCCCTTCATTTTTCTTTCTTTCCTCTCAATTCATTTATTTTCTTTCTCTCCTTCATTCCCTTTTCTTTATAATTTTTTACAAGTCTAACACTGTGCCTGGGCTGTAGCCTTCTTTGTTTATTTATTTTTTGGTTTTGTTAAGACCTGGCTCGGTCGATCTGCTCGTGCAGCGTGCTTGTCGATGGTCCCGTATTTCATTTTGTGAAATCTGGTCACTCAGACTCAGTCTGATTGTCTCTGGAGTCTGGATTAAACTGTCCATTCATTGGTGGTCACCTAAATATTGTATCAAAGGTGACCGCACATGCATTTTTACAATTGTTAAAGCTGTTATAAAGCAAAGAGTCCGTGTTTATTTCTCGCCATCATCAATTCAGTACCGGTACCGTATCACTTTCCAGCAATTCCAACTACGAGTGGGACTACAACGAAGAACAAGAGAAAAACACCATTCACTAAACTGTCACACACACTTCTTTACAGTATTAAAGATCAAGAACATACCTTTGTGTATATCATGCTTAGTTTCTCGGACGTAATCATCTGGATTTCTACTCAGAACCTTCACTTTCACCATCTTTTAATGCAATTTTATTCCGGCTTTCGATGAAGACGAAGTCAGCATGTCCTTCCCAATGGTATCGGCAATGTTTCAAATCGGCGATGAAAAAAAAAGAGGGGGGGGGGGGGGCTCGGGCGATTGCTTTTGATTGATTTGCTCTGTTTTATTCATTTTCTTCTGCAGAACACTATAATATGCTGAAAAAAAATACAAGAAAGATTTCTGATAGTAAATCATAAGTATTCATCAATAGATATAAAATCACTTGTGAAAAATGGATTGTGTAGTAAATATTGATAAAAACAATGGTGATCGCTTGCTTTAAAAATAGAATAAAAGAGGTCTATGGTGAAAAATAGACGATTACGATGATGATGATGATTTTTGGGGGTTATTTTGTGATTCAAATTACTCAATATTTTTGTTTTCGTAAAGTCATGCATGGAATAATGTATTTCTGCAGGGATTTATATTACATGACGTATAGGGGAATCGCTCAGGCTCGCATCTTCAGTCATAAAATTGAAACTGTCTGATTTCATGACTCTCTTATTATTTGATTGATTTTGTTGAACCTTCATTTCTTTCGTTACATCCCTTGTAAAAATATTGTGAAAAACGTAAGGACTGTTTCAGACGAATTTGATGTCAATATGGACTTCTCTTTAAAGGGGCACTCCGGGCTGAAAATGATAAAGTAAAATTCACTGCAAATCAAGACGAAAACTTCCTCAAAATCTGATAACAAATAAGCAAGGAAGTGAATTCTAAAGTTAAGCAATATTTTGTGAAAACAATTATATGTAATAGGTGGGCTGATGATTTCATGGCTCGACTTTCCTTTTTCTTATTGCTATTACATAATGCGTCTTTCTTGTAACAAAATAAGTTGCAGCATCACCTTACACATTAAATCAATAGTCAATCTGTTTTTTTTTTATTACTTGGAGACAAAATTTGAATCAATATAATTTCTTATGAGTACAAAAGAGTAAGAGGGGATGTGACATATCAGTTTGTTTATTGAATATTCATGAAGACATTGCATAGAACCGTTTCACTGAAATCAAGAGAAATCTTTAACGTCACAACTTTGATGTTATTTTCACTTTTTGGTCTGATCTTATTTCATCTATTCAAATCATACTATTTTCAGCCTGGAGTACCCTTTTAGGCTGTAATGATAGATTGTAGAATTTAGGCCTACTATATATTGAGATGTCTTTCTTAGATCTCACTTGGCTAACATCACTGACTCAATGAACCAGGCATATTCAATAAAGTGGTGTCGATTCTCGAACTGTATGGCTAGCTTCCTTTCAAATCCACTCTATCTCATGACATTTCCCTTTCTCCAAATCCCCACATCTCTGATTTACCCCTGCCCCCCATCCCTCTTTCTTCTAATATAAAGGGGCCCTCACTGACCACATCATCTGTGGGAAAGGTCTCTCTAATCCTGCTCTCTATGCTTTTTGGATCATTCTGTCAGAAGTGTAAAGTCTGAAGTCTAAAGTTTAGAGGGGTGGGGGGGGGGGGGACATGGTGAATGGAAAAAAAAATTCTACACAGCTGCAACTGAGTGAGCAAAAATGTTCAACTTAGTACAAAAATATAATTTTATGATAGATTTTGATACATTAATTCGGAAAATAAAATATTTCACTTGTTTTTTCTTTCCTTTTTTTCTTGGCCATGAAAATTGTTGAGAGTCCATGGTCACAAAAGCCCCCCCCCCATCTATTAGCCACTGCAATTTGAACCAGCCTGTTTGTATCTCCTTTCTACCCCCTTTCTCAACCTCACATTCTCTCAGTTCTTCCCCTGTATATCTAACTCTCTTCTTTCGTCCGTGCATCTAGCACTGTTTATCTTTCTCTTCAATGATAGATAATATCAGACATCTGGCATTTATGCCCCCCCCCCCCATATTGGACATATTTGGATTACTATCAATAAGAAGACAAAATATATATTTTTTTTCATTTTAAAGAATTTCATAAATCTTATTTACAACTATTTACAAAGATATATCTATACACGCACGTTCATAAATAAAACGATGATAATCCAATATTTACATTCCAATACAAAAAATCTACATATATACATGTATATAAAAGAAACAAATCAAATCTTCTATGCATTACAGCAAAGATTAGCTAATTACAATGTCACTTATAATTTCACCTAGAAAGTGATGATTTTCATGAATATATACAAAATATTTTTCTTGCATTCTGAATGAAATTGTAAAGTTTGCATCTAGCAGACTGCTTGATAAGGGGGGGGGGTGGTGGCCCCCTCTTTCAGATCTATGAAGAAAAATGTATGTGATCACTGGCCAGCTACTATTCAAAACCGACAAATATTTAAGCATTATCAAATAATTGTGCAAATTCATGCAAAATAAAATTTGATGAGGGGATATAATCCCTTAAATGAAATATGGTACAATGCTTCTCCGGTGTTACACCTCAGGCAAGATATTATATGGACTTGAGAGTAATTAGTAAGGTTTTTTTTGTCAATCATGTTTGCATAAATATATTCATTACTCATTTCCAGAAATCAATTTTTATTCTCTATTTCTCACTTATTTAAGGGTTAAAGAAATGTCTTGTTGAGGGATCGGAAGATGAAAATAAATTGTAGTACATATTTTATTACTTATTTCCAGTACTTAATTTGTATTCTCTTTCTCGTCTTTACCTAAAGATTTAAAAAGACATTCTGGCAAACGAAGAAAACGATTATTGAATTTTAACCTGTTATCTTTAGTTTTCATATTATATTCTTTTGATGATGTTTTATTGAAGGGAGAATATCAGTTGAACAGTTTTTCCACTTCACACGATTGCTCCTCAAATACCCTCACACAATAAAGGTAAATACACAGGAGTGAGTTCTTGCCCAGCACAAACCTTATGATAATCCCCCAGATCACCTTGGGGGTCGGAATTCTATGGCCCTGAGCATGTGAAGTATACCCTAGTGTTGTATATCAGGGCCCTGTCTTACAAAGAGTTACAGTTGAACCAATCAGTCATAACTCTATGGAAATCCATCAGTGTCATAATTTTTTCTATCGGAAATTTGCACAATGTCCTTTGTAAACAAAGAGAAGCACAGTGAATTTTCAAGATAACAATGAATGCATGAATATACCTCATAGTTAGGAAATATTTTGAACAAACATGAATAATACATGTTGACGTTGCTGGCCGTCCATAGTTGCGATTGATCGGAACAATCGTAACTCTTTGTAAGACAGGGCCCAGGACAGGTTGTTTGTCTGGACAAGACAGGAATTTCTGGACCTAAGCGATCAATATTTCATTGATTGATAGAAAGAAGTATCAGACAATTTATCACAAAGCACATATACTCAAATATTTTTGCTGTTTAATGCATGAATTGTGAGAAATCCAGGGCAAAAGATGATGTTTTTATCAGTTTAATAGTCTAGACATCGGGCCACCCATCCTGTCAGTTATTCAATGTGGGATAATCAGGAACAACACTGCAAAAATGTTGGCTCATCTGGGAGTTGATGCACAAACTCACTCCTGTGTTCACATCTCCATGCTGACAATTAAAATTATGATAAAAGAATTTTGCTGGAATAGGAGGATGGTAATTTTGTATGTGATCCCCCAAATAGTTACTGTATACAGAGCGTGTGACTCACAACAGATTTGCTTCAAGTTATTACATTTGGGTGATTTTGATAAATCAGAGAAAACACTGGTTCTGAGGTGCATCATAAAAATCATTTCCCAGACATTTTGAGGAAGTATCTTTCAGAATCCAAAATTATCACTAGGTCCCTGTATCACAAGCCACAGCCGTTGATCATAAGTCACATGTGAACAATTGGTTACATTGACCACAATGTACAATCCATCATTGCAATCAATAATATGATCAATTGCTAATCTTTGTGTTACAGGATGCAAAAACTAAACTTTATATTTAATATCCACTGCAAGCTGGCCGGATGTGCAAGCATCATCATCATTGGTTGACCAAGGCTTCCTGTCGGCTGTCATATGAGCCTTGACCCTTGACCTGTAGGTACCTAGTTTCCTCCCCCAGGAGACCCCTGAAGACAAATGTACCAGCGTAGGATATATTGTGCCTGTAAGAATAGAACAATATAAAGTCATGAGACTGGATAAACAACAATTCAAATGACAAATTAATCAATATTTCATACCGGTTTAATTGTAACAGATTACCATCGGATGCTGAAAAGTCTAATCTATTTTCACAGTAAAAAATCTCAATTTCATACAAATATTTCTGAACTAAAGATATTGATGAACAATAAGATTATCCAGAGAGTCCACTCTGTTAAATTTTTAAGGTATTTTTATAAATGAAAACATGTCATGGACTGATCAAATTCATAACCATGAAGAAACAGTTACATAAAATTAATGAGAAAGAGTGATTCTCAGGAATCTTGATCATGATCTTTCCTATTTCATTAGAAATAAAAATTGCTTCATATTAATTTTTGGCTTAGTTAAATAAAAGGTTTAAGAGCAAAGACAGGGTTTAAAGCTGATGTTTGAACTTACGGTGGTGTAAAGTAGACAGTGAGAATGGTCTTGCTGTTGGAGACGTGAGTGACGTGTGGTTCCAGGTACCCGGCAGGGGGTGAGACTTCAAACACATTGTCTGACGTGGTCTTCTGGGAATCTGATGGAGTATTAAAGTAACACAAATGTTCACAATTATGAATACTAGTTACAGAGCTGCCAACATAATCAAGAACATTTCAGTATTTTAAAGGCTGAAAATCAGTATTTTGGTAAGAAAATTGGTACTTTCACAGAGATAGCATCGGACAACACATAAACTTGAAACTTTAGAAATCAGTTATTTGCATGAAACCACCAGTATTCTTTCTCATTTTTCAGTAATAATTACTGAAAACCAGTATTACTTGGCAGCTATGTAGTAATGAGCATGGGACACTCGGCAGAGAGGTAACAAGAGAGACGCATTGGATTTCAGAGAAAATTTGTCTACTTATGCAATAATTTTGGAGTTTTTATCCTGAATGATATCATTACAAATAAATATGAAAATATACATAAAGAGAAAGAGGAAAAAAGTCCTACAAAATTTTCAATCAATTCAAGATACAACACGTAATGCAGGTTAGATGTAGGTAATCTCTGAATTGGCAATCAAATTAATATGTAAAATTAACTATCAAATCAGTAAAAGCAATTTTTAAAACCAAATTTTGCAATTATCTATTTTTTTTCATGTCATAATCATTTTCCTCATGTCAAAAACTGTAAGAAAAAAATTGAAACATAGGAAATTATCAATTTTAAGAAGAGCATTTTTCCAAGAATTTTTAAACCTCACTCAATGAAGAGAGAAGTGGTCACATTATGCAAAGGGTATTCTGAAACTGACCGTATGAGACTGTCCAGTAGGATCCCGAGGCCGTCCTGTTGCTGATGGTCACTTCCAAGCTTCTCTCTTGACCGACAAGACAGACCCCAAAGTCCAGCACCATGGGGGTCAGCTCAATAGACGGCAGGACTATAACAGCATACAGAGGCAGTTTCTATAAGTGATGAAACAAAATATGACAAAGTTTTCATTTTGGACAGGGAGGCAAACTGGTTCAACGGAGAGATTCATGCAAAAAATCCCCTCTCACAAAAATATGGTGGACTCTACTAAATCTACCTCACACTTAGGAGTAGTCAATGGGGCGGAATACTGTCACGAACAGGATAGTTTACTAGCAAAAGTATTGCATTTGAATTCGCAGAGAATTTCTTGATATTTCTCCCCATTTGACTACGTATCACATTTTTCACTCAGCATATTTCCTGAGAAATAACCTTTAATTTTACCTAGGAGTGACTCCAAACTTTGAAAATAAATAATCTTAACATTTAACAAAAACTTATACCTCGGTCACATTTGCTCTACAGCGGCAGTATGGCGAGTCGAAAACAGCCGTTTTATTCATTTTTATTCAAACCACCTATATTAAAGTGATCATTTCAATTTGTTCTGATTTAAAAAATTCTCATTTTGGTTCTTGAAAATGGGCTTAACATTAGGCTTATAGTGTAAAAATACCATCCCAAAAGTTTCAAAGTATTATATCCACAGGATCAATTTTAAAACCTTAAAGATGTAAGCCAAAGTTTGAAAATAATTGGGAGTTGGTTTCAATGACTATGTGTAGGGGAAGGCGGGGTAAGTTGAGCATAGGGGCAAGTTGAGCCACCGCCCCCAGGCCAATAATAAATTAGTTAGACATTATGGTGGTGTCATGTATTGATGACCCATTACATAACCCTTAACCCCACCACATTGTTTTCAACTTTGAAACAAAAAGTACTTTTTTTAGAGGGGAAAATACAAATTTCAGCCAAAAAAGTAAAAAAGGGTGTGAAATAGATAAGTGTTTTTTACACACACACTTCTTTACATATAATAAAGCATATGAACAACATTGTCAGTCCAGGTATGGATCTTCATTCTCGTCACAGTTTTTTACATGATGGATACATAAGAAATGTGTGGATGCGAAATTATCGCATTAAGTTCGGACTGGGGTAAGTTGAGCCATGGTAATTCTTATGGTAATGTAAATAAAAACACAATCAAACCTTAATAAGTCATCGATATGCAGGCAGAAAAGAGCAAATTCACATGACAGTTCTTTTACTTTTAGAGAATGTTAGTATTTTTAGAGAATTAGCAAGTGAAAAGACTTTAAATAAAATATTGACATGCTGGTTCTTCCCGCATACATTTTGTACATAGTTTTTGTGGCTCAACTTACCCCCGAAGGTGGCACAACTTACCCCACAGATGGGGCAAGTTGTGCCACTTGACATCGTTTTTTTCAAAGGTCACAACGACTTTCAGTGTGTGGGTAGAAAGTTGAATATAGGTGAAAAAGATTTCCCAATAATCATATTTAAAGGCAAGGTACTTATTTCTACAATATCATTAGTCATATCAATTCTATCATGCAAAATGCAAAAAGTGTCACAACTTACCCCGCCTTCCCCTATACAGTGAACCTGTGCACCACAGCACACGAACTCTAGATGAACACAGCATGGCCTACATACAGTGTGTACTAGGAATGTTCAGTGCAGCTAATAGCGTGTGTGTGTAAATAGGAGATACACACAACAGAAGGCAGTCAAAATAGCCAACGGACTTTTTGAATTGGAGTAAACTGGTCATAAGCTTAACCTGTCTACTAGACGGTTCTCAAAATCAAGCTAATAAATTGCTACTTGTATCTAAATTAGAGTTTTTCATTCTATATTGTGGTTTGTTTCAGGGTTTTTGAGGACAAATACATGCACTCATACACATGTTTTGTCTCAGTTTGAGAATTTTTTAAATCAGCTGCTCACAAAGTTAAACGATCCCTTTAAGCCGTAAAGCAAATGTGACCAAGGTATTAATGATAATAATAATAATTGGCATTTATATAGCGCTTTATCAATCTACGACTGTTGTTCTTCTCAATCCTCACCTGGACGGTGCTATTGGTGTAGCAGAGCTGAAGATCTTTGCGGATGTGCAGCTTACGTCCTCTGTCCTCGCATGTCAGCAGGACGCCCTCTTTGGTCTCGTTGAGAAGAAGCTGCTCGAGGTTGTTCATGATTAAACCCAGGTCCAGCTGGAATGCAAGCTTGATCTGTGACATACAAACAAAATCAAATATAAATACCTAAGCATTTAGACCCGAGTATTCAGGAATGCTGCAAGAAAATGTTTGTAATCCATTGTAAATTTCAAAAGCAAATTCAATGATAGATCAATTTATACTAAAGCCAATCAATTCAAAGTGTAGTAGGTTTCACGGTTCACCATGTATCGATCTTGGGCAAGTGAGATTGGGTGGTCCTTTTCAGGACCAACACTTGCCCAAGATAGATACATGTTGTACCGTGAAACCTACTACACTATTCTTCTTCGCCATGGAAACCTTCAGAAGTTACAAATTTATTCATACTTGCTGATGCAATAGGCAGATCAGCTTTCAAATGGAAATTTGCAATAGAATGGATGACTTTCAATCGACTTTGGAACCTGAATTAGAATTGCAATTGATTGCAAGTTTCTTGCAAATGCCCCATTAGAATGAAATATCTCTTGTATTCATGGTAAAACCGACTTTAGTCAAGCTAATTAAAATTGTTTTAAGAATAATATTAAGTATAACAAACTGTAGCTCCATTGACAAAAAAAACAACAACGTCAAAAGCAACATACTTAAACATGAAGATAAAGCAGACTAAACAACGTTCTGACATGTTCAGCTACCCACATTTTCATCAAAAAATGATTTTCATTACAGATCGAGCATGCAATCTTAAACACATAGGAGTAATGCCGAAATTTGTTCACAAATTATTATTACATCCTATAAAAGCCTCTTTATTTACTATCCATTGTCCATGGCGGACTGCATTTGCATATTAATGAGTCAGAAAAAGAGGATCGAGGGTATTTGTATTCTTGTTCATCGTGACTTAGCCGTGAACCAGAATAGCCTGGTGGTTGAGTCGCTGCCTGGCAAGCAGTAGATGACAGGCTCGAATCCCACTGGTTTCAATTTTTTCTGACTTATGATTTTCATTACAGATCGAGCATGTGATCTTAAATACATAGGAGTAATGCCGCAAATTTGTTATTACCTAATATTAAAGCCTCAATATTTACATATTTTCATTGCAGATAAACCAAGTCCAATCTATCAGCATAGTATCTTCTCACCTATATTATTACTATTTCTTTGTTCAAATTTCTTTCATCCTCTCCAAAAAGGCTTATCAAAACTAAAAATAATCAATTCGGTCAATTCACACAAGTATGATTGTATGGCTTACATTACGACAACAGCGGTGGTGCCTGTGTAATATCATTCAAATAATAAACACAATTGATGAAATGCTCGATCCGTTTTACAAGAATCTCAATTTATCAAATCAAATCATATATAACCTATCTCCCTAACATCCTCTTAAAAATATAAATTCACTAAAGCTAACCTGCATGTTATGTTGCGTTGGAAGTGAATACAGCTTTCCTGCTTCCGTGACCTCTGACCTTACATTGACGACCGTCCCCTTCTTGGTCTTCTTGGTAACCGGGTCCACCCGCTGCAGCAGGAAGGGCAGCGGGGTGACGGCCTGGAAGGATAGGGGAGTCTGGGTATTGTTGGTCAGGGTGGCGGTCAAGCTGGTCAGGTGGCATGCATGGAGGGCCGTGGAGCGGACGGCTGGGCGGTCGTGGAGGGTCGGGGTGGGTGGGATGGGCGGGTCTAGGTCCAGGAGCTTGCTTGCGGCGGTGTGGTAGGTGA
The DNA here is from genome assembly GCF_037042905.1 of Lytechinus pictus. Classification (NCBI taxonomy): domain Eukaryota; kingdom Metazoa; phylum Echinodermata; class Echinoidea; order Temnopleuroida; family Toxopneustidae; genus Lytechinus; species Lytechinus pictus. The sequence goes on along the minus strand of NC_087257.1, from coordinate 8,647,531 downwards.
GGCCCTCCTCGTCGGGGGTCTCTACGGTGACACTATCATGAGAAAAAAAACTCAGAGTATTGAATGTGATATTGCTGGGTGAGACTGTAAGAAATGAAAACAAGTAAGATATATTTTTGATTGGTGTTTAAGGTTTGTAAAATATCTAATGAAGAAGAATTATGGTATCCTTCTCCACCATCACCAAATCATCATAATTATCATCATCATCATGGACATCAACATCGAAATCGTCATCATCAATTTCATCATAATCATCATAACCATCATCATCATTATCATCACCGTCATCATCATTTCATTATGATCATGATTATCACCATCATCATCATCATCATTATCCTATTCATGCTCATCATCAACATAACCATTGTTCACTGCTTATAATACAATTTGTTTTATCTGTTCTGGTGTATCGATGCTCCTTAAAGTAAAAAAAAAAAGAAGATAATGATGGCTTACAAGGCAGTCTTGATGTAAGCTGTGAAATCCAGTCGTAGCGGAGGCACCTGGAACGCTTGACCTCGGGTCACCGAACCGGGCTGGTTGAGGAGCTCGGGTTCATCAAGGCTAAGGTATCCCAAGGCATAGCCGACGCAGTCAGAGGACTCCTGGCTCGGAAGATGACAGACCTCAGGAGAGAAGCTGGCCACGATGTTTGCCGTCCCGCGGCCGGGAATCACCTTTGAAGGAAGGAGGAAAAAAGTCCATTGTCATCACCATGATATTCTATTTCGCATTTCAAGATACATCGAACTAAGTGCTTAGGTTATAATACATGTGTAGAATATGAATAAGTAAATGATGTGGTATCATTTACAGAAATTTTGTATGTATCAATCACAAAAAATAAACCATTCTAAGAACAGGCATGATATTCCCCTATGAAATAAATTTGAAAAGTAGCCAAGGGTGGCTAAGTCCCCGCCGAAGTCCGAGACCCCCCGGTCAGGGTTACAAGCTCTAGCATAGTAAAGAAATGGAGAGTGTTTTTTCAAGGTGAATCTGCATGATAGCTGGCTACGATGTTTGCCGTCCCGCGGCCACGTATCACCTTTAAAATGAAGGAGGTATAAAGTCCACTGTCATCACCCTGATATTCTATTTCGCATTTCAAGATACATCGCACTAAGTGCTTAGGTTATATTACCTGTGTAGGATATGAATGAATAAATGATGCAGCATCATTTACAGCAATTTGTATGTATTAATCACAAAACTAAACCGTTCTAAGAATTGAAGTAATGAAGAGCATTATTCATTCAGTCTGAATTCAAATTATGTAGAATTATTGCAGACTAACAAATACAAATCCACTTCTATCCAAAGTTCATTATTATAATAAACATAATCATATTTTTTTCATCATATTTATCATTACTCATGAAACAATTCTATCAAGTATGAACGTGTATATGTTCCTATTCATAGTAGAGGGTATTGTAGTCCCCTAAAAATTCTCCTGAATTGAGGATTTGTAAAGTGTAGTGAATATGGAGAAAAGTGGGTGCTGGATGTACAAAAATTTTGATTATTTCATGAAATCGCCCATAAAAGAAAAGGATGTAAAAAAAAAACTCCAGAAAGCTTTAAATTGATCAATAACACAACTAAACGAATACAAGCATTAGTTTGAAATGTCCAAAACAAACAAAAGAACATCACATCGTTGTAGTAAACATTATTACATCGTTTGCATCACTATCATTTATTGTACCAATATTATCATTATCATTTCTCACCATTTGTTTCTTGTCAATACTGAATGGGCCATCAGCAGGAACGCCTTCATGCTCTCTCATCAAGACACTTAGAACCTTGGTCTTATCCTTCTCACACGCTTCTAGATCATCGGCTATCTTGGACAGCAGCCCGTCACGACCGCAATCAGCCTCTTCCCCGGTCTCAGGGTCGCCGTCACATCTCTCATCGCTCTGCCGCATGCCATCGATGACATCGTCGTCCTCAGGGACGACCTCGGCACCGCTGGGGTCAAGGATGGGGAAGGGATCACCGTAGATGACCTGGAGGTCAATCAACTTGCGGTCATCTTCCATCAGGTTGAAGAGCCTCCAGTCGATGCGCATTCCTGAATATTAACATTTCCATTAAAGTAATAATAATCATACTTGTTAATATAAAGCGCTTATCCCTTTAGAAGTCTCAAAGCACTGTAATTATAGTCATTCGGTTCGTGTTTGACCGCTTCCACGCACAGGTGATGCTAAAACAGCAAAAAATTAATCTTTTACATTTGTGGGCTACTTTTTACAACCAACTGCCGAAATCTGCCACATTGGACAAGCTTTAACATTGATCAGGGATTTTCTGGGGCTTTTTTATATTTTCCAAGGCTCTTTCGTAATTTTTCCCCCTTACATTGTACAGTAACTTTTAAAGTCATGACCTTGAGGTGACAGAAGTAGATGCAGAAGAAGCAAGTGGTGGAGGAAAGTGGAGGGAGAGGGATGAGGGTGATTTCCGTGAGAGGCAAATCTGGCCAAACTGACGTTGAGGTCTAAACTGAATGTAAAAAGCCAGGATTACTACTAGTACTTCTGATGATGATTAAACAAACGAGGGGATCAAGAAGTCTGAAGGAAGTCAAACTCACCATAGGGGCTGTTGTTCATTATCTTGAGTGGCCTGTTGATGGGTGGCACGCCACAGACGTGGGTTCCGAACCTGACGAACGGAATCTGACCCTTGATGGTGGCCATCTGAAACTTGAGGGGGCAACCGGTCACTCCCATACTGACCGGAATACAGACTGGCTCTAAGTCGGATACCTGAAAAGGAAATAAATGATAATAATAACATAGCGCTCAATACATCTCAACTGCTTCTCTCAAGCGCTGTACAGTAATATGGAATTTGAAAGGGCAACTCGTCACTCCCATACTGATCGGAATACAGACAGGCTCTAAGCTGGATACATGAAAAGGAAATATATGATAATAATAATAATAACATAGTGCTCAATACATATGAACAACTTCTCTCAAGCGTTGTACAGTAATATGAAATTTGAAAGGGCAACTGGTCACTCCCATACTGATTGGAATACAGACAGGCTCCAAGTTGGATATCTGAAAAGGAAATGAGTGATGATAATAATATTTTGCTTTTACGTAGCACTCAATACATCCAAATAACGTCTCTAAGCGACCCCAGTCATCGGATCCCAGCATGAGCTAAAAACCTGTCATCAAATCATCAAGAAGTACTGGGATAACCCCTTTTCAAGCTCTTTATAGCCTTCTGGTTCTTCCCATACTTCTCCTATTTACTTAATTTCAAATTCATATACTCATGTGTTACGTCATTACTTCAATCTTTTCAGTTTAACTGTTTTCATGTATTAATTTTCTGTTGTGTTTAATCATGAAAAATAAAATTGATAAATCAATCAATCAACCGAATAGATCCCTTCCCTTGCCTTTATTTCTTCCTGCCCTTTCCTGGCCATACTTCCTTTCCTATTTTGTATTGTATTTGTATTAGAGGCCACAAGCTTTTGCTTTTAGGGAATTACACCTTCTTCCATTAACAAATCTGTTCTATATTTCCACTCTATTATGATGATTTTGTATGGATTATATTGAAAATTGATATTTTGTGAAAATGGAAGAAAATAAATGTTTCACTGACTTCGAAAATTTGAATAAAAACCATTGTTCTACCCTGCATGTCAGCTGGTCGGTGTAGTTGCCCCACATATCACTATAAGCCGTCACGGCCACCTCTAGGGTGGCAAATGGTTCCAGGACCCCTGAGCAGGGCTGGACCAGGAATGCTGTTCCTTGGTCCTCTCTCAGTATAGCCTTCATACAGTCTGATTGGCTCTGAGCCAGGGACTTGCTCCTGGGGTCTGCCAGGTTGGCCGTCCTGCTCAGTAATGCACCATGCCTGCAGATTGAATGAGAAAATAATGATAATAATCCATACTTGTATGGTACAAATCACATATAAGGTACCCCACAAGTCAGTGCCGCATCTTTTAGCAGATATCCCACTATAAAGGTGCTAAGCAGCTTTCAGAACAGCTTTCCTGCGCTCCAAATTGCTTTGTCTATGATAAAACGTAATAATCAGTAATGAAAGTCCACTTTAGCGATCCTGCACGACAGATGCGGCGAAGACTTTCGACAAAGTACCTAATCATCTCATGTCTGCGTTTCTCAACGATTTTTAACACTATTGCCCTGGCCTTAGCCGGCAGACTTTTCCAGCTTACAAGGAATCAGCCAGGTACCCATTAACCTCACCTGGGTTGAGTGTGGCAAATGCAGATAAATGCCTTGCTAAGGTACATTAGCGCTGCAGCAGGGATTTGAACCCAGTACCTTGCAGTTTAAGGACTGAGGATTTTTCCATAGCAGCCTCCCACATGACGCCATAATCTTTAAAGGGATGGTCCGGGCTGAAAATATTTATATCTTAATACATAAAGTCGAATTCACTAAGCAAAATGCCGAAAATTTAATCAAAAATCGGATAACAAATAATAAAGTTATTGAAGTTTAAAGTTTAGTAATATTTTGTGAAAACAGTTGTCATGAATATTCATTAGGTGGGCTTCTGATGTCACATCCCCACTTTCCGTTTTCTTATGTTGTTACATAAAAATCATATGTTTTTCATTATTTCATACTTGAGTGAATAATATGTCTCCCTTATAATGAAATAAAGTTGCAGCAATAAATATCTAATGCACTAAATCAGTTGTCAATCCAATTTTTCTAGTTCTTGGAGGAAAAAATTTGAATAAACCTAATTTCATGTAATAAAATACAAAAGAAAAAGTGGGGATGTGACATCATCAGCCCACCTAATGAATATTCATGACAACTGTTTTCACAAAATATTGCTAAACTTTAAAATTCAATAACATTGTTATTTGTCATCCAATTTTGATGAAATTTTCGGCATTTTGCTCAGTTAATTTTACTCTATTTATTAAGCTATGAATACTTTCAGCCCGGACCATCCATTTCAATTAAGAATCTTTCATTGTTCCCTTCTTAAAGGCTCTGCAACCTTACCTCCTGGGACTGTCAGCAGTGGGTCTATCCGTCTGAGGCGGAGTAGGGGGTTTCCCTGCAGTATATCTATCCACGGTGAGTGAGAACGGAGCCGGGATGGCTGTGTGGTTGGTCAGGTAGACCAATCTCTTGGGCGTGGTCGCCAGTTCCACATCGTCGCCAAAGTCCAAGGCAAGCGGAGCATCGTCGTTACAAGGTTCCGGAAGCCTGATGAGTTGAAAAGAAATGGAAGTGTAGGTTTGGTTAATAAAGTTGGGAGACGTGCCCCCCCCCACACTTTTCAGACCTCTATTTCCTTTCTCTACATACTACGTTCTGCACAGATGCTGCTCAGCCCTGCTCTATAGAACCCCATTACGAAACATACCTATTCACATGCAATTTTAAGTTCATTTAACCTTGTTTCAGAAGGAATAAGAGAGTGAGCACTTCATCTGTGTACTTACAATAAGTTATGCAAATAAATTGGGTGTGCAGGAAAGGATAACATTTTCAGATTTTTTCCAGAAATTAAAGTGATCTCTTGATACATATTTCATTTGTATGGTTCTCAGAACCAGGGATATAGTCAAGGCCTGTACTTCGGAGTCATGAGGCTGTTGGAGAAACCTTCTCCCATAGATTTTGTACACTGGTGGCATCAGAAATATCTAAGTGTAGCAAGTAAATGATAATAACCAGTGACTTAGCCAAGGCCAGTACATCCGAGGCACGAGGCCGCTGGCGAAAAACCCGCTCCCATAGACTTTGTACGTGACTCGGCCTGGGGCCGAGGCCGACAAAATCTGGCCTCAAGACTGACCTCGAACACATCCCTGCTCAATACCACACTAGATCACATTACCTGTCTTCCGTATCCATCACAGTAGATGGTCTGATGTCGGGTGTCCTGTAGGTCACCCTTAGTCCCTGGACATCACCCGACAAAGCTAGGAATATAGGCTTGACCATTCCGCTGACCAAACAAGGTATCCATACATCAGACAATGGGCCCTTGGGTAGGAAAGAGAGAGATTGAGAGCTATATTATCTATCACCACTGCAAAGCAAGTGACAGAGGAAGCTTATACCCTGAATCATGGAACTATTCAAGGTTTCTTGAAAAACCAACAGTATGCATTTGGGAGAGATGCCACAAGGGCCGTGGAAATTTACTGAACTTTTGTGAAAGTATACCTAGTGGATGAAAACAAATATATATCACTTTTTTTGGGGGGGATAAGATATATTTAAAAAAAGTATTGAAAATATGTAGTATACAGAAAATGTGTATTAGAGCAAAATCATTCAGTCTTTAACAGGTTTGAATAAATTAACATGATAGAGCTATTGCGCTACATGGTGATATCTGTACCTACATTTCATCTAACAATGAATTTTCTAAAAATGGACTCTCAGAGAGTTGATGTATCATACCTGTTCTTTGGCTACAATTGTCACCGACACAGGAAGCTGTTCATGTGGTCCCAGAATGCCTTGCTCCGGGTCAAAGGTCAATGAACAAGTTGATGACTGCTTCCCTTTGGGCTACAAATTATCAAAACACGAAACAAGTAAACAAGTATTACAATTGTTGTATCTGATAATAGTTTAATGCATAGATATAGTTCCGAGCAACTATGAATGAGATGATATACACCACACTTTTTTCCACGGTAAATAGGTATTAATTGCATATCCCTTCTCATAAATTCTCGACAAGTTGTTATGGAGTCTCTCCAACAATCAGGGCATCATTTGGCATATCATGTATTGGGAGTATGCTTAATACCCAAAGATGACAGTTGAAATAGTACAAAGGCTTTACAAGTGCCATCGCTTAATCAATTTTGTAAAGCCGATGTAGTAACGTTATTATGTCACCATGGCACGATATGTTATCTCACCACATTCATTTGACATATGAAAAGTTGCAGGTTAACATAGCGAGATGGCTGACATGCAATTTTTCATGACTCGAATTGGCGAGATAACGTACCTCACCACGTTGACATAATCAAGATCAAGATGCATTGCTTACCTGTTGCCATTGGTACGATGCCGGTAGCATGGTCTGGTTGAAGAGCTGTACGGTGTGAGTGACAGGAATTCCTTGATAGATCTCAGGTAGCTCAAGGGTACTCTCCAGGACACAGACCTGAGGGCTCTGGACCTCACCATACACACCAACATACCTAGAGGTGAAGGAAGTTATAAAGTCATTTCTTATTAAATCAGATGGTTTCCAAAAACTCCCTAAAACTTATTCAGTCAGTTTTTTTTAACTCCACAAGGAAAATCTCTGGTAGCTCCAGGATGCATGCAAGAATACACACCAGAGGATTACTGAACCTCGCCATATACAATTTACCATGCATCACTCATATTTTATGCATAAGGTCTCATATGGAAGAGGAAAAGATGGATGTTCAAGTTATGAACCTTTTTTCCTGAAAAGATAGCAGTTAAAGCCAGAAACACCCACTCAAAATCGTAATTTGCTCGTGCAAATGAAAATGTGGTAGCACCATTTTCCATTTTTCTAACTCAGTCAAGCCTACATTATGAACGTTGAGATGGGCTTTAAATGAAAGAGGGGAAGCAGATCTTTTCATTGATGTACATCTAATGAAGCAAATTTATGATCATGATGGCACATGATTACACTGAATTACGGTTTCCTCTTTTCTGGGATGCACTTTACAGTGAAGGAATTTAAATGCAATATAAGCAATACAACATAGATGTCTTTGCCTGCATGCCTGGCTGAACAGAATAAGGATTAACAAATATTGTCCGGTTGGAGTTAGCTATTCATTAGCAGATATCACGCAATATTCCTTCATATTGGTTTATCGACATATTATTCATATCATTATCTAACCGGACATGGTGGCTCAGTGGTAAAGCATCTGCCTTATGAACGGGAGGTTGTGGGTTCGATCCCAGACCTAGTCATATCAAAGACAAAAAAATAGAATCTTCTTGTTTTTTAGGCGCTTGAAATATTAGAATAGAGAAGGGTAACAATAACTTTATGTAATGCAGGGCCCGCTGGGAGAACAATTCAAAAAGCTGAAGTGGCTGTCCTGGGTAAAACAAGAATTATCATTATTATCATTATTATACTTTTTTTACATTACCAAAGAATATGGGGAAGCACAAAATATTCTGGCCAATATTTATTTATTCACTGGACTCCCATCCGCCCCTCCTTACCCAGTTTTGCCGCCCTCTACAGTCAGCTCAATGACAGAGTCTATCTGACGATGGCGGGCCGGAGTAAGGACAACCTCTACCAGAACAGACAAGAGAGGGCCTAGCTCTCCACTGCTGGGTGTGATGGTGAACTCGGAAATATCCTGAAATATACAGAAGGAAGAGTGCAGCTAATGGATTTTGGATAGAAACAACATAGAGAAACTTGTAAATAAATTTAAAAATATTACATAACATTTAAATCAATCTTGCCCTTGTTCTACTTTTCTCATTAGCATAACGTAAATTATTGTCTAATCTGATTTGCTATAAACACAACTTACACATGAAAGAATTTCAAACATTTATTCTAAGTTGATAAGGTGTTGAATATGATAGTAAGATAGTGATAAGTACCTTACAATTGGTAAATACATGTCACATAATATTAAATTTTTTTGGCTCATCGCAGTGCATTAGTTAGGTTTCCACCACAAATTTACATTGCACACTATATCAGGCACTATCAGGTTGATTATGAGCGCACCAAGAATATATCGTAGACCTTTTAAAGACGTGTCACTATGGTGGCCAGCCACTAAGTTGCCCAAAATGAATTCTGAAATTTTCATTCTGCTTCAATTAGGCTCATAATATAAGCACATTCTCCATTAATAATAATAATAGGCATTTATATAGCGCCATCTATCTAGAAATATTCTATTCCGAGGCGCGTTGTTATTATTATTATTACCCCGGCTTTAGCTCGAGCTGCCTTTCGGCGCTCGTGCATTCAAGGAAGTAATCCTGCCGGGTACCCATTCACCTCACCTGGGTCGAGTGCAGCACAATGTGGATAAATTTCTTGCTGAAGGAAATTACGCCATGGCTGGGATTCGAACCCACGACCCTCTGTTTCAAAGTCAGGAGACTTATCCACTGGGCCACAATGCTCCACTTCATTCCTTGGGGAGTATTCCTTATAAAAATAACAAAATACCGTACCTGACCAGACTGTTGATCTTTAAGCAGGAATTCTGCACTCTCTTTCAGATTCCAATTAGCAGGGAACTGACTCTCGTTGGTCAGATAGAACTGCTTCTTTACCGTCTGACCCAGGCGTACCAATCCAAAGTCAAGTGAGGGCGTCTCGATCGAGACCTCAGGACCCTGTGGAAAAAAAGAGGTTTAATGAATTATCGGTATGAACTTCTTTTCTTTTAAAATGGGACAATTCTATCATGTCTTTTATAAGTCCAACCCCAACTTTTCAGTCAAATTGGTTTGCTTAATTGATTTGGGGTTTAAATTAAGATGTTAAATGGTTTGTAGTAGTTTTCATTTAAAAAAAAGAACAAATGGCAACCAAGATCAGAGGGGAGGGCCATCATTGTAATCATTGGAAATGGAAATATACGAAATGAAAAATATGAAATGCCCCACCCCCTTCACCCCAACCCCCGGTCCTTAATACATCTGAATAGCCTAGTCCTTTTAGGGTTAAACCAAAACTATAATAATCTATTCCATCAATCATTCATTCACCTTGACATCAGCCACCACCCTGAGCGGTACAGTCGATTCCTGGTGGTCAATCTGGCAGTGTAAGGTATAGTCAATGTGTCCAGGATGACCGCCTATGATGGTCATCTCGAGTTCTACCGAGCTCTCGGGCGGTATCTGACCCTCCGGGGTCTGGACCTCGATGATGTGACTGTCCTTCAATGAGGTCCAGTGGAACACGACTGGAAACTTGCTGTAGTTCAACATCTGAAATACATGAATGTGGGTCGAAAGCAGAATTTAAACTTCATAAAAACAATGGTTCATATAAATGCAAAAGAAATTAACATATATATACAGGAAAAGTACCAATAAAAAACACAAATGCTCAAGAAATAACTCAAAAGAAATTAATCAATATTCAAATTAATCAATATTCAAAATGCCCTTCCTTTTGTACAAATAGTATATTACAGAGCTGCCAACCACACTTGACAAAAAATCCTATTATTTCACCCAAAAAATCCTATTTTTAGACAAAAAATCCTATTCATACCCGTCGTGTACTTTCCTACTATACATCTCATTATTTTGTTGTGCTCACTGTAATTTGACCTTGGTCATGTGACGTGAAACTCATGCAGGATGTTCAGTGATACTTGATTAACCTTATGTATAAGTTTCATGAACTAGGTCCATATATTTTCTAAGTTATGATGACATTTCAAAAACTTAACCTTAGGTTAAGATTTTGATGTTGATTCCCCCAACATGGTCTAAGTTCATTGACCCTAAATGACCTTTGACCTTAGTCATGTGACATGAAACTCAGGCAGGATGTTCAGTAATACTTGATTAACCTTATGGCCAAGTTTCATGAACTAGGTCCATATACTTTCTAAGTTATGCTGTCATTTCAAAAACTTAACCTCAGGTTAAGATTTGGTGTTGACGCCGCCGCCGCCGTCGTCGCCGCCGCCGTCGGAAAAGCGGCGCCTATAGTCTCACTCTGCTATGCAGGTGAGACAAAAAGGAAAAAACTGTCTGCTTATTTTTTGCTAGAAAAGACACAGCTTCGAAAGAAACCAAGTATCAACATACATACAAATGCACATATGGGACTGTGATGTACTCACCTATGTGTTTTTATGTGTATTAATACATTTGGAAATCGGTCTTTTTGAGTCAAAAGAGAGGTCATAATTCCTGTTTTTAATGCTTGCAAATAGATTTTCAAAGTTCTGTGGACGATATCTTAGCAGCAACATTTCGTATCGTAGCTCCCCGAGTCTGAATAGGCTGATAGCGCACAGATAGCTACATGTAGCTGCAGTGGTTTCATGCAAAGCTCACGCACGCCAGCCGGCCGGCTGCATAATAGCTACTGTATGCTAGAGTGGTAAGCCTATGTACTGTCATGTGTGTGTGTATTTGTGTGTAGATCAACAAAAAGGGCGCATGACGAATTGGTTGCAATTTGAACTGTATAAAGTTGATAAATGGTGCAAAATCGGGAGAAAAATTGCGCTACTTTGAAAATTATTGGTTGCCCGATTCGGGCCACCAAAACTTAACATTTTTCAATAATGATTGCCCGAGGTGGATTTCTGTTATTTTATTTGTAAAAATCCTAGTGTCGTATTTTAAGTGAAAAATCGTACGGAATACGACAAAATCGTACTATTTGGCAGCTCTGATATTACATTCTTCTTCCATCAATAATGTACAAAAATTAATTTTTGAATTTGCTAATGTTTATTTATCAATCTAACATTCCAGTAAACTTTGCTCTCATGTATTGATGGAACAAAATATTCCAATTAATTATTTCATTGTTGATTGATAACATCAAATATGCACATGTAAAGAAAACCTGAAATACCAACCGTAAACTTTCTGCGAGTTGCCGTTGACTGGAGAACCTGACCGGGGAGGAAGATGGCATAGGGCTGGACCAGGACCTCGTACTCCTTGCACAAGCCCTTGAGTTCCACCTCTAGACCAAGACTGTCGCCTTCCTCTGCATGCTCCCCTACACCACCATCCTTCATCCCACCGCTGCCACCACCACTACCACTACCATCACCACTCCCGCTGCCACTTTTGCCATCGCTGTCATCGCCTCTATCATCATCACTGCTCTGTGTAATGAAGGCCTGGGAGGTTGTATGGCTGTTGGGGCGGGGCGTGGAGCAGACGGGAGGTTGCTTGGAGGTGTCGTCCGGTGGTGACGAGGAGGGGGGTGATTTGACCTTGTGGATTACAGGGCGAGGGATGTTCTTCAGGACAAGCTGGAGCACGCTCTCAAACTGCCCCACCTGAAAGGGGGAATGAAGGAAAGGGCAAGAGTTTAGTCTCCACATGAAAAACGCCAATTACCAAACTCATAACATGGTTTAAACAAGTGACGATTTAAGTTCATTCTCAATTAATTAAATTCACTTTGTCTTCAATTCAATTCACTATCTTCATCATCATCATCATCATCATAATCATAATTTTATTATTACTTACGCAATCTATACTTATATTCTCAATTCACAACAGGTAAGAATTGAGAAACAGACAGAAAAGTGGAAAGGGGGAAATACAAGTAAAACATACAAGGAAAGAGAGAGAACAGGAAACAAGTAAAGACGAAACATGTAAGAATAAAATAACAAATAACAAAGAAATCAAAACTTCTCTTTATAATTTACAATTAAATATATACTGACGAAAAAATTCTTTAAATTAACAATTTTTTTATAAGGAAACAGGCACATTTGAAAAAATTACCTTTGGCGGAGCAAAAGCAACACTGGTGACAGCAGTGCCAGAGGGTGGTAAAACTCCTTTCTCCATGTTAATACAGAATATATTCCTCTCATCGGCTACCCTTGAGATCTGCTGCCTGTCTCTCTTAGCCTCTTTGAAGGGGTCCCGACATTCTGGTGAGGAACGCACAAGCTGCCAGTGGAACGGCAACTCCACATTTCTGAGGAACAAAATGTGATAAAGGATTCACGATGATTAATGTGGTCTATGCAAATTATATACAAAGAAACTTGTTTCCCACTGGCAAATTAATGTCCTGTTTCAAAAAGGCTTCTTATGATAACAATTGCACAGCTTCTATAACAGGACTACTATCAGCCAAGCAAATCGAGTTATTTCAGTAGCTTTAAACTGTTGTTGCAAATTTGTTATTTCAACAAGTTTCATGAAACGGGGCCTAAGAGTTTCCAGTTGGGGTCACCATTGAGAATAAACCTCTTATTATAACAATAAGAATTCTAAAGGGATAAATCAACTTTGGCAATAGAAGAAAAGTATACTGAGGACTCAACGAGACGAAAGCAGTATATCTTCCTCATGAATAATCAATTATACCAAAACTTTTTACTATTTCAGAAGGTGACAAATAATCAATGTTCACCATACATGGGGCATGACAGCAAACAGCGGACAGACAGTGCAAGTGGTCCAGCACATTATTGTGTGCATTATATGGGGGCGTTGTAGTCTAGTGCTCACGACTCGTGTCTCTCAATCAGAGAGACGTGGGTTCAAATCCCAGCCATGGCGTGTTTTCCTTCAGCAAGAAATTTATCCACATTGTGCTGCACTCAACCCAGGTGAGGTGAATGGGCACCCAGCAAGATTAATTCCTTGAAATGCACTGCTTAAGCTAAAGCTGGGGTAATTATGACAATAACAATGCACCTGAATAGATTATTTCTAGATAGATGGAGCAATATAAATTATTATTATTATCACCATTAACCGGTGTGTTGGCTCAGTTGGTAGAGCGTCCGTCTCACAACCGGGAGGTCGGGGGTTCAAACCCCGGCCGCGTCAGACCAAAAGACGTTAAAAGATGGGAGTTGCTGCTACCCTGTTTGGCGTTCAACGATTAAAGGGATAGAGCCTCGTCGATCTGGCGCTGCACAGCGGCTGCCGGGCCCACGATCAATTGGGCAAAGCAAATTTTCGGAGTATTTCATTTCATGTCTATTTCGAACAATAAATTATGGATTTTCATTTTCATTTTTCATTAAGTACACAAAAAAAGCCTGCACTACAGTAACAAAGCATAATGCCCAAAGGCATACGGAGGCCTTTAGGCAAAAATCAGGTTTTAACCAGTGATCTTACGTGAGATTCCTAATGGTGAGTTCCTCGGTGACGTAGGTCATCGGGTTGATGTCTTCGAAGGTGATATGGTTCTTAGCTGTGACATCGACCAGTTCACCCGGGGTAGGATTGGTCTCGCTACCCGATGCCGATTCTAGCTGTACCCTGGCTCTCTGACCCTCACCTGTGCACACATACAGGAAACAATTGTTTAAAATTGTTATAAAATAATAAATAATGATAATAATACATGTAACTTATAAAGTGTCATATCCACTCTGTAGAGTGCTCAAGGCGCATAAAGAAATTAAGAAGTAAAAAGAAAGGTTTGAAGACCATGTTTGAAAAACTCAACAGAGATACAATCTTTGATGTCTTCAGAAAGTTTGTTCCATAGTATGGGGAACGCATGTAATAATAACATGGTGTTTTTATAGTGCAGATAAGTGCTAGAGAGTCTCTATGCGTTGACGACATCTAGAAAAAGAGAACCAAAAAAATGTTGTATTGGGAGTCAGCAAGTAGGATATTACACACTCAGGTGAATAAAACTAAAAATGTAAGAAAAAACCAGTATTTCTCATTATGCAATTCTTATTGAATTTTATGGTCTAAGATAATATAAGGATTAATATGATAATCGTTCATATACATGTATCTCTAAAACAAAGCAGGAAAAAATGCTTAAATCATATATACCTTACCTTTGAGAGTAAAGTGTTTGACGGTGCAATTATCACAGACGATTGTGATTTCTTCTTCATAGACCTGGGAGTCTGTAGGCTTAAATGATACCTATATAAAATGAACAGGGAAGAACAGAGGAAAGAAAAAATAAAGAATGAGTACGTGAAAATAAAGTAATAAAATTAAGTCTGTTCCTTCAACAAGGCAATGCCAAATGTCACAAACATTACAACTTACAACTTATCTCAAACCAGAATCATTATCATCTCAAATCTTTATCATCATCATTGCTATCCATGTCATTATTGTCTGCAATATCATTATAATCATTATCATTATCATGATTACTGTCATTTTCATCAAAATTGTAATCATTATCAAAATCATTACAATTATCATTATGGTTATCATTATCACCATCATAATCATTATCCCGAGACCACTGTGCCAAGGGAAATCTATGATGCTATGTTTAATAGTGCATTCAAGAACACTAATCGATGCATCAACATTCATAAGACCCGTTTTTAAAATTGGATATTTTTGCTATATACCAGAGCCGCAGGCTCTACTGCATTGGCGAGATTTTGAGTACAGTGTTTGGTGTTGGTGTTGAGAGTGTGTTTGAATATTCTAGAATAAATGAATTGATAAAAAAAATAATAAAAAAATCTTGACGAAAGTGAAATCAGGGAGAAATTGCAGTAAAATATTATCGTTCAGAATGCAAAGGCAAAAATCACTGCAAGAATCTGAAAGAGTAAATACCGTTTTTTGGTAAAATGTATAAAGATCTAAATGATTTGCACTGATCTTAACTGTAAGAGTTAATTCTTCGGGGATGTTTCATCTCGCTCACCGCCTGATCATCATGAACACCGACACCAACACCGATCTTGGGGTTGGTGTCTATGAATGGGAAAATTACACTTAGATTGTCAACACCAGCAGACAACATTCAAAACCAGCGCTCAACACAAACTGCCGGAAATACGTCATATTTTCCTAGGTCAATTCCAACACCAGCCTGATTTCAAGCACGATGTTGTGGTTTTGTCACAACACCAACACCAGATTTCAAAATCAAACTTCCCAGTATGCGTACTGACTAAAAGTTTTTGATAAGGCAGATTAAAAAGACGTAATATATTTCCCACCGACCTGGAGTGGTATGGCATGCCCTTCCATGATCTCGAAGACGGCAGGATAAAGCTGGAATGGTGTAAGGTTTACTCGGTCTCCCGTAGCAACAGACTGCAAAAGGATACAGAATCAAATAAAGTTGCAAAGATAATGGTATACCATTAGTTGTGCTGAACAAGTTTTATTTCTAGCTAATATACATGGATAGGTGCAAAGCATTTAAAGCAATATAATACTATCATACCACTCAAAATAATTATAGAACAAGTTGAAGATAAGAAATCTCATTTTCCACAATCGATGAAAAATCAGAGTTAAAAAGACATATTCTCCACAATTCGTATATATGAAGAAAAATAACATCGCACCATTCTTCCCAAATTGAGACAAACAAGAATCTGAAATATATTGAATCTATATAGCACTTGGCACGGAAATAAGAAAAGGATTAACTTAAAATTCTTAAGATGGATGTCAATCACACTCCAACCTCTATATTTGAGAACTCCCTGAACTGGTTTGTTTCTATTTTCCAGGGCCCCGTCTTACAAATAGTTACGATTGATCCAATCAATCGTAACTCTATGGAAATCCATCAGTGTCATTATTTTTTTCTTCAGGAAATATGCAAATATGTCCTTTCTAAACAAAGAGAAGCAGTGAATTTTCCAGAAAACAATGAATGCATGAGTATACATCATAGAAAATATTTTGAACAAACATGCATAGTAGATGTTGACATTGCTGGCCGTCCATAGTTGTGATTGATCGGATCAATCGCAGCTCTTTGTAAGACGGGGCCCAGTACATATAAATTTGTAATGCTCTGAAATTATTATGGCTTGAGCAGTTTGTATAGTAAAGTAAGATTGGAGTAAAATGGAGGTCAGACATACAAAATGGCGTTCATTTTGTGGTATTGCCCAGAATTCTCCATTGTAGCTAACAATTGTAGACCTTACCGAAAAATTGGTGGCAGGCCAGCACTTCTTTGGCATAACACAGAAGCGTCCGCTGCCGCCGAGGTTCTTGACCAAGAACTCCGTGTTTGAGGTGCCATCAACAAGACAATGACCACAATCCACGACAGGTGATACTGGAAATACAAGGCAAAGAAGACAAAAAGTATTTTTAACTATTTGATATTTCTTCCACTATTTAAAAAAAAATTCAATTCACTTCACAAAGTCATTTGGACATTCATACATCAGGGAATAATTTGCCTGATATTGTATCACAATTTGCTCCACAATTTTTCATGACTGCTCCACAAAATTTGTTTTGCATAATTTTTTTTTTTACATAGGACTGTACAGAACATAGGTGTAAGCTGTTCTCTTACAACCATAAAAGATAATCAAATTTGAGATGTGAAATTATTCTGTACATACTAATACATACATTTTTGCATTTGTATAGCCCCTTTACAAAGCAACATGCCAAAAGCACTTTATAATATATAGATTGAAAAAAAGAAGTAGAGTAATTCTGCTCTCCAAACTCTTTCAATTCAATCGTTTCTTTTCATACATACAATGCACACACAAAATATATAATCAAAATCATACAGCATGAAAAAAAAATTACTTCAAGTGAGGTAAAATTAGAATAAAAGCTTGTAAAACTATGAATATCAAAGTAAAGGAGACTTCACGCAGAGCAATGTAATAAAGTTACTTGATCTTTTGAGTGTTATAGCCGCTTTCTGCCTTCTTTCCTTACAAAAATTCCTGGGGCAAATCAAGCATTTTATTCTATGCATATATAAACAGAAGTTGTAATGACAAATTATAAGCATACAATTCATGTCACTGATTCTATAATACAATATATACTTACGTGTAAGAAGTGGGGGTGGCCTGCGACCCAAGAGCTTGACCGTGATCGGTTGACTGGATTGGGTACTGACCGTCAGCTCGTCTTCAAAGTCCATCAAAGCATCCGGCATGAAACGGATGTTATACTGACAGCTCATTCCTGGAGCGACGATGCCTTCCTCACCGGGAAATTTACCTGCAACAAAAATAAGCAATTCAAAATATAGAATTCGCATTCACAGTAAATAATTACAATAGAGTGATCCAATGCACGTACGAAAACCATACGAAATATTTCAAACAAGTTTTTAGGGCTTTCCCAAAAGTGTCGGTGACTCTTACATCTTAAAGTTGATCAGGGGCCCGTTTCATACAGACTTACAACTATTGTAAATTTGCCATGATTGGAATCCTCCCTGGAAACCTTGATTGTGATTAGATGCTGTTCCCATGGTAGTTGCCACAATAACAAAGTGGCAATAGTCGTAACTCTTTATGAAACAGGGTACCAGGACTTAGCCAATTTTATACAAAATAACATTGTACAGTTGTGCTAAAAAGTTAGTGAACCCTGCCACAAAATGCACTCCTTCATGCTGAGTGTTGAATATAGACACAAACACTAAAACACCACAACGACAACAGCAACACTAAACACATTGCACTACCACTTTGTTCATCTTGTGGCAACTGGGGCCCGTTGCAGAAAGAGTTGCAATCAATTGCAACTCTAAAAATCATGCGCAACTTGATTTACAACCAATCAACAGCGCGCATTTTTGACTTGTTGATTATTTGACTTGCGTTTAAACGCAACTCTTTCTGCAATGGGCCCCAGATCAACTCCTTTTTAGCAATTTCTACTACCATGATGATCAACATCTTCCATAATGACACTTAAATGTTTGGAGAGCCCAGAGAAACAAACTTTATTGAATATAATATTTTATCACCTGACTTCCCAATTCAATTTCTAAAAACATGGCAGAACTAGAACACTTTAAATATGTTCATTTTCTGGTGGGGTTCACTAACTTTTGAGCACAACCGTATTTAACCCACCTAGACCTACAGCAAAGTACTCCGTCTTTGGAGGGAGGACTCGGAGTGGACGACTTGCTGCGGACACGTTCTTTAGGTCAAGGGTCATCTCGTAGACTTGACCCACTTTATAGTTGCTGAAGACAATGGTAGATGGCGAGGGTACAAAAACGACTGAAGACTCTTTTTTCCTATAAAACAATAAGTTATGCAGTGTTTATAATAAGAATATGCTTTTCAAGGTCATCAAAAATAATTGATTCAACTTTGATTCTTGTGGATATATCTATAGTCAAAACTAGGAAAAGATATTGAACTTTCAATCATTCCTTTCATGTATTATGAGCTAGCCAATGAGTAAAACAAACAAGTGCCTTTTAATATTAAGAGTTAATATCGATCTTACATGTATATTTACTTAAATATGTACATCCTTACATTATTCAAAGAGTGAAAGAAATAATAAATGAATAATTAAAAGAATGGATGGGTGGATGACTAAATGAGTATGGATGAGTGAATGAATGAATGAATGGATGAATGGATGGATGAATGGATGAATGGATGGATGGATGGATGAATGGATGGATGGATGGATGGATGAATGGATGGATGGATGAATGGATGGATGAATGAATGAACGAATGAATGAAAGAATAAATGAAGAAATGAATACTTAATGAATGGATGGGTGAATGGACAGATGAATGAATGAATGGATGGATGAACAGATGTATGAATGAATGGAAGAACTATCTTACCCTACATCTATCACAGTAGACTTAGCCCCTCCCAGCTTGTGAGTGACGGTGTTAGGATTGACCAGCGTCCGACCCCCACCTAGGGACGACGGAGGTCGATGACGGGGGTTGCGCAGGAAGTTGGACTTGCTGAATACCATCGCCATGTCTTTGCGATTCCTCTCCCTCGTCTGCGGTGACGTCATCTCTCTCCACTTGTTCTTGGAATCATTCTTCTACAGAGATTAAAAGGATGAAAAAGGAAGCATTAATATGCAGAGCTGACAACCTTAATTGTGAAACAATCCTATTAATTATTTCTTTTTATAATATTTTCAAGCCTAAAATCCCATTTTTCAAAAACATTTTGAAAAACATGCCCCCAATCATCATTCTTACAAGTTTCAAAAATCCTATTTCTAGGGGAAAAATCATATCTAGTGCAACTTTACCCTAAAAAATCCTGCTAAATAGGATAAAATCATACTAGTTTGTAGCACTTAATATAATGTGCCTTTACATTAAATATGTCCAAAACTCATTTACAGCATTTCTTGTACTTCTTAAATTAATCATGCATTTATTTTTTTCTTGTTTCATTTTATGTAAATAACTATCATAACATGCAATACTACTACTATCCCCATTGCCCCTGCTAGCAAAATTTTACATTCTACGCCTCATTGCATAATATTACCTAGATAAGTGTTACTTTGGCATCAATTGTGATTTTCAGTATTAGCTTTACTGCCAACCTGAACAAGAACATTTTAGTGCTTTAAAGGACAAGTCCACCTCAGAAAAATGTTGATTTAAATCAATAGAGAAAACTCAGACAAGCATGACACTGAAAATTTCATCAAAATCGGATGTAAAATAAGAAAGTTATGACATTTTAAAGTTTCGCTTATTTTTCACAAAATAGTTATATGCACAATTTAGTCACATGCAAAAGAGAGAATCGATGATGTCCCTCACTCACTATATCTTTTGTATTTTATTGTTTGAATTATACACTATTTAAATTTTTACAGATCTGACGGTAAGAACCAACTTGACTGAACCATAAAATGTTAAACAATGGTAATTCCACATGTTCAGGGAGAAATAAAACTTTGTTTCACTGGACAATGAGGAGAAAATTAGAATATTCCATATTTCACATAATAAAATACAAAAGAAATAGTGAGTGAGTGGTGTCATCAGTTCCCTCATTTGCATACCTACCGGGATGTGCATATACTATTTTGTGAAATTAAGCAAAACTTTAAAATGTCATAACTTTCTTATTTTACATCCGATTTTAATGAAATTGTCAGTGTTATGGTTGTGGGACTTTTCTCTATTTATTCAAATTAACTTTTTGTTGAGGTGGACTTGTCCTTTAAAAGCTGGAAATCAGTATTTTTCAAGAAATACCACAGGACAACACATAAAAGTGGAACTTTAGAAATCAGTATTTTGCATGAAACCATCAGCATTCTTCTCATTTTTCAGTACTAAATAGCGAAAATCAGTACTACCGGTACTTCGCAGCTAGGAATGTCTGGTCAATTTTTACAGTTACTCCTCTTTTGTATGAGGGATTTCTAAAGTTGGCTAAGACACGTGGAGACATGATGCTTACCCCGGATCTTTTCTTGGGAGGACGATGACCATGATCCGTCGCATCATGGGCGTGTCCCTTCTCCCCTCCCTCTGTGTGCTTGGTTGATGTCTGTGTGGCTTCAGCATAGTGAGGCATTATACCAGCTGTAATGACCAAAAAAAATAGACCTTGATTAGAAAAGTTCTTTTGTATGTGGAGGTGTCGTGGTGTAGGGGTTCGGTCACTTGACTCGTGGTCTAGTGGTTCTGACTTTCGCCTTTGAAACAGAGGGTCGTGGATTCGAATCCTAGCCATGGCGTGTTTTCCTTCAGCAAGAAATTTATCCACACTGTGCTGCACTCGACCCAGGTGAGGTAAATGGGTAGCCGGCAGGAGTAATTACTTGCATGCACTGAGCGCCAGTGATAGTAGCTCGAGCTAAAGCCGGGGTAATAATAGGAGCGCTTTGTATCCTCTGGCAAAAAGCGCTTTTTAAATCCAGCTATGATTATTATTATTATTAAACCGAGGGTTTGACTCCCACCCGGTGCTAAAGTCCTTTGGCAAGGCACTTATCCATGTTTGTCACTCTCCACCCAGATGTTAAATGGGTATCCGCTGGGGAGTGAACATCAATGTGATCAGATTGGCATGTGTCCCCCTATAAAAAATGGTTGCCTGGCCAGGATGCTCCCCAGGGAGTGAAGATGGTACACTTTATGTGTAGAACAGGTGGCTATATGCATACCTGGGCCCCGTCTTACAAAGAGTTACAATTGATCCAATCAATCATAACTCTATGGAAATCCATCAGTGTCATAATTTTTTCTACAGGAAATTTGCACAATGTATTTTGTAAACAAACAAAAGCACAATTTTAAGAAAACAATGAATGCATGAATATACGTCATTGTTCGAAAATATTTTGAACAAACATGCACAATAGATGTTGATGTTGCTGGCTGTCCATAGTTGCGATTGATTGGATCAATCGCAAACTCTTTGTAAGACGGGGCCCTGCTGTATCAATATCGGGGAGGGGGGGTTGGACTTACCCCAAGTGGAGGCTCAGTGGTACTGAAATCTTCTGGTACAATGAGACCATGGCTCGATGAGGGGGGGGGGAACGCTGAGGGGATGGGGGAGGGGGTAGACTTACCCTGAGGGGCGTGGGTGAGGGGTGGCTCGGCGGTACTGAAATCTTCCGGTACAATGAGACCATGGCTCCGTAACAAATCACTGTCCAAACATCCATTCAGATTGGATTTAACTGCAGAGGAAGCAGAAATGGGTTACTTTTAATACTATTATTCTTAAAAACAAAATATCCTTTCAGCTATACAGTTGATATAAAACAGAGGAAAGCTGAGCCCATTGATGTAAAGATACAATATCTCATGACATCAATGATTTGTAACAAAACTTTAAATATTGATCGCACCTGTGGATTTTTTGGGTGAAAAAAATCAAGATAATTTATATTCTAGTTCTACGAAAAACATGTCACAATCTATTAACTGATAGCTTAAATTCATATACTTTTGAGAAACATGAATACGTCAATGTTTCTGTAACCAATGTTAGATACTTTTCTACATGTGAAAACCCAAATCCTCCAGGTAAAAATCTGTATCATCTCATCTATTTATACAGGTTATCTCATTGGTGTCTTTTCATTTTGATTGGTACATGTTTTTTGTTGAGACTCTTCAGTATCTAATATGAGAAAAATGGTGTGATTTGTGCGAAAAAAATATGAAGGCATATCAATTTCTGCATCATTCTTTCATGTATGAATTTCCAATGTATTTTTATTGCACATAGGTATTTCTGTACAGCTGAATAAATATGCCATGCTAATTTAGCTTGTTTCTTTGCGATTCAATTTTTTTTCCTACCAGAATCATTAAGTGGCACACAATATACACACGCTTGTGGTTGATTTGCTAAAGTCAAACTGATTTTAAGATCGTTACCACAGTTTGAAATCACATCTAAGAAGTTATTTTTACCTGGCGGTAGACCAAGGTCATGATAGATATCGCAACCCTCTGCCACTTGGTTCAGAATCTTCTCATCTTCCGCCATGGCTTTCGCCCGGGCTTGCATGATGTGACGTTCCAACATGGCTGCCTCAGCCATCCGCCTCTCACGCTCTGCTTGGACCTGCATGTAAAACATTGGAACGTTTAATCAGTCTCTGCTGAGATATGAGCGGTTTGATTTATTTCCTGCATTGTCGCTTTGAATGCATATTTCAAAGCTACTGCAGCTTTAATAGCTTAATGTCAAACTGTCACAGGGAATTTTACTCAATAATGTAAGCTGCAGGAAAAAATTAGGCCTACAAGGGGGCTGGGGCGAATTCATCCCCGAAATGATAAAAAGAGCCCTTGAATATACCTATTCATTGCAATGTTAAAGCTTATCAAATGTTGCAGATTAATTTCAGTAGATTGTGAAAAACAGCTCTGGAAATATGAAAAATAATTGATAACAAGACCAAAAGGAAATTCTCTTTTATACTATGTACAATCACACAAATGCCTTTATATTTGATTACAAAGATTGAAACAAACGCATTAAGTCAACTGCAATATCTCACAATATGGAATCTGTGTTTGAATATAAAGAAATCCAGTTAGTCACAAGGGTTACATTTTTCTACACTTAAACGGCATTACAAAGTGTATCTATCCCTTTCTTATTTTCTTTCTTCTTTTTCGCTACTTTCTCTGGCTCATTTATTTCTATCCCTTTCTTTTCCATCACCCTACAATGAAACTCTCCACTGATACTTTAAGTCAATTAGAATGCTTGTGTAGGGACAGTGATTTTCCGCGATCGCGGAAAACGGACGGAATTCACAGAAATTGCCTTTTGAAACGGAAAGTGCCTTTTCAAACGGAAAATCACGGAAAAAATATTTTTCCTCAGAATACACAGAACAGCAACAGTAATTACTCCAAAATCTCAACAAAATACGAATATCAACTGGCCACAAAACCTCACAAAACACGATCTCACTTCACTACAAAGTATGACAATTCACACATCGTGACTGCTCTTGACTCCATCACTCTCGATACTCCGCGGGCCTCGCCCGCGTCTTAGCTGGCGGCGGGGTCGGCCGTATCGAAAACATTCACATGCAAACAACACGGTCGTGTGTTGCTGCCCTCTACGTTTGAAGATGTAACAGCACGATATTCCGGTCTTGAAATCCAAAATGGCGGATAGACTTAAGTCGTTGACTGGTCGAAACGATGTCCAAAAACCCCCAAAATTATCGATAAAATTTAATTTAACAAAAAATAATGCTGATAATGTGAAAGGTAAGGATGTATTTATGTCAGATGTGTTTGTAAAAATATTTTGTGTACCCGCATAGATCCGATTAGAGCGGATTCTACTGCGTTGTTGGTACAGTGGCAGATACAAATTTTGACCAGCACAGCGCGAGTGATATATTGCTACTGAATGGTAAACGGAATTGCCAATTTTCCGTGTACACAAAGTCTATGGGGAAACGGAATTTCCGTTTTTTGACATGCTGAAATGGAATTTACGATTTTCTGAAACGGAAAAGGCAATTTTTTTAAACGGAAAATCACTGTCCCTACTTGTGGTGTCTGCCAGACACTCTTGCCACATCATCTCACAACCGCCTAAAACAATTAGTTACACTCCTTACCTTCCTCAGTTCCTCCACGTACTTCTCATGGTAGGAATCGTCTCCGCTGCGTGACTTGTTGAGATTCTTCACGGTCTCCTGTTCAACCAGGTCCCTCGTGAAGATATCCCGGAAGGTCCTCGCTAAGACGTGGGTCACGTCTTGAGATCGCCCCGAGGACGGTCGCTGGAGGTACATCGGAGGCTCATCGTACGGTAGTTTCCCCACCTTGGTCGACATAATGGCTAGTTTGTTTCCTTGAGCTTGTAGAGCGAATCTGGATATAATAACGATTTAAAATATCACTAGAAGAGTTAAGGAATCTGAAGCATCTGATTTGTCACACAAAGATCTTGGGGAAATCAATACAAAATATCAATTAGGCCCTAATCTATTTTCTACTAAAAAAAATAAGGCCACAGGTTGTCCAGGGAACCGTTGCATAAAACTGTTGCCATAAAAAACTCTGGCAAACAAAATCATGCCATTGAAAATTACACATTAAAAAACTCTGGCAAAAATTTGCCAGAGTTGTACCGGTACACAGTCTATGCATCATGCATTGCATGGACAATTTGCCACTGTGAACCTTTCGGTGTAACTCAGAAGAATACATATAGATTAGGCCTATCGAACGCAATATCAACCATTCTCTTCCATGTATAATTAATTGCACACGCCGGTCAGGAAGAAGCCTCCCGACTCCCGAGCCAGGCCAGGCTTGCAGCCGGAAGCGGCGCCGCGCCGGCAGTGTAAAAAAAAAAAACCTACGACCGATATGGCGGGGCTTACACAAAAATACACAAGTGGGACCGTTAATAAACAATGGATCGCTCTCGTAATTGATTTCGAGCCTGTCCTCAGCTCCTTCCTTGCATTCATTTGAAACTTTTATAAAACTGAATTCATTACATCACCATATATATCAATAAAGATTATAAATCATTGATTTCTTACCTTTACACTGTCTTTGAGGGTTGTTTGTTCACATTTCTACTCCACATCTCGGTTCCGTATATTTTCGTTGCTATGGCTCAATACCAAAAGGTGGCGCTACAACTTTTTTTTTCTTCTTCTTTTTTTTTCTTATTTCTAATTTCCAAAGTGGATCAGGGGCCTATATACAATAATGTAACAAGTTAGATTAGTTTTCATCAAAGTTTAGTTATTTACCTAAATCTATGTACTTTTAGTAGCTCTCTAAAAAAATTACCAAGGAAATATACTTTATTTCAAAAGGGTTTATATGTCCATTTTAATTTAAAGGGGTTGGGTCCCGTCTTGAGAAAATTAAGTGTTTTTTTTTAAAGTGATGTTTCTATGAAGCGGGGGTGCTGGGGGTACTGAATCACCCCGGGAATCACCCCCGAGATTTTCCTTTAGGGTGCTGCGTGTATTATTCTCCATATACAGGCAGCGCCCCTAGGTAAGATATGAAAAGTTGAAAAATGTAACACAAATTACCTTAACTTTGTAGTGAATGTAGTGAAAACCTTTTTTTTTTTTTTTTTGCTTAATTGTCAAATTTACATCAGCACCCCCAATAAAAAATACGTTCCCAGGGTCCTGTCGGAAGGTCCGAAGTCTTATCAATTCCATCTTTCTAAAACAGAAGTTATCTGAAATTTCAGTCTTCCAAAAGATTTTTTT
This sequence comes from Lytechinus pictus, assembly GCF_037042905.1. Lineage (NCBI taxonomy): Eukaryota > Metazoa > Echinodermata > Echinoidea > Temnopleuroida > Toxopneustidae > Lytechinus > Lytechinus pictus. The sequence continues at coordinate 8,621,351 of NC_087257.1, read as the reverse complement.
TTACTTGATGACGTATCATGTAGAGAGGGATAGGGGCGAGGGCGATCGGGGTGCTCCATCCCTATGCAGAATTGCACATCCGGTGTGATTTCCTTAATTAATTGTCTTTTGGGGGCGACGGCTAGCTTGCGTATTAACGAACTTAATTTGTCCTCTTTTTTGTGCTTGCTTGTTATTTTCTTATTTAATTTAATTTATTTAAGGGGATATATGGTTGTATATAGGCCTACATAACTTCTAACTGTTTTTGTCTTTACTTGGCAGAATTGGTTTTATCGCTCCTATATAGCCCCCCCCCCCCTTACTGCATGATCAATCCTAGATTTGCCATCAGTAGTTCCAGCGGCCCTGTATTTGTGTTGCAGGTGTATCTCGCCACAAGCTTTTGCTTTTAGTGAATTGATTTATCTTTTTTTCTGCTAACAATATTCAAATATGTTATATATTTTCAGGTTAGTTCTACCAGTACCACTCCCTTCCCCATTCAAGAGGCCAGCCAATGTGCCACGTTTTGTCATAATCAAAGCATGCATTTGTTCAGGGGTATCATTCTGAACAAAAAAAAGGAGGGGGGACTCCATAGACATGATTCTCGAATGATAGATTTTTGTTCTTTAATTAATTAATTAATTTATTTATCTATTTATTTATTTGTTCATTTATTAAATAAACTTGAATTGAAATGTATTTATTCATTTATTCATTTAGTAAAAAATTAGTTTATATATTTATTCATTCTATACTTTTTTATTTTGTTTTTTGAATTTATTCTACGGAAAGGGTGTTATTGTCATCACCGTCCAAGCCATCTCCATCTATATCATTTTCCGGCATCTTAAAAATCAAGTTGCAATTTTGAATAATCCCCATTCTGCATTATTCAACGAAATTTAAGGGCTGTAATGTTTGCATGCACACTATTGCTTATAACGAATGTGACAGTCCACGTATTGCAATGAATGTTATATGGATTAATAATATATTGCCTTTACTTTCTTGTTTTATTAGCAAAGATTTTTTTTTTATCTGTTTGTTTCTCTATTTCTTCATGAATATTATTGTTAAAAAAATGAATAATCTTATATCACATTATATGTCAGGGGCAGCGGAGTGAAGTTGAAGGGGGCACAGGGAATTAAAGGGCACTATCTAAAGCATGACCGCATGCATAATTTTTTTTCGCTGGGGGGGGGGGCAGCACACATAAACTTTTTGGAAAAAAAATTGAAAGCGAGGGAGCAAAGTGACCAAGCTTATCATTGAGGCGCTTTTTGCATTTTGTTAAGTGAAATTGTTGGATTTTGTTCAAATTTTGTGGAAAGCTGCAGTAAAAAATGTGATCGAGTTTTTAAAATTTTGGGGGTGGGGGTAGTGCCCCCTGCCCCCCCCCCATTGCGTACGGCCATGATCTAAAAAAAAAAAGTCTTCTCTGCCCCCACTCACATGACTCATGGAGGCACTTAAGATTATTTTTACAAGTTTTTACAATTCATTATGCACTTGCAGAAGGAAGCAGAACGACGCTAAATATAGAAACCGGACGCTCATCGGGCAAGAGAGTGGTTTTCAGGGCAACGTAACTGATATGAAGAACAGACACCTATATGAGATTGCAAACTGCACCCGTTGACACATAAAACAGGTCCTTCTCAGGAGAAAGGGGCACAGAACACGTTCGTACGGGCAGTTTTCTTTGGTAAAAATGGGCACTGATACCGGGCACATATACGAGAAAGGGCACCTATAAGAAGGCAAAGGGGCGCGTACTTGCTACGGCATAAAACGGATCCTCAGGGCACAGGACATGTTCGTAAGGGGCACTTTTCTTGGAGTGCATGGGCGGAAATCTGTCCCCAATGCTAGGGGGACCAGGGGCTGGAAACTTTTACAAGCAAAAAAAAAGGTTATCACCAAAAATATATAAGTTCATTGTAATAAAAAAAAAATTGACGAGCAAAAAATATAAGTTTTAATTTAGTCCAAAATACATGTATTATTTCGATTGTGAATAATGTATTTTTCTCCATCATAACATACCAAAAATAGTTGGGAAGACATTATTGTGTCCCCCTTTGGGTAGGAGGGACGCATGCCCCTGTCCCCCCTGGGATTTCCGACCATGTTGGAGTGGGTAAAAAGGGGCACTGATTCGAGAAAAGGCACTTGCAAGAAGGTAAGGGAGCACTAATTACTCAGACATGAAATGAGTCCTTCTCGGGTGAAAGGGGCACAAAACACGTTCGTGAGGGGCACTGATACGAGAAAGGGCATATAAGACGGCAAATTAAAGCGCACTTGCGTGCTCAGACATAAAACGGGTCCTTTATTTTCAGGTGAAAGGGGCACAGAACGCGATCGTGAGGTGGGAATTTTTCTGGCGTAAAAGGGGCACTTTTAATTGCTTCAAAAAGTTGGGGAGGGGGGGGCACTGTGCCCCCCGGGTCGCAGCCCCTGTTATATGTTATATTTTGACGCATCTATTGTGCAATGCAGAAAATAAAAGAAACAAAACGAACATTAATGACGTTTTTTACCATGATATTTACCCCCAAAGTGTCTTGTTTAATCAAATTTAAGACATAGGAAGCGAAAAATGAATTGATAAATTATACCACTTGAAAGTTAACAAGCTACAAACACAACAAATCCATTTTTTATCAATGTTCATCATCCAATCTCGACCTGTCTCTCGCGATCTCTTATTCCTTCTATTTCCTGTTTAATTGATCATATTTATTACACTGTGTATCTCACTGGCGTAAATCCGTGCTGATGGGTGGGGGGGATAACTGAAATATTTTGGCATTTTTTTGCAATCATGTTTTTAGATAAGGAATTGTCATTGATATGTCCACAGTGGCGTACCGTGGGTCACGGCATTGGGGGGGGGGGGGGGGGGCACCAGCAATTTTTTTTAATGACTGAGTGAGTGACCTAATAGAGACATTTTAAGGACAATGTCATTAAACGGATATGTATCTCACTGATCAAATAAAGCGAGCGCGAAGCGCGAGCTGATTTTTTTAAATATTCACACCTAAAAAGGGACATTATAATCAAATTTGTGTAATCATGATAGGTACCTGTCTCGCTTAACAATGCGAGCGCGAAGCGCAAGCTGAAAACTTAGATAATTCAGACCTGAAGTGGGGCATTCTAAGGTCTCTTTGTAGGAATTAACTAGGACCATACGTATTTCATTAACCAAATGATACGAGCGCGAAGTGCGAGCTGAAAATTTTTGATATTCAGATCAGAAGAAGGGACATTTTAAGGACTGATATAAGGAATTCATGAAGAGCAGACATATCTCACCAATCCACTAATGCGAACGTAATCACGGACAGGAAATGTTTCATATATACGAAGACCTTAACATGGGGCAATCACTTTTGAGTCACGAAAAAGAAGCATATGTCACTACATAAAACAATGATAACTCAAGTGCTAGGAAATCTATTTGGTTTATATCGACTTGAAAACGGGATGTTTTAGTACAACAGGATTATATATCTCGTTAAACAGACAATGCGAGCACCAGGAACAATGAAGACGTAGGCCCTGGGCAAATATGTTTCATAAAGTTATGATAAAAATGTTTCTTATGTAATGTAACTTAACATAATTATAGTATAATATAACATTATAATGAATAATATTTTCTTCTTTCCCACTACTTATCTCTTCCTTTCTCCCTCTTTTCTCCTCCCCCCCTTTCCCCGTTTTTTTTTTTTGTCAGCCGATGGGGGGGGGGGGGGGATGTGCCCCCCATGTCCCCCGTAGTTACGCCACTGTATGTCCATATGGCAAATACCCCTCCAATATTATTATCTTTTTTACCCCATGATGGTTTAATGGTTTTATTAGAGATTACATTCAAAATTTTTTGACATTCCATCTTAATCCCTTCCCAAAGACCCCAACATTGATGAATTGGAAGAAACGGGGGTTTCTCTTCAATGTTATAAAAAGGACATAAGTATTTCGTTTGGAAATGGTGAACTGGCTCTTTATTTGCATTTTATGATTCAATAATATTATTCTATTTGTTAAACGGTATTTTTGGAAGAATTTTCACCAATAAAACAATTATCTCTTGAGATTTTTTTTCCATTTCTTTCGTAAAAAGTGGGGGGGGGGGGGTGTTTATTCAGGCCACCCCCCCTCCTCGAAAAGTGGGGGGGGGGGGATATATCCCCCCATCCCCCCCCCCCGGGATTTACGCCAGTGGTGTATCTTGATCTTATACAATGCGACTTTTCTGTGTCATATCATTATTGTAAATGAAGAATTAAAAGTGGAAAATGAATTGAATGTTACTGAATTTAATAATTTAAGCTTAAGACAAATCAGAGTCTGCACTCAGACTATGTCGTATAAGAATGATTACGTAATCGAATGGATTGATGGATCGCATTTGTATAAAGCTGTAGGATAAACACCATGTAAATATAGCGGTCTTTATAATCACTACATGTAACGTAGTCCTTGCTGTGGAGTTAATTCTTATCAATATTAATGGCTTATTCATTAACCGAAAGGGTCCATGATCTAAACATGTTTTGAGATTATATTCTTCTGCCAGGCTAGGCTGTCAAAACAGTTGACAAGGGAATAAGTTGTTCTCGGATATGATAATACCGACTGGAAGGGAGACACTGAATAGTTAATAGCGAAAATGGCGGACATACTGAACGGTGATCCTATAATCATGGAGAATATTACAAGTATTGCTACTGCTGGAGGATTCGAATATACCTGGAGGTATATGACGACCAACTATACAAGATTTCAGATCGCGACGTATGGGTCTGCACTCCTTCATTTAGTAAGTTAATGACATAACTTTATGTAATTTTCCCCAAATATTATCAATTAATTTGTAGATTATATATCTATTATCAGTAAAATTAAATTGTCACTGTGACATTCGCAAGTTACTTCTTTCCACTAAATCATATAGGCGGGCATATAGGCCTATTATGTTTTCCGTCTTAAATTGTGACGGTATCTTAAAATGGTGTATCATTATGGTTTGTTTCGTTGATATTTTGAATAAGATGTAAGATATCAATTTACATATCTTTGCTGAAATATCATTCCAAATACGATCGTGGGTAAATCTCTTGTTTGAATATTAATGTGCGCAGAAATTAACAAAATTGAATATAATTATTAAGTGCAAATCAAATTCCCTTCATGTAATAATGAGGCTCTTTCATAAAGATATGCATTTCACTACTCTGTTTAAGAACATGAACTCAAATTGTGTATCGATTGCAAAAAAGTGTTATTTAGCCAATTTTACTGCCACATGGATTCTTATGGAATTATCTTTATATCTTTTTTTAAAACTACAGATGTCATACATTCTGATTGCCTCCCCATCTATCGTTTTCCGATACATCCCCTACATGGATCGCTTCAAAATACAACAAGTAAGTCCTTGAAATCAATGCATATATGGTTGAAATGGAACAGTCATTGAATTCACTTGGTATTAAATGGAAAAGGGCTATTGACTTGGCTCAACTTGACATAAAACTAAATTGAGTATAGAATGGAATTGAATCGAATATAATTGAATATAATTAGATATGATAGCATTGAGTTACAAGTGAGATAAAACTAAACTGAGTGAATGCCATTTTGCTTACTCAGACTCAAAGTAGCCACTGCGGTTTTGAAACTGCTTTATTAGTGGGCTCTGATCGAGATCTTGTAAGATCTTCGGGAACTGGGTTGTTGACAACTCATAAAGTCAAATGCTTCTTTGAAGAGCTCATTTGCAAAAGGGGTTATATCAATTTTTCATCAAATTTGATTTTGTTGTCCAAATGTATAGATTTTAGTATTTCTTTAAGAAAATTTGAAATTTCCATTAAAAAGTGAACAAAATGGCAAAACACAATCACCTTTTTTCAAAAGGGTTTAAAATCTATTTCAGTTTGTTTGCAAAAGGGGCTCCACAATTTTTTGGAAAGAAATATAAAAAAAACCATGAAGACAGGCAGATTTTTTAATACCAAATTTTATGTTTATGTGGTAGGGTATCATGAAAATTTAGTTTCACATGAGAATATTGACATATGGTAGAATAAAAAATTGATTTTTCCAGAATTGTCTGGATTAACTGATAATAATTGTTGATGTATTCTTTCTTTATTTTGTAGAAGCCGCTCTCAGGCGCCAATGAGATGAAATGCTTCCAACTTCTTCTGATAAATCAGCTTATCATCCACGTCCCCTTCTATCTTGGAGCACATTTTTATTGTGAACTCGTCAATTTACCGTTTAGCTACGAGACAATGCCCTCATGGTAAGTATGATCTCAATTCAATAAAAAATATTAATTATGTTCGGGGTATACCTGGGAAACCTTGTCGGGGGAAAATACAAGAAATGAGCAGTGGCACAATAAGCATAAAGTTTTGAGGGTGCTCGATATGGCATATCACATAAAATTAATAAGAATTTGTGAGAAGCGAGCGAGCAAATATTTCAACATTTTTATTACAAAAATGCATGTTTGTGATAGATTTTGATATATTTGGAAAATGATATCATATTTCACTCTTATCCCTTTCTCTTTTTTTTTCTTGGTCGTGATATTTTATTATCACTATTATTATTTTTTTTTTTGGGGGGGGGGGGCAAGAGCCCCCATCTGCATGTCCATGGAAATCAGTAAAACAGGCACATATCCTGATTGAAACTTTGATCAAAAATTAATCTTCACTACAGAATAACGTACATACAAATGAAACCTGCTGATTCAATTTTCACCAGTGGTGTTCTGAGCAAAACATTTTGAGGGGGCTTGGATATGCACGCGTATCGGGCAAAATTTATAAAATTACAAAAATCCAATTTTGTGATGGATTTTGACATGATATTCAGAAATAAATATAATTTTTACCCTTCTCTCTTTCCGGACTTTTATTTCTATTTTCTTGAACGTGATTTTTTTTTTTTTTTTTTGGAGGGGGGGGGGGGCGGGGAGCTGCTGCCACCCCCCATCTGTCAGCCACTGATTTGCCCTTTCTCTGCAGTCATAATATTGGCAGAGATCTCAGACTGCATATAAACATGACCACTCGAGTGAAGGGTTTGTAACAACGGGCAATTGATGGGTGATGTTGGTTCACAATGTTTTAATTTTTTAACTTGAAGGCGGATTGACAAAATCCGATTCGAACCCTCCATGATCTTATGTGCTCCTAAAAGAACTATTATTTCCCCTCCATTTTAGGTATATAACTCTGGCCCAGTGTTTTGGTTGTCTAGTAATAGAAGATACCTGGCATTATTTCAGTCACCGTCTCCTTCATCATAAAAGCATCTATAAGTATGTCCACAAAGTACATCATACGTGGCAGGTAAGAGAAGTCATATAGGCCTACATGTATAATGACATTTGTGTTTATTTGCGGGACTAAACGACCTTCACTTTGAGTGAACCCCCTTTTTTTGCCAGTCAAATTTTTCGGGACCCAAATGGCCTTCATTTTAAATTCATGTCAAATTAACATCAGCATCCCTTTTTAAAAATCGTTCCCAGGGCCCTAGGTGTGGTAAGAAAGGAGTTTTAATTCAGAATGTCTTCATTAGGGCTTAAGTTATACTTTTTAAAGACGTTCTTCTTGTCTTTCCTTTGTTTGTCTTTCTTTTTCAATCTCGATCCTCCTTTTCCTTAAAATCATAATCAAAGTGCAAAACTATAATTACATATTTCCAAAAGAACGACACGATATCAACTTGAAAACGAAAGCAATGAAAAGAACATAACATTTTAATAAACGGAACTTGTATCAAGGTTCACACCTCATCATCAGCCTAAAATCATATGTAGTTACCAGAATACAACGGTAAGTGGAACATATTATATATTATGTTTAATTGATATCATCACTATAAGGTTACAATATAGAACGAACATAAGTATTACCACAGGTCATCTCTACTTAATTATTGACAGGATCAGGGCAATTTTCCTGTGGGCCGCGGGGTCCAACAGTTTGGCGGAGTGGTCTGGTTATCAACCAGCGAATTCTAGTTAGGAGAGGGGAGGGGGGGGGGGTTCGTAGGAAAGGGGAAACTGAGCGAAGGAAATACATTTTAAAACTGTACAGTTGATAAAAAATATCCTCTAAAAGAAGGAAAAATATGATGCAACATATCTATTCACTTTCAATTTTGAATACAGTGGGAAATATTGCTTGGTCGCTTTGCTCCCTCGTGTACGACCTGTTTTCTCTTATTAATGTGTGTTAATAATTTCCATTATTTTTTCTAGGCTCCACATGGAATGGTTGCAGAATGTGTACATCCTATAGAAACGATATGTAAGTTCTCTCTTTTTGTTTATTGAGCTTCAATGTTCTATATCTTCAGGCATGATCATTATTTTTTTCAAGACGTTCATTTATTTTGTTTTGTAATGAACGTAAATTATAAGGCCGTGATCAACGAAAATAAATAAAAAAAATAGAGGATCTTTTTCATAAAACAATGTGACTAAGTGGTTCATAAATCATTATGAAGCAAACCATATTGCAATTTCAATTCTAAGTTTTTGATATTTATAATAATAATAATAATACATGAGATTTGTATAGCGCACTTTCCATCTTGATTAGATGTAAATATATTTACAACCGTTACTCCTTTTAAAAAAAATCTTCTGCCCCTCCATTAAGTACTTGGTGTCGGTAACATGTGGGGTGTTCTGTTCTTTGGGACTCATTTCATCCTCCTATGGGCCTGGATGTTCGTAAGACTACTAGAAGTGATTGATGTTCATTCTGGGTACAACGTACCGCTAAACCCTCTTCATCTGTTCCCATTTTATGGAGGTAGGTAGCTTAAAAAGAGTATTTTTCAATCTGTAATTTTGCCTAATAGCGTGTATCATTTTTATAATTTCTCTTTTAAAAGTCATTCTTGTCTTGATGTTATTTGCTACGGCAATAAGATTCGTTAAAATTTGCAGCATTACTTGTTATAATAATAATATTGATGCTGGCGATGGTGATAATATTTTTTATGAGTATACTGATTTGATAAGAAGAATACATGAATGTTTAAGAAATAAATCAATACTATCATTATTATTAACATTATCATCACCATTATCAATATTAGTATCACTATGAGAAATTTTTATTATAATTATTTTCATCATCCTTATACTTATTTTCATCATTATTACCATAATTATTTTTATAATTATTACTATAATCATTGTTAATATTGCATTGTATCATTATTTTTATTACTATCATTATGGTTGTTATCGTGATATACAGTTAGTTTTGTTTTTGCTTTTAACGTTATTGTAGACCTATACTGGGTATCATTATTATTTTAAAAATGAATGTTATTGATGTAACTGTTATAATAATAATTTCATATTTCTTATTTTGCAGGTGCTAAATTTCATGACTTTCACCACATGAACTTGAAAGGAAACTACGCCCCTACCTTCATCTGGTGGGATAAGATATTTGGGACTGACATACAGTACAAGGAATACTACAGACTCAAGAAGGAAGGGGAGGAGGCCCAGAAACGAAAGTGATTTATGAGAGAACAAAATTGACGATCTATTCCCAAACAAGGAATTATATCACATAGAATTTTATTCTGTATATTCAGAGAAAGTTATATGAATTGTGTAAATAGTACAAAATTTTTTAAATGCCTTTAGAATCTCTAGTAACGATTAGAAAAGTGAGTGAGAAATATTGGAGAACCGATTATAGAACCCCTCCTTAATCTAGTTTATTTGAATGAAAAGAGGAAATCAAACAAACATAATATATGATTAAAATCTGAAGATCGCCATTCCAGGTCAGTTTTTTGCTTATAATTTCTCAAAACAGTTACAGCATACTTATAATAACTTTGTAAATGAAATCTGATTTTTGTCTCACCTGCATAGCAGAGTGAGACTATAGGCGCCGCTTTTCCGACGGCGGCGGCGGCGGCATCAACACCAAATCTTAACCTGAGGTTAAGTTTTTGAAATGACAGCATAACTTAGAAAGTATATGGACCTAGTTCATGAAACTTGGCCATAAGGTTAATCAAGTATTACTGAACATCCTGCCTGAGTTTCATGTCACATGACTAAGGTCAAAGGTCATTTAGGGTCAATGAACTTAGACCATGTTGGGGGAATCAACATCAAAATCTTAACCTAAGGTTAAGTTTTTGAAATGTCATCATAACTTAGAAAATATATGGACCTAGTTCATGAAACTTATACATAAGGTTAATCAAGTATCACTGAACATCCTGCATGAGTTTCACGTCACATGACCAAGGTCAAATGTCATTTAGGGTCAATGAACTTTGGCCGAATTGGGGGTATCTGTTGAATTACCATCATAACTTTGAAAGTTTATGGATCTGATTCATGAAACTTGGACATAATAGTAATCAAGTATTACTGAACATCCTGTGCAAGTTTCAGGTCACATGATCAAGGTCAAAGGTCATTTAGGGTCAATAAACTGGCCAAATTGGGGTATTTGTTGAATTACAGCCATAAATTTGAAAGTGTGTTGGTCTAGTTCATAAAACTTGGACATAATAGTAATCAAGTATCACTGAACATCCTGTGCGAGTTTCAGGTCACATGATCAAGGTCAAAGGTCATGTAAGGTCAAAGAACTTTGGCCACGTTGGGGGTATTTTTTGAATTGCCATCATATCTCTATAAGTGTATTGGTCTAGTTCATAAAACGTGGAAATAAGAGTAACCAAGTATCACTGAACATCTTGTGCGAGTTATAGTACTTTTCAAAATCAGCACTGCTGCTATATTGAATCGCGTGATGCAGGTGAGACGGCCAGAGGCATTCCACTTGTTTTGTAAGTCAGCACTGTTGCTACATGTACATGATGTACTTGTATATTGAATCGCATAATGCAGGTGAGACGCTAGATGCGCTCCTCTTGTTTTTTAAATCTTTCGATCAGATTATATATGCTTGCTTGATTTTCCTTTTTTTTATTGAAATTTTATTTTGTTGGGGGTGAACTTGGGTTTTGACAAGTACGGAATACACAAATGTTTTATTTTTTTAATGTTGTTTTTATAAAAATGTTAAACTGACTTCACAAACAAAATGGAGAATGTAGAACCAGAGTGTTATCCGCAGGGGTGCCACTTATAATTGATAGAAAGTCTGAAAATCATCAAAAATTTCCCCTTGTCTAAATACAAGAAAAATAGGTTTTCTATGGCCAAAGAAAGTTGAAAAAGCCTGAATTCACTCAGACCCTATTATAAAAAGAGGCATCCGGGTATCTAGAAGATTTTCCTCGGGATCTGACAAACCATGTTTTATCTGACAGTTTCCATAGAAACAGTGCTTCTCAACCAATCAAAATCAAGGAAAGTTGTCAGATCTGACAAGTTGTTGGATGAAAATGTTGATGAAACGCTTCCCATGTGTTTTAACGGTTTGATTATGATCTCAAATTAATTACTTCAAAATAACAGACACATGAGAGTTTAGATTGATCCAATCAAGCACAATTATGGAAAGCCAAAGCATTAAGATTTCTAGTCAGTGTTTTCTATCTATTGTGCATGTAGTACTTTCCTGTTTTGACTTAACAGTGAGCGTGATCTTTTTTTAAGCTAAAGAATTAAGACATTGAACAAAATATGGAAAGCCATCAATGCAGATTTCTAGTCAGTGTTTTCTATCTATTATGCATATAGTACTTTCCTGTTTTGACTTAAAGGGATGGTCCGGGCTGAAAGTATGTATAGCTTAATAGATAGTGTAGAATTCACTGAGCAAAATGCCAAAAATTTCATCAAAATCGGATAACAAAGTTATTGAATTTTAAAGTTTAGCAATATTTTGTGAAAACAGTCGTCATGAATATTCATTAGGTGGGCTGATGATGTCACATCTCTACTTGTTCTTTTTCATTTTATTATATGAAATTAGGTTTATTCAAATTTTTTCCTCCAAGAACTAGTAAATTGGATTGACAACTGATTTAGTGCATTAGGTATTTATTGCTGCAACTTATTTCATTATAAGGGAGACATATTATTCACACAAATATGAAATAATGAAAAAATTATGATTTTATGTAATAACATAAGAAAACGGAAAGTGGAGATGTGACATCATCAGCCCACCTAATGAATATTCATGATGACTGTTTTCACAAAATATTGCTAAACTTTAAAACTTCAATAACTTTATAATTTGTTATCCGATTTTGATGAAATTTTTGACATTTTGCTCAGTGAATTCTACTCTATGTATTAAGATTTAAATATTTTCAGCCCGGACCATCCCTTTAAGTGAGCATGCTCTTTCTTTTAAACTAAAGAATTAAGACATTGCAAAAATTATGGCATTGATGGATTCCCAAATACTTGAGATTGATCGGATCAATTGTAACTCTTTGCAAGACGGGGCCCTGATACTGAGTAGATGTTAGTTGGCATGGAAGTTAACAGTTGATGGTAAACAAATTACCATAAGTAAAGTCATTCATAACTTAATTACGCTAGCTATATGAAAGACTAGTCAGTGCTCTATAATATTGCTCCTCTTGCATATAAATTGTTTCTAAATCAAGTTATTATCAATATTGCCATAAGTTCTATATCTCATGTACATCTGTGAATATCATTATTTTTTTAACAGGATTAAAAAAAACTTAAACTCGAAAAGTACACCAATAAATCTTCAATAAACATCTCAATTTGATTTTGTTTCTCTATTTCACATGTAATTCTTTTTTATTCTTAAGGTACAAGCATAATAAAACAACAAATACAGACAACACCTTCCTTATAGCTCATAGAACTAGCACATTATTCTTCAGTTCTTTAATTTCTTTCCTTTCTTTTCAAGTTCATGAAAAGTGGTATACTAGTTGCTTGCAACTTCGGCAGCCTGTTACACAAAGAGTTGAATTTAAATGCTACTAAAAAAAAAATCAAGCATAAGTCCCAAATATGCTTGCTATATTGGTTGAAATCAAGTAGTATTGATTTTAGGATTTCCGTTTCATTTTTCTTTTTGCAACAAACCCAGACCCATCACCAAAGGCAGCACCATGGGGATGGGGGGGGGGGGGCGGCTGGTATGGGGCGACTTCCCTCATGATTTCTCTCGTAACAAATATAAAGCAATGAAATAAAAATGAGGGAAAAGAACAAAGAAGAGAAAGAGCATTCCTACAAATAGAAAATGTTAGGAGAACAACAATTAAACCCTGTGCACCATGAAAACCATGAAAAGTCATTGTTTTTATGGTCTATATACACTGCCAAATCGCCGGTGTTATTTTAACAACAGCCTGGTATCTATATCGGAAAACAACTGAGAAGTGTTGAAACAACACCAGTTTAGAATCAAACCGATACTTGTTTTAACACTAATTGGTGTTGCTTTAATGCCTAATTGGTGTTGCTTTAATGCCTATCTGGTGTTAGCCTAATGCCAAACAGGTGTTGTTTCAACACCTCTCTGGTGTTTTCTGATATAGATACCAGGCTGGTGTTAAATTAACACCAGTGTTTTTGCAGTGTAATGCACAGGTTTCCCTTTGTCATATCCTGCACTGTGACATCATCTCAAACTACTATATATCAAAGATAAGTCGCCGGGTTATAACACCCTTATTTTTCTCTTTGAGACCTCCCCCCCCCCCCGGTCACCCTTACTTCAATTCACCCCTTCCCCCAAAAGTGCTACCCTCGGCTTTTCAACAACCAACACTAACTAATTAACTTAGTGAAAGACACGATGTAACAATCCTGAATGGAATACACCAAAATGTATGATATATAGAATGAATTCACAAAATATTGGCTTCAGTATATCAATGTAATATCTTAAGTTCAAGAACTTCAAGTGCAAAATATATTTTCATTAACAACATCTCTGTATATATACAGTAATTGAATTTAGAGAGGACGGCCACAGAAAGTATTTTATACAAGAGAAAGCTTCATCATACAATATGAAGAGAACATACAAAACAAAATTTATTTACAAATTTCTATTCACATTCAATTTTACCTTGAAACACAAACAAATAACCCAGTGTCAACTATTGAATCATAAAATTAAAAAAATACTATGCAAGCTATCCTAGATGTTTTCAGAGCCTGATATATATATATACATTAAGCCACGAAAGGGAGTGGGGAATTTTCATATTTATAAATATCATTCTTTGGACACCAGTGATTGAGCTTTACTAGGTAGGTGTTTCATAAAGCTGTTCGTAAGTTACGATTGACTTTATGAATGAATGGTGATCCTATTTTTTGGGTGAAAACTGTGTGCACCAAATGGCCAATTTTCATTGGTGTTGCTTTAGCTCCTTAGAATTAAGGATCACCAGTCGTTCATAAAGCAGCTTGTACAAGTAACTTACGAACGAACCACTTTATGTAACACCCATCAGAACTTTACTAGAATCTTCGCTGAGGTGCACGCCGCATGCTGACCACTAGTAAGCATTTTCATTATATCAGTACACTGTTACATGAAAAGAATCACAATCATTATCAATTGTATGATCAATAGTAAATAGGCTTTGTTTGCCAAATAGTAGTGGCTTATATCAATCGTAAGATCATTTGTATCTTTCGTGTAACAAGGCACCAAAGAAATTGACACTATGACAGTATAATTTTTTCTTTTCTTTTAAATAAAAATACAAGCAGTGTATTAACACATTGAACATGCATGTTTTGGGTGATGTTCTCCCACGCCGTGCTCTATAATAAATATATATTTTTTAAAGATATATAAAGTATGGAATCATTGTAACGAGTGCTGGACTTCTTGCCGGAACTTGCTATGGGTTTGGTACTGCAAACATTGCCATGAATGAATCAATTACCTGCAGAATGAGAATTGGAAAAAAAAAAGAAAATTAGAATTACCTATCAATATTAGTGATTCTATTCCCTTCTATCATTTTGATTCATATGATTATCAGAAGTAATTCATTTGGTTTATTTTCATTCGGTCCAATATCTGCATGGTCTAATTGCCATTTTGTCCACTCATCATTTCGTCTAATAACCAGTTCATCCAATAGCCATTTAGTCCATACCATTTGGTCTAATTAGACTAAGTGTTTATTGGGAAAAAGGAATGAAAATAAAACGAATATTAGACCAACTGGTTATGAGACGAAATGGTCATAGACGAACTGGTGATTAGATGAAGTGATGATTGGACCAAATGGTTGTTAGAGGAAATGTTGATGGATAGAATGGCATTAGACCATGTGGTGAGTGGACGAGTTGGCAGTGGACGAACTGGCAATTTACCATCCATTTCTCTTCATTACAGCGACAACAGACAAAACATAAACCAAATTCAAGGCACAGACACAAAAGCTTACTTGATTTGTGCATTGCAATATGATTACATATTAAGCAAAAAAGAGGATTCAAACATGCTATTTGAAAAAAAATTACGACAGACAAACCTGATTGTCGGCAAACACCAAACTGATAATTTCACAATGACTTTGACATTCTATTGTTATATATAATACACCAAATATAATTTTGATTCTAGTGGTAAATCATTTCTGTATATATATCATTTAATGGGGAAGGGGGAATCAGAATCATATATTTGACCAACAGACTGCTACAAACATAAAAAAAAAATAACTGAGAACTTGGGAGAGAAAAAAAATAAAATAAAGTATATGAGGTCAATGACAAGGTGTAGAAAAAACGCCTATTTTATAGAATTATGGTATTTGAGAAATATTATCTTAAAGGAAATACAGATTTTGTTTGCCACTGGTCAAGATAACTAGTCAAAGAAAATTAAGAGTGGTTATGGGTAAAGGGGGTTGTTGGTTTGCAGTACTGATTACATTTATCAGTAAAAAAAAATGCATGTTAAACTATAATTTCAAATGGTGTAAATATAGCATATGTATATAGAGTGAATATCAAAACTTTAATATTAGTTTCATAGTTTGACGGTGAATAAGAATACATTCATACAAATATCCTTTGCATAAATAAAGAAAATAGCTCATTTGACATTAGAATGAGTTGCAAGTACACTTTGATTAAAGAATTTGTGCACCATATCAATCAATGCCCATAGACTTCACTATTCAATATTGTGTAGTTATCAAGGCAACTTGTTGTTTATCCTTTTTAAGTGTGACTTACACATAAGGGGGGGGGGGGGTTATGTCTTTTTAACCCCTAGCTATGCACCAAGGTTAAATCCCATCAAAATCCAGGCATCAAACAAAACCAAGGTCATGCCAGGCCATGCGGCCTCCAATGCCTGCAGAAATGGCCTTGATGCCCTTTCAAATATTTGTTTTGTAAGTGCCCCTTTGCCTGTACATGGCCTTGGTGCCCTGCAGTAATCCAGTGTATAGGCGGTTTCAAACCGCCTCGATCACAAGAATCCCCGTTAAATTAAGAGAACATTTTTAGGCTAAAAAATACCCATTAATTATTCCTGCATTTCACACCGCCCCGAAACATACCCTTCGGGATAAGTTCCTGAAGTTACGAGCATGCGCAGTATGGTCTGTATAAGAAGGCAAGGCGCGAGATTCAAAATCACTAGCCCAGCAGCCACCCACGGCGCCCGCGCCCAACCATGACGAAAGAGCTCCGTTTGATAACACTATACCCCTCTTCTCCAAGTACGAAAACCCTACTGCCCCAGGCATGCAATGTAAGTATCAAAACACCTGTTTCTTGACCTCGGTCCGAAGATAACACAACAGCCCGAGTGCGGTCCGGGAAAACATGTCGCCATTTTTTATTCACTTACTTCCCTTATTTCGAGGTTGATTTTCTTTGTTCGAAATTGAAAATGGGCTAGCATTGAATTTCTGAATACAATATGCCTTTGAAAAGGTGATTAAATATCGAATACAATAATTTAATTCCGAAGGTCCTTCTACAGGCAGAGAAGACTTACGTAATAGCACAGCTGTTGTTATCATTTCGTCCTTGGCTCAACGCTCATAATCTGGCCTGTGGGGATTACCTGGCCAAGCGGGGTTGATCAGGCGGGTGTTTCATAAAGCTGTTCGTAAGTTAAGAGCGACTGGTGATCATGTCTTGCGGTAAATGGTACAACTGGCGATGATCACCAGTCGTTGTTAAAGTCGCTCTTAACTTACGAACAGCTTTATGAAACGACCCCCAGGGCTTGGAAATGATGTTTTAGATTTTCAAACGCAAAATGGGGTGAAATACCGCAGTTTGCAATCCGAACTGCGGTCCGTTCCCAAACGGGGGTAAGACGTAATGACGACACGCTGGGCTAAAAGTTCCCGTAAATTGCTTTCACATTGCCAAAATACCTGCGACCTTGGAAAAATCCCCGCGAAAGTTCTCGTAATTTCGCCAAGTACCTACTATTTAGCGGGTATTTTTTTTCGGGGATATTACGCGTAGTTTGCTTTCACATTATCAAAATACCCGGTATTTTCTGATCGGGGTAAATTTCCCGATCAGAGAATACCTGGAACTGACGAACTTCGAGGCGGTCTGAAACCACCTTATGTGTATTGATGACCTTTTTAATGGCCTTGGATACTCCCCCCCCCCCCTGAAGTGAGCACTGCCTTCCCTTTCCTTTAAGTGCCATTAAAAAAAATGACCTTGCCTCTTTGAATTCTTAATTCGAGCCCTGAAAACCTACAGCACTTAATGAAGAATTTCCCACGGGTTCCCACCACCCTACGATCATAGGTTACCACCATACATACCAATTATTTCAACTCTCTTGAAAAGTTAAAGCGAATCGAGCAAATGTGATTAGTATGCATAATCAGTGTGATCGATATCATTAATTTCTATTTTATATCATTTGCAGCATCCGATGTTACACATAAGATAATCATTCAGTTACATATTATAAGATGCAACATAAGGGCAAAGTGGCTTATTAAAGGCATAATTCTTAGGAGTTGTTGCAGGAAAATATTTGCGATCAATTTCAAATTCTGATGCAAAATTCCAATTGACATATCTATTGAAAACAGATAAAATTATTTTTTTACCGTTTGTAGCAAGAAACAGACAAGCAATCAAGCGAACATTTGCAATTAATCACCAGACATATGCGATAGCTCAGTCGGTAGAGCGGGGGTTTCGGATTCCGGTGACCCGGGTTCGATTCCCAAGTGGTGCGCTAGTGCCCTTTGGTAAGGCATTTATCCTCATTACCAGGTCCCTCGGAGAGGACCTTAAGCCGTTGGTCCACTGGTTGCTTGCTCACAGGCATTCGTGCTTTCTTAGCAGTCAGGTAAAAACAACCTCGATTTGACTCAAAATTGACCTGCAATTGATTGCTATTTCTTGCAACACCCCCAACAGGTAGACATTGACATTTCTTGCAAGGTCACAAAAAATAAATAAAAGGGAAAATGAAAGACAAGGGAAAAACATTTTTAAATGGTTCCATCACCCCCCAAACAGATTATAGATGTTAAGATTACAGATAATTTGTTTATATAAGTTTAGTAGCAAGCATCAGGTCTAGGCAGGATCTGGGAGGGGTCTGGGTGGGGCTTGACGTGGTCTCAGAGGATTCTTGATCACGAAAAGAAACATGATACTCAATGGGAAGAAAGTAAATACCATGAGACCACATGTATATTTGCTGGCCTCCAGATACATAATATGGTAAAACAAAAGCCTTTAGTTTAAAGGGGAAGTTCACTCTGAAAATAACTTGGTTTTTAACTAAAACAGAATTTTTTTTTTAATAATTTAGAATAAGTCTGAGGAAAATCCATCAAAGAACGGGAAGCGTTTCATGAAAGGACTTGTCAGACGTTTTATCCGACAAGTCCCATTTTATCCGACAGTTACCATAGTAACGTTGCTTATCAGCCAATCAAAATCAAGGAAAGATGTCAGATCTGACAACATGTCGGACAAAAATGTTGATGAAACGCTCCCCAGGAGTTATGAATTCTGGAAGTTTTCAATTTGTAATGTCATATGTGTGAAACATGCAGCTCCTAAATATATCATGTAATGTAAATTCCATGATACCATTTTTTAAAATGGAACATGATGAGTAAAATATATTTTTCTTATAGAACGAAGTATGAAATGAAGTGCCTGATGATATATCCACTGAACACATTACGTCAAAGCCCCGTTTGGAGAAAGACCGCAGTTCAGATTGCAAACTGCGGTTCTATACCCCATTTTGCGTTTGTAAATCCCAAAATCATTTCCAAGCCCAGGGGGCCGTTTCATAAAGCTGCTCGTAAGTTAAGAGCGACTTTAAGAACGACTGGTGATCCTTTCTCGCACGCTAGATCTTCGCCAATGGTGTGTACCATTTACCGCAAGACAGGATCACCAGTCGCTTTTTATTTACGAACAGCTTTATGAAACACCGCCTGATCAATCCCGCTAGGCCAGGTAATCCCCGCTGTCTCAATTTTACCTCCACAGGCCAGATTATGAGCGTTGAGCCAAGGACGAAATGATAAACAACAGCTGTGCTATTACGTAAGACTTCTCTGCCTGTAGTAGGACCTTCGGAATGAAATTATTGTATTCGATATTTAATCACGTTTTCAAATGCATATTGTATTCAGAAATCCAATGTTAGTCCATTTTCAAGTTCGAACGAAGAAAATCGACCTCGAAATAAGGAAAGTAAGTGAATTAAAATGACGGCATGCTTTGCTCGGGCTGTTGTGTTATCTTCGGACCAGAAACAGGTGTTTTGATACTTAAATTGCTTGCTTGGGGCAGTTATGGTTTGTCGTACTTGGAGAAGAGAATTGATTGAGGGAAACTGGGGTATAGTGTTTTCAAATGAAAGGTTTTCGTCATGAAATAAAATTTATTCAATTTTTGAGAAAGTGGCGGGAATTCATACCACACAACAAATGAGCGCTGCTAGTCTGTGACATCACAAAATCAAACCCATAACTCTGTTAATTCTATCATAAATTTTCATCAAAACCTTCACCAATATTTTTTTCTAATTTTTCTGCTTTTGAAAACCAACTCATCAAATAACAGGGTGAACTTCCCATTGAATCTCAATTGATTTCAGTCGACAAGGCTTTGATGTTGACCACCACGACCCATGTGTGATAGATTAGGAGGAAAAGGGGAGGAACTGAATCTCTGGAGCAATTTTTGATTTTTTTTAAATTGATCAATGGAGAATTCTAACTTCAAAGTCGATGTTAGTGTTAGAGTATTTTTAATTTTTAAACAACACTTATATGTATATTATTATGATTAGCAATATGTCTTCCACATGTCTTTGAGAAATAATAAGTATATTTGATTGGGTTCATATGTTATTGATGGCATATTTTGATATTTATTTATGCAAATTAGAATGAACAAAAATAAGAGAGAGAGAGAGAGAAAAAAAGATATAGTGAAAAGGAGAAAATACATAGAAGTACATACTTTATGTATTACTTTTACAATTATTGCCAATAAAAGCATCAGCAACCACGAGATAGTGCCATTGGACCAATGAAAAATAAAAAATCCTTTAGCAGATGGCCACTGAATGACAGCTTTTGCACCTTTTAAAAACTTGCAAGCACCTTTTATATAGCAGTTAAGTCAGAAAGAAAATAAAAATTGAATGCAGTTGTATATTATATTGCAGGAGGAAAAGCAGCAATATTAAAATTTGACAGACTTCAAAGCCGCAACAGGAAAGCTAGGTCCAATAAGTCAGCCAGGATTTATAAAAGCATGAATGCCAGCCAGCCAGCAAAAGGAAGAACGAGATTGTTTTCCCACCGGACACAGCACTCCCCAGGGAGTGGCTGGCGGGTTTTTCCTTGGATCTCCGCTGTACAACATCCATTATTCGAGTGATATCCTCCTCGCTGTCATATTCATCATCGGAAGAGCAACAATCCATATGTCGGTGACTCTTATGAGATAATTTAGGCCTTGGTTACCAAGGAAAGAAAATGTGAGGTAAATTCTATTAGATATATACTCTACACATGCAGGGGCGGATCCAGGATTTTCCAAGGGGGGGGGGGGGGTGCATATTTTTACAGGAAACAAATAACATCTCCTCCCCCAAAGAAGGTCTTCACTTGCAACTCATGCTGATTTATATCAGGAAAATTTTGAAAAGCAAAAAGGTCGGAAAGAAGAAAAAACAGGTCCTCATTTACGTAGACGACCAATTACCCTAACAAAAATTTGAAAAAAACTTTTACAAACAAACAAAAAAAAGGTCGTAATTTGCGTGAGCACAATATTTGTTATGGCTTTCAACCTCTCTACCTGGATCCGCCACTGGTAACATGATCTACATGGATAGTGCATATAAATGTACACAACAAATATGCGATGAAACGACTAATATGGAAGCATTATAAATCTACAATGTATAATAACAATGACATACATAAATGTAAAACAGTATATCAATAGTAAAAAAAAAAAATCTGTTTAAAATCTAGTAGAATTGAATTATCCAAAAACAAAATATTTATAAAATCCTGAATTGTTTTTATTGATCAACAAATGAAAAAAAAAGACAAAACAGCAATCCATCATTTAAAAAAAAAATCCTTGACACACCAAACGCTATGTATACCGAAATGCCCGATTAAAACAAGATGTGAACATGTACAATCCTTTCACCAACATTAAAAACGAGTGTGTCAAACAAATATGAGCCACAAAGCAAGATTGAGTAGACGATTCTTAATGAAAGAGCTCTTTTAATTGTTTAAAAAAAATAATTTTTTTTTTATATTTTTTATATTTTGTACTAAGGGGAGCTCATGAAATTAACATTTGCAACATTGCAGTTTTCTAGAACAGGACTTAATAACAACTTTATCATATTTTCCATGGAGTTGGATTTTAAACTCTCCTTTTCTGCATAAATTTTTATACCTCTTTCTTTGATTTTCAAAGCAGTTTCCTAGAACAGGACTTAATAACAATTTTATCATATTTTCAATGGAGTTGGATTTTAAACTCTCCTTTTCTGCATAACTTTTTATACCTCTTTCTTTGATTTTCAAAGCAGTAATATTATTTAACTGCCTTATATCTCTGATTATTGCCTCTCCACGCTGAATCGAGTAATATTTAATTTGAAAGAAAAAATACCTCCTTAACTTTCTGCCAAATCCATGTCATATTAAATGAAAGCAACATATATTTGAAATATTTGCTACAACAAAACAAGGTCTTTTCTCTGCCACGGCAAACAATTTTTTCCCCAAAAAATTTGCAGACATACACGTACAAAAAACACCACCCAAATAAATAATGAAGTGTCTCAAACACATCACTATTCTATCTGTTGATTTTTTTTTATATTATTGATTGTATAAATTATTTCAGTAATAGAGTATACTGATAGAAGAACAGAAAAGGGCAGTTTTTAATGGGAATCCTAACAAAATGGCAAGACTTTATAACAGCAAAAAAATTAATATGTATATAATTTTTTCAAATTACAATCACTATACTTGTGGGATTGGATTTTCAAAATGGTAGTATCTAGAAGGATATTGCAGTGAAGGGTAATACTAACTCCAATGTCTGCCCCTATAAAAATAATGACCACATTTTCATCTTTTTCGAAATTTGTTTCTCATGTTTTGCTTCTAGGAGAACCCATTCACTGGCATTGATGTTATATTTTCCATTATATAATATATATATTTCTATGATAATTTTTGTTCAAACTTCATCATTCTGCTTTCCGTACAGTTTTTATAGAAATCCTTTCTTTTTAAATACCAAGGTTGGACTTCCCAGTGAATATAAGCACATATTGAATGCACAAGTTGAAAATTGTGTTATCGATTAATAAAGATGCCTATTAGTGTGTGATATTGGATATATTATCATGGTTAGAATTAAGATATATGTAACAAATGAATTTCTAAATAATATTTTAAAGTAAAAATTGGCACCGTGTAGTTCCATAATGATTGAGCAATGGTCTTACCTCGAGTTTCATTTAAAAGTGAAATACTAGTCATGTGGCATGAGTAAACAAATCAATGGAAATCATGAATGCATTTGATGGACAACATTCACATCATGATATTCAAAATCCTTGCTTGAAACTTCTTTTAAACACATACTGCCCTGATTTCACAGACATTAATTTGGCAAAAAAAGTTTGTAAAATTACTTACACTTTTCTCAGTTTTCTGATTCGTGAAATATGATTCATTTTCTAAAAATCTGGTTTATCTTTAAATGCTTCTTGTTAATAAAACATCCATATTTTTTATCCTTTTATCACAATCAATTATTGATGGTTGGACTATATATCTGGTTAGTGGGTCGATAATTAGAAATTAATTCCAAGACTTTACAACTTTAAAATTTAAAAAAGGGTAAACATTAACTTTCCCCTACTCTCCAACATTTGTCTGCTATGCTAAGTTTAAGTATTTCGTTACCAAGGTTATTCCTTTCATCTGACCAATCAATCATACGACAGCCATGCAAAACCTTTCACCAACCCAAGCAGCTTTTATCCACTTGGTCTACTAGCAGATGGTCTAATTCTTGGATCGTCTGAACAGTGGTGAATCCAACCAGGGGCCCATTGCATTAAAGTCACTATTTTGGAAACTTTGCTATCACATGGTAACTTGCATGGAATCCTTAATTCTGATTGGCTTTCGAGCGTCATTACCATGGTAGTTACCACTGGATTGGTAGTTACCATAAAAGTAGTGTCCAAGAAACTAATGTATCTTTTCTTTTATTCAACTTCAAGACTTCAAATTTTAACAGTATGAAGAAGAAGAATTGCTCTTTCTGATGAGCTTTTTTTCAATTTTGGGTTTTTGGAGACTAAATTACTATTTTGGCTATTTACAGAGAACCTTACCTGGCGAATTATTGGTCACATGTAGACTTAACTGTGCCAGACCAATTGAATATTAGACAAAATGGAAAAATGGGGTAAGTGGTAATTAGACCAAATGGTAAGAACTAGACAAACTGGTTGTAGACGAACTAGAATTAGACCACGTGGGATGAGGAATAAGTGGAAAGTAGACCAAGTGGGTGTAGACTAAATGCCAATTTACCACCAGGGGCCCGCAACACAAAGCGTGCGTAGCAATCATTGTAGAACATTTTTCTACGATTGATTGCATTGACAACAATGTACAATCAATCGTAAAAAATCGTGCCTACGATTAATCGCTAACTTCTGTGTATCGGGACCCGGAACTCCCCCAAACAAAAAAGTTAGCCATGAACGACAATGAAGGATACATAAAATGTGAGAAGCTTGACTGGATATTTGTGAGAAGCATGACAGATACAGCGAAAAAAAGAAAACTCATTTTACTGACTCTGGAAACAGAGGATCCTCCATCATCCGTCGTTTGCATGCCGCCATGAAATTCTCGCAAGTCTATTCATTAATATTCAATGTATCGAGGTATAAAGATAAGGTGAAAACGTTAATATCGAGTAGGGTTAAAACCAACTGTGGTAAAAGATACACATCCTTAGTTGTAATCCAAACTCATGTTATCTACAAAAAGCTTTGCAACTGATTGAACAATTGCTTTTTAAATCTTAAGTGAGACTGTACACAATGCAATCAATCATTAAAATCTATTTTGTGATCAATTGCTTAAACCTTTTTGATGCATACCCCTGGCATGGTATTAACAACTTCTAAAAAAAAAAAATCTTAATGCAACATAAATGATGTTAAATGAAGATTGTTCTATTTCTATTCGAACAAATCTCAATTCAATGTTTTGACTTTTCTGAATGCTATTCAAATGTCAATTTGACGTTCAGGGTCAAATGCTTTATACAGGGAAAGCATATATGGAACATGTATGTGATATCCTCTATGCAGTTGGCACTGTTAATAGAGATTGGTGTCTTTCAATTTCCTATTACAAGCCTTCACATAAGATAGCTCACTCATAAAAATGACAGAAAATAAATGTAAGTATATATATTTACTGTCAATGTTTCAATCATCCACCAATTACAATCTGAGCAACTCTAACAATTTCAAGTAAATTCATGTAGTCAATTTAGTATAAAATCATGCAATCAAACTATTAATCATATACTTTTAAATGAAGGTATTGTTTAAGAAACACATAAAAATGTGGAACATATTAATCAGTGCATCACTCTATCTAGAGAGAAAGGTTTTGATATTTTTAAAGGACAAGTCCACCACAACAAAAATTTATTTGAATAAAAAGAGAAAAATCAACAAGCATAGCACTGAAAATTTCATCAAAATCGGTTGTAAGTAATGATATTTTCAAGTTTTGCTTAATTTCACAAAATAGTTCTACACACATCCTGGTCTGTGTGCAAAATGAGGCGACTAATGATGTCACTCACTATTTCTTTTGTATTTTATTGTATAAAGTATGAAATGTTCTAATTTTCTCCTCATTGTCCTTTGAAACAAAGTTTGATTACTCTCTGAACAAGTGCAATTACCATTGTTTTATCATTTTATGGTTCAGTCAAGTTGGTCCTTATTGTCAAATCTGTGAAACTTGAAATATTGTATGATTAATAAAAACAAAAGAAATAGTGAGGGGACATCATCAGCTATCGCATTTGCATGTCACCGAGATGTGCATATAACTGTTTTTTTTTTTTACTATGCGAAAATTTGAAATGTCATAACTTTCTTATTTTACATCCGATTTCAATGAAATCTTCAGTGTTATGCTGTTTGATTTTTCTCTAGGCCTATTGATTCAAATCAACTTTTTCTGCAGTGAACTTGACCTTTAAGGTTCACAAAATTATGCAGTATTCTTAACTACAAGATACTTATAGAGAAATCAATGAATGTGAATATATCTACTGTCTAAAAGGTGCAGTGTCTCTATTAATACTAAAGATATTTTTCACTCATTAAAGTTGCTATAATCTATAAAAAATAATTATCAACACTCAACTCACCCTCTGTTCCGGTAAACATGTCCCGAAGCATTCTAGGAGTAGCGGCTCAGCATATACGGATGTCCTGAAATCTTGATAGGACAGCTTCCCGTCGTGATCAATATCCTGTTAAAAAATGAGGAAAACATCATAAAAATAAATGATATTTTTTACAGTCATTTCATTAAACAATTTGATATTGGGGTTGGGATGAAATTATATTGCTTTAACACATTTAAATGAAGTTGGACATCGAATTAATCTCACTTGTTTGTTGAACTATCAATAATGTCATTTGGACTGTTTCCGCTCTCTCAGATTAGGCGTTTGAGCTACATTGGGTGATTTCAAGTCCAGTTGGCCTTGGTGTTGGTGTTGAAATTTAGATTGCTTCCCCTAGCTCCAAAACTTATTGAGAGTTTGTAAAACTGATCCAGATCACATTATTGACATCTCAACATCTATTGAGAGACTTTTTCGGGACCATCTTCATTTTGTTTGGTGTTACAATTGTGCAAAAATTGACCAAACACCAACACCAATAGGTCAACACTGAACTTGAAATCACCCGCTGTATGTACAGCAATCTACATATGCTTCCAACAACAACACCAGCTTAACGCCAAAATTGAAACCATGCACCCGTTGTCATTGTCATTGCACCTCGGATAGGACACTAAATGGAGGTTCAGTGTAGAGGAAAGACAAAACCTTTGCACATTAAGAACTAATTGCACTATTCATGTCATTACATCAATCCTTGTTAGAGGACGACCGCTTCTCAGATTTTGAACTGCGGTTATATACCCCTGTTCCAAAAAGCCTCGTTAGAGGATCCAAGATATTTGATTAAAAGTGCTATTAACCCTGGTAATCCCTCCTACGTAACTTTTCATATCCGTATGCAAGCCTGAGCGTTGAGCCAGGGTTAAACGATTAACAGCAGCTGTGATAATATGTAAGAGCAGCTCTGCCTGTAGAATGAAATTATTGTATTTGATATTTAATCAGGTTTTCAAAGGCATAGAAGTCCAATGATACTTTGTCTCCAATTTTGAATGACAAAAATTGATCCCAAAATAAGAAAACTATTAAAGAGAATGAAAATGATGTGATAAAAATAAAAATAATGTCTGCAAGAAAGAAAGGAAGGACGAGACACCTAAGGGTCACAGTGATCCAGTTTGTTTGCCGCACAGGCAACTAGCGTTCAAAAAATAAATCAAATACCATTTTCTTGATGAGGATCTCGACCAGATCTTTGATTCCCTCCTCAGGGTCTTCCTCAGTCGGTTGCTTCACCATTGATGTCTTTAGAAGATGAAACATCTCCTCTCTTGAAATATGGCCATCGCTGTTAAGATCATACACCTGGAAACAAACTGCATAAAACAAATTTAACACATTAGAACCAAAAATTAACCAAGTAAACCAAACACAAGATTTGCATTGTCAAAGGAGGGGTATATTGTTAGCTTTTAAATTTAATTTACACCCCTAAAATGAATATAATATCAAGCAGATAATACAAGATAAATATTTTCAAGGGAAAGTTTAACCACTACTGTTTATGTTGTCAAATTTTGATTTATGCCTCTAACCAATATTTAGTACATAATAGACAAAATAGCAATATCTGATCACCATTGTGACTGATTTAAGGAAACACAGTCATGATCTAGTAATGAATTGAAAGTGTGGCATGTGCTGCTAAGGAAATGAAATAGGCTTAATGCATTACACTTCTGGATAATGGAATCTGTTCCTGCTGAATTTCAGATATATTTATTCAATCAGGCATGGGGTTATGCAGTTGTACAAAATAGAAAAATGAGTTGCTCATTCATATCTAGATGAAATTTTAATTGTAATAATCACATTATTTTGGATGGCTCAGAATGGGATTGGGATACCTGAAATATTCCATGAAATCAGGAATATCGAACAAATCAACGAAGAGAGGACAAATTGGCCCTAACAAGTGGAATGAATGTTCCTGGTATCATCAAATATACCTGGTAACTCATTATACTGAGCAATATGGCACAATACTGCACAACAAGTTTGGCACAAAAGCCAATCTAATATTGGTTAATCAAGCAATATGCTCTGATAAATGTCAGAGGCAGGGGCGGATCCAGGATTTTCCAAAGGGGGAGGCACAATTTTCCAAGGAAAATTTGGCAAGCAAAAAAAAAAAAAAAAGAAGTTTCTAAACCAAGAATTAATATTTCGTTTCTTCCAAGAAAAATTTGACAATAAAAAAAGGAAAAAAAGGGTTTAAACAAAAAATTAAGGATATTTCGTCCCCGAAAAAAATTAACAAGCAAAAACAAAAAAAGGTCTTCACTTTCAAAGGGGGGCACACTTCTGTTTTAACGGCATTTTTACATTACAAACCTTAGTTTTGCTTCTCAAACGGGCCGGCTGTGCCCCCCCCCCCCCCCCGGATCTGCCAGTGGTTGATATTGAATTTATATTGAATATCAGCCCTCTAAATTTGGATTGCTGTTATTCCAAAAGGCAATTTAGAAAGGAAGTTCTTACATCAATACTTACATTGAATTTTCTCTTCCAGGTTTCCTTCCAGATAGACGGAGAGACCTGATAACCATTCATCCTTGGAGATGCAGGCATCGTTATTCTTATCAAATGCTCTCAAGACTGTCAATAAAATACACATTAATAAATGTCAATCAAAAGCACTCCCAGTGGTCCTGTAATGTTCTACGCAAAAAGAAAGTATGGAGCCAGGTCAAACCATTGTTATCATGCAGTTCATTCCTTAAACCCCTTTTTTTTTCTAATCAGAATGTGTCTCCCAGTGCCATTGAGCTAACGTACAGTTTATAGTAAATGCAACAAGAAACTCATCATTTCAACTTTATATAAAAATACTTTGAAGGAAAAATATCCCCTCCTGGCTTCTGACAAGAAAGTAGTGAATTACCCAGTGACATGACATTTGCTCTTACACATTTTCTCTAGTCTGAATGTCTCATAGTACATAGGTTTAGAGTTAGGATTGTAAAAAAGGCTTTGGGTTCAGACTTCGGAATAATGTAAAGATAATGATTAGGGTTCATTTAGTGTTAGTGGTTAGATTTTATGTTTTGCTTAACATGCAGATTTTCCATCGGGAGCGATAGTCGCCAGAGCAAAGGTCATGGAGCCACTTATCCATCTTGGCCTGTATTCTGAAGTCGGGTTTAACTTAAACTCAGGTTTAAAGTTGTGGTTTAAGTATGGGAAGCCAAAAGTATCAATTTTTTTATTAAGTTAATAAGTTGTATGTTTCTTATGTTTACTGTGCTCTTTCCTGATTCATTGATGGTGAAGAAATAATCTTTTTATACTTCCTAGACAATTATGAATGATTTGAGAGCCAAATGAGCTGAAGTATGATATCTCTACTGTTAGTGATTTATGTAACAATTGGCTCTCCATACTTAAACCACAACTTTAAACCTGAGTTTAAGTTAAACCCGACTTCAGAATACGGGCCCTTATCTTTAAAAGCAATAACACTCACCTCTGTCCATTATAACATCATCTGTCATCTTAAATATTGAGTGAAGCACGTCTCTAAACTGTGATCTATCCAACTTTCCTTCTTTCAGGGTACCGATATTCTCTTTGGTTAGATCTTTGAACATTTTTTCAAGGGACTCTCTCGATTCTTTTAGAACTGTAAAAAAATACACATGTAACTTGTAAAAATAGAAAAGTGTGAAAATTTACAAAAATGTTTGAAAATTGTCCCGAAAGTACCTTCACTCTGCTAGGCAGTTGATAATGGACATAGCTTTAGATGAAGTTGGACCAAATGATATACATTGCGTCCCACAAAAAACGAAACCGAGGTTTAGCGATGATTTGTCAACTTAATAACAAATAAAATAGACAAATGACCTATCATTGTAAAGCTTAGAATCTCTGTCTTCTTTCAGATGGTATAACATACAAGATTTCTCATCCATGCATGAGTGAGTAAAAACAATTTGAAGAAAGGATAGCAAAAAATCATTTGGCGAGGGGGATCAAAATTTAAAAAAGAAAATCTCATGCCTAAAAAGTTCAATATCTGCTATTTAGTTTAATAAACATCAAGTCCACCCAGAAAAATTTCGATTTGAATAAATAGAGAAAAATCAAACTAGCAAAATGCTGAAAATTTCATCCAAATCGGATGTAAAATAACTAAGAAAGTTATGACACTTTAAAGGAGAATGAAACCCAAAATGTAATACCACATAATATCATTGATAAGTAAATGATAATCAAAATGAATCCACTTATACCCATATCCGATTTCCCAGAGTGGAGTACCACCTCTTCAAAGTTAGACTTCTTCACGTTCAAAGTCTCTGAATGGAGATCGCCATTGTTGCGAGGTTCGTTCAAAATTGTGACGTCTGCGACGTACAACTGCTCTCGGTACTAGCTTCCATGTGCAGCTAGTCACAGGCTGAAACCAACCCCGAGTTCGCATAATATAGATACTTTTTTACAAGAAATAAATATAATATACACATAAAAACACTTGAAAATATTATCAAAAAGCTATTCAAATTATTCTATGGTTTAAAACACAAATTGATGAGTTTTGATGAAAATGTTTACACATTTATTTACTATTACCAAATTGGCAAATTTGACAAAGCTAAATTTGTACGTAGACAGTATATACAGCCGTCCCCGGCCGCCCACTCATCACACGTATTGCGAAGTTAGTATTATAAGCCAGCACCGTGAACCGTGTTTGGCAGTGGATTTCTATCTAGTGGGTCGCGCGTGCTGGGATCTTCCTCCTGGTGTCCACAACACACGACTTCTGTGGCTTGATTTTTCTGTGCGCGGCAGCATGTAATGAACCCTTGAGTGCCGACCGCCGGCCCACGAACCGAGTGATCGTGTTAACTGTTATGTTGGAAGTTTGGTTGTCTATCCCGTTTGAATATCGTTAAATTGTTAATTGTGCTATTTTTCTATATATCTAACGTTGTTTATTATTTGTTACCGTTGATTTTAAGTAAAACAAAACTTATCGGACGTTTGTATTGAAATAGAACTTAGTCAGAAGGCCCGAGAGCCTACGACTTCGAGTCCCAATACTCGGCCGAAGAAATCGGTAAAATGCTCGCTACGAATAACATCATTCCTCGTGAATTTGGAAGAATTGTTGTATTTCTCCACCTTTAGTGCAGCCACTCATTTTTTTTTAGAGATTTCTGGCCTCTTCTGCGGATCAGGAATTTGGCAAAAGCTGCATTTTGTGCCCCTTTCTGACCACTCTGGCCCATGTATTTTATGCTAGCAATCAAAGGCGAGTGCTGAGGTCGGACACCGAGTTGTACGTCGCTGACGTCACAACCCCCCACGGAGATATAGGGAGTATGAGCAAAATGGCGATCTCCACGGGTCTTTCAAATATCAAAATATTTATAACTTTGACTTGGCATATCATGGGAAATAGGAAACCGTTCTGCCTCATTTTAATTTTATTTTAATCAGTGAAATGTAATCACTTTATGATCAGATAATAAATCTATCCTTTCATTTTCCTTTAAAGACTTTAAAGTTTTACTTATTTTTCACAAAACAGTGAATGATACGCAAAACTCAAAATCAAAATTTCAAACAGTAGAGGTGCACGGCCAATATTGGAGACTGTCTCCAATGTGGGAGATTATCTCCAATATCAGAGACTTTTGTAAAGAATTTGGGTATCCAATTTCAGAGACAGTCTCCAGTTTTGGAGACCAATTTCCTTTGTTTACATTTGCTGCAAAAGGATTACCTTGGAGGCAAATAAAAATGTGATAAGCAGATTCCTCATGAAAAATTACCCCTTTTCACCGTCTACTTTAAAATTCACCGTCTACTTTTGTTTTGATAAGGATTTTTGTTGTCAATCACACACAAAACAAATGGGCTTCTGACCTCAGTGAGACAAAATTTTGGGTGGAAAAAATCATGCTTTTGTTGGTGTTGTTTCTTTTGTCCTTTTGCAAAGCAAGTCTCCAATGTGGGAGATTGTCTCCCCTATTAGTATTAGTATTGGAGAGAGTCTCCCATATTGGCCGTGCGCCTCTACTGACACTGACAGTACTGTCAAATGAGAATGATGATGCCTCACTCACTATATAAGTACCGGTATTTTGTTTTTAATTTTATTGTGTGAATTATACAATATTTAATTTTTTTTATTTATAAATCCTCCTGAGTGGGGTATGGTCTCTGGAGCTTACAGCATCCCGCAGCCTGTTTGTTTGCGGGGATGTTGTTTTTGCATGCGGCAAGCCGGCAAAGCCAAAACGCTTGGGCTAGCCCACTCATGGGATCAATGCATCTCGCGTGCGAAGGATTCATATGCACATGGTGCACGCGAATTTTTCACACCCTTTTTACTAAAATAACTAAGCCATTCCTTTTAAAATAATGTTTCTAATTGTGCTATGACACTTACCGAACCATATGGATCGTTTCTTGTCTTCTCTTTGGTGTGTTTTTAAGATAAAAAATGCATTTTCTCGTGATCTTCACGTAGATACCGCAGGGTAATTGTGGTTGTAAACTTTTGCTTAAAGAGCTAGAGGGCGCGCGATATTATTCACAAGATGTTTGTTTACGACGGTTCTGCAGCTTGTACTGCTAGCTGCATTTTAGACGCTCAGCATTATTTTCCTCTTTCTGTTTTTTTTTTTTTGCTGTCAAGCGGTATTTTCTATTGTAGCGCCATCAGCGATGATGAAATGTAAAGAGTCGCCTTGAAATGAAGAAAAATTATGTCACATTAATTCGTTAGTTTGTTTCCTATTTTTTTTCACTTTTTTCTTCTTCCTCATCTATGATCAAAGGTGAATACCTTTTTTTGATATCTGTTCTAAAAGCTGGACATTTTAAATATTTTGTTCAAGTAAATAAATCAACAGGATAGTAATCAAAATGCGATAGAGCTGCCCGAGCTGAAAATTCTGATACAAGGACTTGAAAATAAAACATTCTGAGCACTTATTATAACCATGATGAGGAGACCTATATATATATATATATATATATATATATATATATGTGTGTGTGTGAAGTTATACATGTACTACAGCTTTGGCAACTCTTTTATTTAAATATTGTGTGACGTTGTATAAGCGCCTTTGTATAACAATTAAAAGGGTAGGTCTATTTACCTTACAAATTATGCGAGCGCTGAACTTTTGGACATTTAAACCTCAACAAATGGACATTTTTTAAATATGAACAACATCATAAATGTCACTTACAAAAATGATGCCAGCGCGAAGCTCGCGCTTAGAGTTTTTGATATTGATGACAGGACTGTATCTAAATGAAAAATAATGCGAGGGCATTTGCGCTTAAGATTTAAATTTGGGATTTGAAAAGTCCGACAGATTACCTATACTTTTAAAAGAGGAATGACCTCCAGAATTCAAGCGCGAAGCGCCAGTAGATTTATGTTGAAGTTTAGACCTAGAACAGGGACGTTGAACCTTTATAATCATGAAAAAGATGGTATTTTTATAAATAAAACATGGGAGTCTAATTTTGTTTTAGTGTTAATATTCAGATCTTCAAACTTGACATTTTCCTATCCCCTTCATTATCCCCTCTCCTTCTCCCTTTCCCCATTTTCGTTCTCCCTTCTTTTCTTCTCTCCCTTTCCCTTCCCTTTTTCGCTTTTCCTTTCCCTTCTTTTCTTTCCTTTCTCGCTCTTTCCATTTTTCTTTCCCTCTCCCTTCCCCTCTTCCTTTCCTTTGTTTTCTTTCTATTTTATGGTCTCCTTTTCCCTCTCTCTCCTCTACCTTTCCCCCTCCCTTTTCCTTTCCCTTTCCCTCTCCTTTTTTGTGCAAACATATAAAAATACGTGAAGGATATGTTCCTCTTCTGTTTTATACTTTAACAGAAAACATTTTGTTCAACCAAATTATGATTTGTATTTCCAAGTTCCATGTAATATTTTCATTGGAAAATCTCTTAAAGGTCAAGTGCACCCCAGAAAAAATTGTTTGAATAAATAGAGAACTATGTTGATTTTTGGTACAATTTCCTATTATGCGCCGACGACTTGAATCGAGAATGTTCGATAGGAAAATTTCGCATTTCGATTGTTGTTTGCGTAATTTCCACCGCAGTACGAAGGATGACTAAGGACGGACCGAGCGAAGTATCCTGGTTGAGATTTGGAGGTAAGCGATAAAAACACTTTAATAAATAATTTATAATTGCTTTTTCATAAAAACTTGATCATACGATCAAGATTAACATAGCGGACAAATATTGAAAGGTTTGGCGTAGTTTAGTCCCTCACATTCGTGTGATGAATGAAAACGTCAAAATGCACTATGAAATCACATGTGTTGTGCGAGGTTAGTAATACTAACCTCGCATGTTGTGTGAGTGGGGCTAGCCTAGGGTCCGATACGGTGCCGGAGCTCTGGGGAAGGTATCGGGCCCGGCCCCAGGTCGGGCGCGTCGCAGGGCGCAGCTCTGCCTCACTCAGGTCGGAACTTCCGGAAGGTACCGAATAAGTTTGGCCTTGGGCTAATTAAATACCTAATACTTACAGTGGAATTCTTTTGCCTGATTTCCAGCATTCTTTTTACTTCCTTTCATGGTGATATTTATTCAAAAGAAACCGATTTCCCTCCAAATTAAATGGTATAATGATCTAGGACGGTACAAATTCGCGGGGTTGTTGACGATAAAGCTTCACGTCTCTATGCATTTTGCGCATGCGCTTGGGCAAAATGTTTTCTCTATTTTCTTGTTATTAATTTTGTTATTATATTTTTATCCTTTTTAGGAAAGAAAAAAAATAATTTAGTGATTAAATAAATATCAATTTTATTTTAAACTGAATGCGTTTTAAGTTAGACCCTTCCAACTCTTTAAAAAAGAAAAATTATCTGACCAATTTAGCCAAAAAACATGGCGGAGAACATGGACTCGCAGACGGTGACAGAAGAGAATCTTGACCCTGTTACAAATGGAGAAAAAACTGCTGGCAGTGAAGCACAAACTGAAACAGAGTAAGTGAAATAGTTATCAGTTTATTCAGCTATACACTTAAAATCCCCTAATACCATATTGACAACATGCAGGATTCTGCACGACTGCACTTCATTTCCGTCCAGGCCAGCCGTGTGCCCGTGTTCGGAAGTGTTCATTCAAGTCAACTGAGCTGCACGGGCACGGTCTGGCGCGCGCACGGGCCTGCGCCGATCGCGCCCGGGGCAGTACCTCACCAGCTGTAATCGCGCTGGGCCTGGGCGCTCATGCTCAAGTTGGTGGCTGTCTTGTAACTGATCGTGCACTTACTTAGTTTAGGCCTAAATAATCTTCTTGATGGTGTCCTCAGTCATGCCATGAGTTACTAGCAGTAGCATGCCATGGAGGAGTGAAAGTGAAAGAAGAAGAAAATATTGAAATGAGCAAAACTTTATAATTTTTTATTCTTTAAATTTAAGCGAAAAGAAGAAATACCACTTGAAATGAAATAAAATGAGATAAAAATAAAATAAAAATGAGTCTAACTCTATGTCTGAAAATGAGATTAGATCAATAAGAGCAAGATCAAGAAAAGAGATGGGGGGGGGAAGAAAAGAAGAGAAGGGAAAGAAAAGAATAAAGGGAGGAGGGAAGATCATTTTGAAGATCAAGGAGATCATCATTTGGGTGTGGAAATGACCCACATCGAACAACAACAACGAGGAGGGAAAGAGAACTTAAGAGTGAAGTTGAAGAAGGGAGGAGGTAGAAAAAAAATAAGAGGAAAGAATTTAAAAAAAGAAGGAAAATAGAAGAATAAGGAGATGGAACTTAGCTTAGAAGCAGAGGAGGGGGTGGAAATAAAAAAAGAAAAAGAAGACTGAGAAAAAGAATTAAGAGAAGGAGGAACTCAGGAAGAAAGGGTGGGACATTAAGAAAGGAAAGAGATAGGAGGAGAAGAAAAAGAAGAATAAGTTCAAAGAAGAATGATAAGAAAAAGAATAGCAAATGACAAAAAAGAACAAGATGGAGAGGAAGGAGGAAGAATTATTCAAAATAGGAGTAGAATGAAGACAAATGAGGAGGACAAGGAACTGGAGAAGGGGGGGGGGGAGAGCTCGAGAGTGAAAGGAGGGGAGAAGCTCTAAAAGAAATAATGATAGGAGAAAAAAGATAAAAAGGAAAACAGAAAAGAAAAAAGAAAAAGAAGATGATAGAAAAATAAGGGCTGTGAGTGACAGAGAAGTGATAAAGAGGACTCTTACTTTAGTTGTGAAAAATTTGATAATGGAGAAACCTAAATATTTCATCAAGTTTCTCCTCCCTAATTTCAAATCAAGCATGAAAAGATGTCCCCTTTCAAGCAATCCTTGTTGCCATATTAATGGAAAGTATTCAGTTGTTTGCATAATTATTGATTGTGAAAAGTGATAAAATAAAATATTTGTCAATTACCTGTTTGAATATTTCAATCCATGCTGAATGATTGCAGGTAGATAGTATGATTAAACCCTCTAAATGTGTCCAGGGCCTCCAGGCTGTTGAAAATATATACCCTTTTGATACCCAACAAGTTTGGAAGTTTCCTGCAAGACTACCAGGTAACTGAGAGCTGCAGTGGCCTGTAGCAGACTGGTTTAAAATCTTTGTTTCTAGTCAGTATGCTACAGATCATCTTTTCGTTTGGGAGAAATTGAACTTGGGGGGTTTAGGATTTCTGCTAAGAGAGGGTATGAGTACAAATTGGGCTATTTCAGGGGGTAACTATCTTTCCCAAAGCTGAATCCCAAAGCTGAACTATAGGACTGCCCAACTTTGGCAAAAGGAAGCAAGTGACACATCAGTCGAATTTGAGTTGTTTCTGGAACATACTTTCTATATTGCACGTTCAGGCAAAATTTTGGGAAGAAATGATTGTTCGATGAAAAGATATTGATCAAAGATAATGTGATGTTAAATTGCATTTACGCCTATGTAAATGACAAACACACATTTCTCATTTGTAACTTGCTTCCTTTTGCCAAAGTACGGCAGAGGAGTGGACATGTCTATGGTATACTGTCGTACTGTAATACACTACATTTTCTCTCGCTCGCTCTCTCTTCCTTCAATAGTCCTACCAGTAATTTAGACGAAGAACAGCCTTCAACCAGTCAGCAAGGGGCCACAGGTGGAGCGGATGATGATGGAGGAAAAGACAAGAAAAAGAAGAAAAAGAAAAAGAAGAAGGCAGATGGAGCTTCAGGCGGTGCTGCAGTGGGGGTAGACCAGATTGATTCCCGTGTTAGTCAGGTAGTTCCTTTATTCATCTTTTGATTTCTATGCCTGAGCTGTTCCAATATGATCCAATATGATTTTGCAATTAGTCTAAATTCCATCAGAATTAAACCCACTCGGTGCACATGTACTCTCAATTTGGTCTAATTACCTTTCGTTCCAACAATCAATTTGTCTAATACTTTTTGTTTACAGTAGTCTAATGCCCAGATAGTCTCAATTCCCCCTTTTGCACACTTTGTCAAAAGAAAATTTGGCTCATACAGTATTGTTTTGCACTTTATCAAATGAAAATTTGGTTCATGTGAACAGTTAATCTATTCATAGATTAGGCCCCCATTCCACAGAGGGGAGACCTTGGAAGGACTTCTGAAAGACCCAAAAATAGCAAGGTCTTAACAGCAGTCTCCAAGATCACTGAAATTTGACGACTCTGTGAAATACTGATTGATACTTTTTGTCTTACTAGACTTAGACAAGTCCTATAGATATCTTTCAATGATCTTCCAGAGATCTTTTATGCAGCAAGTGATCTTTAAGAATTCTTTCAATGGACTCTCCCTGGTCTTTCAATGATCTTTGAATGATCTCTCACGAGTCCTACAGTGATTTCCCAAAAAATCTTGAAAGACTGTCGAAAGATCATGGAAAGACTATTAAGAACTTTGAAAGTTCATGGAAAGACCATTGAAAAACTCCTGAAAGACCACCAAAAACATTTTCTTGAGGACTACGAAGACCACTGAAAGATCCACCAGGAAACGTGAAAGACCTCAGAGATCTTTTGAAAGTTGATTGAAAGACCCTTGAAAGATCAAGCAAGTTTCATGGTCTTACAGCAGTCTTTCGGAGGTCTTACTCTTTGTAGGAAGGAGATTTAAGTGGCTTTAGACAAAAATTGAAAATAGTGAAACTGGTTAACTGGGTTAAATGACAATGCATTACCAAAACGTCAGAAGACAAAGAGGTTGTAGACCAACTAGGATTAAACCATGTAAGATGAGACCAGATTTAATACAAAATGGACACAAGTGGCAATTTACCCCATTCACATGCCTTTACCAAGCGGAGAATATGTTGAAGATGTTTTTGGCTTGTGCATCCCTCCTGTACTGACCGCACAGAAACGTTGTTAGCATTTACGATGCGCTACATGTAACGGAGGCTCTGATACAATCGGCAATGTGACAGCGATGCCTAATGTTACAACAATGCATTACTTGCATGTGGAAATCAAATGTTTTGGCTTCACAATCCGAAAGATATGACTGGGCTTGCTGTTAGCGCTTTGTTTAACTAACAACGTTTCTGTGCGGCTGGCATAGGTAGTTTCCAATAGGATGCCTGAATCTGGGCATATTATTAATAATTTGTATTTGTATTTATCATCCTTATTTTCTAGTTATTATGTTAAAATGTTCATTTTAAAATTTTTGTGCTTACATTTTGGTGGCAGCACTGTATAAGACTTGGTTCTTCTAAGCTGTCTCCACATTCTTATATTGATATTTTGTTTATTACTATGTATATTTATGTGTTTTTATGAATGAAATAAATTGAAATTGAATTGAATTGAATTGTGAAAGATTACTGGTACTCACAACCACAATAAATTTTCTCGAAATAGAGCTGACATCTTTGAACTGAGATATTAAAGAAAACAGAATAAAATGAAAATGAAATGATGATGCTGGTGATGGTAATGGTGATGATGATAATGATGATGTGGATATGATGATAATAATGGTAATATTAGTTATTGCAATAACAATAATCATGAAAATGATAAGGATCATGATATAACGATAATGACAATAATTTATAAAGATTTGATTAATGGTTATGATGATAGTGATTGTTAGAGTGGTGATAATCACAATAATTGTGTTAAAATGGTGATTGATGATGATGTGGAGCGTTGTGGCCCAGTGGATAAGTCTTCGGAATTTGAAACAGAGGGTCGTGGGTTCGAATCCCAGCCATGGCGTAATTTCCTTCAGCAAGAAACTGATCCACAATGTGCTGCACTCAACCCAGGTGAGGTAAATGGGTACCGGTAGGAAGTAATTCCTCAATAAGCTGTGTGCCCTGTGAACGCCTAGCTTAGCCGCGTAATATAGGAGCGCCTTGAGCACCTAACAAGGTGGATATGTGCGCAATATAAATACCCTATATTATCATTATAACAGTATTGCTCTCTTATTTTCAGAATCCTCAGCTATCCATGTCAAAGCTAAAAGCTGCCATGGAGTTTTTCGTTCCACAGGGGCCTGCAAAGAACATGGACGAAGCCAGGAAAAAGACTTACAACTTCTGGGCAACACAGCCTGTTCCTAATTTGGGTAAGTAATTTCTTCATTTTGTTTTCTATCAGTTAGTAATTGATGAATGGAGTACACTTGTACTTCAATTATTAAAGTCGTTCATATTTTCCTGCTTTTATAGTTTGATATTCTGTTGTTACTTGATGGATTTTTGCTCAAATCAAACCTCATTAATATCTCTTTTATTTATTATTTTGAGAACTTAATCAGTGTTAGGGGAACTTCCTGTATTATAATCTGAACTACTGTGAACCAAACCATTTTAATATTTCATATTAGAAGCATGCAAATTTAATTCAAAATTGCAATGTATGGATTCTCATTAATTTGTCAAAAAATAAAATGTAATCATTTTCCTGTTTCTCCTCTTTAAACCATGAAGAAATATGCATTCAGCAGTTCTTTTAAAGCTAAATTGAAATGGGATGTGCTGTGACATTAGATGATGGTACATACAGCGGAGTTGGATATTTATTTATTTATTTATTCATTAATTAATTTATTCATTCATTCATTTTTGGGGTATTTATTTATTCATTCATTCAACATTCACTTTGTTTTTGTTTTGTTTATGCAGAAGAGAATGTTTCTACGGAAGTAAATGAAGCTGTAGAACCAGACAAGACTGAAATCAGGAAAGAACCTTACTCGTTACCAAATGGATTTTCATGGGATACTCTTGATATACACAGTGATGCAGAGGTATGTTTGCATATCAATAATAATAATAATGATAATAATAATAATAATAATAATAATAATGATAATAATGATAATAATGATAATAATAATGATAACAATAATAATAATGATAATAATATTATTATCATAATAATGATAATAACAATAAATAGTAATAATAATAATAATAATAATGATAATAATGATAATAATAATAGTAATTATTAGTGGTGTAGCAATTCTGACTCTCGCATTGTAACCATCCACCCATGTGTTAAATGGGTACCTGGTAGGATGCAAATGCCTGTGTAGCATGCCTAGCAATTGAGTCTTGGAACTCTTGTTGGAATGCTCCCCAGGGAGTGGAGAAGGTGCATATATATATATAGTATGCGGGCATGCCAGGATCCGATGACCGGGATAATAATATATGTGTAAAGTGCTTAAGAGATGTCGTTCCGATATGTTAAGCGCTATATAAAAGCGGATTATAATATGGTATTAATGAAATGATTATTAATATTAATGATTATAATAATAATAATGATAATAATAATAATAATGTTAATAATAATGATAATAATAATGATAATAATAATGATGATAATAATGATAATAATTATAATCAGTTATGAATGATGTGAGAATCAAATGAGCTGACAAATTAACAATTAGCTATCCATAGTTAAACAACAACTTTAAACCTGAGTTCAGAACATGGGCCATTTGCCTACCCACAATCCTTTGCCTTGTCTTTCTTGTCTCATTGCCCCCTTTGCCTCCTACCGTGTATGCAAGCTGCATTCACACCCGCTTAACTCAACCCTATTTTAACCATCGTTAATGCCCCTCAGATATATGTATTCTTCCGTCTTTTACATAATTCCCTTATTTCTATCTCCTGTTTCAGCTCAAAGAATTGTACAACCTATTGAATGAAAATTATGTTGAAGATGATGACAATATGTTCCGTTTTGATTACTCTGCAGAATTTCTTCAGTGGTGAGTTTTTTTAATTTTTTTATTTAGATTCTCCTTCATGCAAACAATTTACATAAATAATAATGCAGAAAAATTAATTCGTTAGTGGTGCAGTGTCAGTTTGACTTGTTTGATGCACCCGTAACTTTGAGTCCTTGTGTTAATAAAAGACTGAGAATTGTACTATAAATGAAACATATTAAAGAGTAAATCGGGTTAAATGCAGCGGCCTGTATACTTATTCAGAAAGAGTTATAAAATACATTCTATATTTTTAATGATTTATGGAAAATAAATGAAATGAAATTGTTACTGATAGGAAAAATGAAGATGCTGCTTTACTTCTAAAGTCTGCAGTCTTTTGAACATTAAGTGTTGCCTAATGTTGTGTTCACCAAATTGCTTTTGATAGGCTATCTTCAACCTGTATTTACTCAGCTCTGCTACACAGATCACTATGCAGATGTGTGACAGCTCTGTGACTAATGTTAAAGGGGTAGCTCTCCCTGAAGAAAAGTTTGTTTTAAAAATAGCAGAAAAATAATAAACATTTTTGTGAAGGTTTGAGGAAAATCCATTAAAGATTAAGAAAGTTATTAGAATTTTAAGTATTGGAATTGTGACGTCATAAACGAGCAGCTGCCCCAGATGCTATGCAATATAAAATGCATAGATTTCAATTTCTAATGGTTTGTGATGACTTATTTTTGTTTTCTTTTTAGAAATGGATGTGAAATTATTTTTCTATTGTTATACTGAAGGTACAGTAAAAACCATTTTCAGTTTTCTGAGAAAAATTACATTTTATTGATTTTTTTAACTTACGATTTGTAGGAAAACTGCTTGCATATGACGTCACAAATCAAGTGATTGAAATTCTAATAACTTTTATTTTTGGATGGATTTTTCTCAAACGTTCGGCAATATTTTTAATTATTTTTTTCTATTTTTACAATAACTTTTTGTCAGGGTGAACTTCCCCTTAAAAGGAGGAGTAAACTGTGTGTGGTCTGTAATTTACTGTGTACGTAAAGAACTAGTCTTAAAATGTACCTTTCAGACAACTAAATAATTCAGAGAATAAATTTGCCTATACTTGTAGAGAGTTACCATTTAACCTTGTTACCATTCAAGTGGGTTTATATTAAAAGAGTACATTGCTGAGAATGAAGTCTTATGGGTTAGGAAACTGGCCAGAAATTAGTATTTTCTTGAAGAAAACTCTCTACAACGCACCAATTCCTTTCGAAAATGCCAGTCAAATCACAATGGAGAGCTGAGTTTCTTTTGTTGCAAGTTGATGAACCGGGACAGCATCAGAACCTCGTGACTCGGGACAACGACACATTTGCAATTGTTCTTCCGCGGGAAATCTTCGGATGATCTGCCGTCCCAGTCCACCAACTTTCGACAAATGCCTCATTGTGATTTGTATTGCATTTTCAAAGGAATCGATGCATTGGAGAGAGTTTCCGCGTAGTAAAAGCGAAAACCCCCTGTTGAGGACTCGAGGTGGCTTCTGGTTCGTACTTGCGTTAATACATTGTTTATTTTGTCTTCTAGGGCCTTGACGCCACCTGGATGGTTAAGAGATTGGCATTGCACAGTACGGGTCAATACAAACAAGAAGCTAGTAGGATTCATTAGTGCAGTACCGGCAAGGATCAAAGTCAATGGAAAGTAAGTTAAAAGGTCTTAATATTTCGGTTAGGGTTAGGATTGTAATAGAGTTTTTGGTTCAGAATAATTTAAACGTAACGAGTATGGTTTATTTAGTTTTGGAGGTTGGATTTTATCTTCGGCTAAATGTGCATATTTTTCCATCGGAGCAATTCTCGCTTGGGCAAATGTCATGGAACCAAGTTATACAGGTACAACAATGATGATGATATGTTGATTATGATGGCGATGATGATGATGTTGGTGATGATGATAAAAATAATGATAATGAGAAGAAGGAGGAGGAGAAGAAGAAGAAGGAGGAGAAGAAGAAGACGGAGAAGTAGGAGAAGAAGAAGAAGAAGGAGGAGAAGAAGAAGGATGAGGAGGAGAAGAAGGAGAAGAAGAAGAAGGAGGAGAAGAAGGAGAAGTAGGAGAAGAAGAAGAAGGAGAAGAAGGAGGAGAGGGAGGAGGGAGAGAGGGAGAAGAGGATAAGAAGAACCATGGTACAAAACCACAGACTTTACAGATTTCTTATACATAATTATTCTTATTTCTTTGTGTACACTAAGAAAAGTCCAATTATGAATGCACACTTTTGGTAAAGGGTGCTAAACTCATGCTTGAATGAAACACAATAAATACAAGACTGCATAGTCCATGGTTTTGTGCCATGGTACAGTTGAATTCATTTGAGAATATAGGCCTTCATCTCTCCTATACATTCCAATCTCAATATATTTTCTCTTTAAAGAATTATCCGGATAGTGGTGATCAACTTCATGTGTTTTCATATGAAGCTATTAATGATCAAAGCATGTAGCTTCTGTACTGATCTTGAGATTACAAGAATTTAATTAAAACAAATGTCAGAAAAATTCTGATACTTGTGTC
The DNA here is from genome assembly GCF_037042905.1 of Lytechinus pictus. Classification (NCBI taxonomy): domain Eukaryota; kingdom Metazoa; phylum Echinodermata; class Echinoidea; order Temnopleuroida; family Toxopneustidae; genus Lytechinus; species Lytechinus pictus. The sequence goes on along the minus strand of NC_087257.1, from coordinate 8,577,578 downwards.
TTCTTTACTTGATTCAATATTTTTTTGTTATTGTAGAATTGTTCGGATGGTGGAGATCAACTTCCTGTGTGTCAGTAAGAAGCTAAGATCAAAGCGTGTAGTACCTGTACTGATCCTTGAGATTGCAAGAATTTAATTCAAAGAAATGCCAAAGAAACATTCTGAAACCCATCGTTACTTTTTTACTCTTTACTCTATTAATATATCATTATTTATTATTCTCCTTAGAATTGTCCGAATGGTGGAGATCAACTTTCTGTGTGTTCATAAGAAGCTAAGATCGAAGCGTGTAGCACCCGTACTCATCCGGGAGATCACAAGAAGAGTTCACCTACAGGGTATATTCCAGGCCGTATACACAGCTGGCGTTGTTCTTCCTAAGCCTATCTCGACGTGCAGGTCAGTTACACTAACTTTCTTGGGTTTTTTTCTGAAGCCTCCTTTTGAAGTCGAAAGTACAAAGTTATGATGATCAGGTAACGGTGCAGTTGTACATACCATTTATTTATTTTTTTTTTTAGTTTGAATGGTGTAATTTCCTTCAGCAAGAAATTTATCCACATTGTGCTGCACTCAACCCAGGTGAGGTGAATGGGTACCCGGCAGGATTAATTCCTTGAATGCACTGAGCGCTGAAAGGCAGCTCGAGCTAAAGTCGGGCTAATAATGATAATAAAAAACAATGCGCCTCGGAATAGAATATTTCTAGATAGATGGCGCTATATAAATGCCTATTATTATTATTAATGGTAAATGAAATTCTGATTTAATTCATTTTCACGTCCAATTTTAACCCATCCCATGAGGTGACATGACATTTTCTCCTGCGACAATTGCTAAGATGTAGGGTTAGGTTTAGGGTAGGGTACAGTGTTAAACCCTGGGGTTGAAGTCAGTCATTCGATGTGTGGAATTTAGAGCGGAGCAATTGTCGCCGGAGCAAACTTCATGGACCCTCTCATGAAGCTCTTGAATAATCTTATTCATCAACGTATAATAATGATAAACAAAAGTGGATGTAATATACTGCCTTGTTGGGTACCACTGGAAATGAGCTATATATTTGTGTAACCATTATATGTCAATGTAATGCTACTCTTTTGTACATTTTATATTGGGAAATTATCTCGTATTTGAACAAATTTTTCTTTCAGATACTGGCACAGATCACTCAACCCTAAGAAGCTAGTAGAGGTCAAATTCTCTCATATAGGTCGGAACATGACGCTGCAGAGGACAATTAAACTCTATAAACTTCCAGAGGTAGTTACAATATGTACTTAGCAAATTTCCTGGGCATACTTGCCTATTTTCATGTTTCTTACGGAGGAGATTTAAAGCCGTCAGTCCCATGTAAGCGAGAGTCGCACCATTTGCATGTTAAATAACCTATCTCTCAAGGGGGGATTTTCTTTCCTGATGAAGTAGTTAACCTTCTTATTTACTTCATTTAATTTGTAACTCAATCCTTAGATCATATGAGTAACATTAAGAAAACAAATCGTAATATCATACTGTATAGACAAACATGCAGACACTTATTTGACACGTTGTGTTGGTAGTGTTGCTAAATATCAATCAATCCATGTTTCAATATTTTTGTGGTGTTTGCAATTTATATCAATTACATCAAATTTTGTTGAAAACTGGTTTCTGTGTCTCAAATTTACGAGAGGTTCGGCTACCTATAAAACTTTCTCCTTCATTACACAAAGATTCATAGTGATAATTTTTAAAGGACAAGTCCACCCCATCAAAAAGTTGATTTGAAAAAAAGGAGAAAAATCCAACAAGCAAAACACTGAAAATTTCATCAAAATCGGATGTAAAATAAGAAAGTTATGACATTTTAAAGTTTCGCTTAATTTCACAAAACAGTTATATGCACATCCTGGTGGGTATGCTAATTGGCAGACTGATGACGTCACCCACTCACTATTTCTTTTGTATTTTATTATATGAAATATGAAATATTCTAATTTTCTCCTCATCAAGTGAAACAAAGTTTTATTTCTCCCTGAACATGTGGAATTACCATTTTTTTTTACAGTTTATGGTTAAGTTAAGTTGGTCCTTATTGTCAAATTTGTAAAAATTGAAATATTGTATTATTCAAACAATAAAAACAAAAGAAATAGTGAGTGATGGACATCATCAACTCTCTCATTTGCATATTACTGAGTTGTTCATTTAACTGTTTTGTGAAAAATAAGCGAAACTTGAAAATGTCATAACTTTCTTATTTTACATCCGATTTCAATGAAATTTGCAGCGTTATATTTGTTTTGATTTTTCTCTGTCGATTTAAATCAACAATTTTCTGGGGTGGACTTGACCTTTAAAGCTCAATAGGATGTGCTTTCTCAATCTCGATGAAAATCTCAAAATTAATTTTTGGGCTACTTGTTTGTTTTTGGGTAGCGGGTCATATATTTTCTTTCGATATATTTTTTTTCTAGGAAACTAAAACACCAGGGCTCCGTCCTATCCAGCCAAAGGACATGAAGAAATGTCATAAACTACTCTCAGATTATCTCGACAAGTTCAAACTTGCACCATTCTTTGATCTTGTAAGTATAACATGAAGATCCAAATCCAATATTGATCACTTTCTCATTGGAATTCTGCAATAAGTTATAATAATAATGTAGGTATATTTACCCAGGGAAGCCACTTCAGTTCTGAAAACTGTTCTCCCAGCGGGCCCTGCTACAAGATAATGTTTCTATATTATGCCAAAATTGGCATATATATGCTTCAAAACCTGAAATTTAACCAATGTTGACAGAGAGACTAAGAGCCTTGGAAAGCTGTGGTGTGGTGGCTCCTACTCTTGCCTTGTTATCAGAGGATCGTGTGTTAGAATCTCATCACAGCCTAGCATCCTTTGGGAAGGCATGAATCCACACTTTGCCACTCTCCACCCAGGTGCCTAAGGTACTTACCCGGTAGTAGAATGTGAATGTCATTGTAGCTTGTCCAGCATTGTGTGTGCCTCATAAGAGACTGGCTGGAATACTCCCAAGGGAGTGGAGGATGTGCATATGTTGTGTGACTGGTTGAATCTGATGACCAGGGTCCTGTAACACAAAGGTTAGCGATTGATCGTAGAACATTTTTCCACGATTGATCCCATCGACTGCAATGTACAATCAATCGTGAAAATCAAGTGTACGATCAATCACTAACCTTTGTGTTACGGGACCCAGGTTGATAATAAATCTGTAAAGTGCTTAGTTACATGTATGTACAATGTATTAGGAAATGTTTCTGTTCCCATCAAACCATAACTTTCTAAGTAAATGAGTTTTCTTATGAGATTTGATATTAATGTATTTCAAGAACGGACTGTTTTTATAATCACAATCATTCTCTCTGGGTCAATGTAGGAAGAATTAAAGCATTGGTTTACCCCTCGGCCAAACATCGTCAGTGTGTACGTAGCGCAAGTGGATGGTGTCTTCACAGATATAAGTTCCTAAACACTAGAAAGACAAACAAAATTCACAACGGGTAATCAAGTGTCACTCATAGTTTCATCCTAGTTTCTGTCTTAGAACGGAGTATTTTATGATTGTGATCATTTTCTCTCCTTTAATGCAGGACAAATTTAAGCATAGGTTCACCCCTAATAGTTTCCAAACTCTAGATGACCAAAAATTTGATGTAAGGGGGGGGGGGGGTGGGGGTAATCAAGCGTTACTGATGATTTCATCTAAAGTTCCATCTAAGAACAAATTATTCTGAAATCACTGTCATTCTCTCCGGGTCAATGCAGGAAGAATTCAAGCATTGGTTCACCCCTCGGCCAAACATCGTCAGTGCGTACGTGGCGGAGGTGGACGGTGTCTTCACATATATAAGTTCCTAAATATTAAAAAGACACACATTTTTTACGAAGAGTAGTCAAGTGTCACTCATAGTTTCATCCTAGTTTCTGTCTTAGAACGGAGTAATTTATGATTGTAATCATTTTCTCTCCTTTAATGCAGGAAGAATTTAAGCATTGGTTCATCCCTTTATAGTTTCCAAACTCTAGATTGACCGAAAATTTGATGTAAGGGTGGGTAATCAAGTGTCACTGATGATTTCATCTAAAGTTCCATCTAAGAACAAACTGATATGTTAATCACAATCATTCTCTCTGGGTCAATGCAGGAAGAATTCAAGCATTGGTTCACCCCTCGGCCAAACATCGTCAGTCGTCAGTGCGTACGTGGCGGAGGTGGACGGTGTCTTCACAGATATAAGTTCCTAAATACTAAAAAGACACAAATTTTTTACGAAGGGTAATCAAGTGTCACTCATAGTTTCATCCTAGTTTCTGTCTTAGAACGGAGTATTTTATGATTGTGATCATTTTCTCTCCTTTAATGCAGGAAGAATTTAAGCATTGGTTCATCCCTTCATCAGGGGTGTGAGAGTTCAGATTTTTTTTGTTCTGATTTTCAGCTTAATTTCAGCTTATTTTTGGCTTTCCTCTGTACAAAAAGTATGGGAGCTCTTTCTATTCCAGACTTTTTCGACACTCTTCAGCTTTTTTCAGATCTTTTTATTTGTGATCACTCACACCCCTGCTTCATATAACTCTAGATCGACCGAAAATTTGATGTTAGGGTAATCAAGCGTTACTGATGATTTCATCTAAAGTTCCATCTAAGAACAAACTGATTTTTTAATCACAATCATTCTCTCTCCGGGTTAATGCAGGAAGAGTTCAAGCATTGGTTCACCCCTCGGCCAAACATCGTCAGTGCGTACGTGGCGGAGGTGGACGGTGTCCTGACGGACATGATTAGTTTCTATACGCTGCCTTCTTCCATCATGCACCACCCCGTACACAAGCAGCTCAAAGCGGCCTACTCCTTCTACAACGTCACCACCAAGTCATCGTGGGAGACGCTCATGCTCGATGCCCTCACCCTAGCAAAGCAGGTAGGATTGATTGATTGGTGGGGATTTTTTACCTGATTGCTAAGAAAGCATGAATGCTTGTAAGCAAGCAACCAGAGGACCGACGGCTTAAGGTCCTCTCCAAAGGACCTGGTAATGAGGATTAATGCCTTACCAAAGGGCACTAGCGCACCAAGTGTGAATCGAACCCAGGTCACCAGAATACGAATCCCCCGCTCTACCGACTGAGCTATCGCGCCTTGTTAAAGGGAGCTTTAATCTTGTACGATCATGAGAGTTCATCTGTGTTGGTTGAAAATAAGAAAATTTGATCTCCACACAAAGAAAAATCCGAAGAATTCCATCGATGTTTTCAGCTGAGGAAGGTTGCAGTTAGCAGCCGAAAATTTTGAGGGAATTCTTTGGATTTGTCCTTGTGTGGAGATCAAAAGTTTAACACGTTCTTGAGCTTATTGTGTGAGCCACCATCCAGATATAAATCACTAAGGCCCGGGTTTAATTTAAAAACTGGTCTGAAGTTGTGGTTGAACTATGGATAGCCAATTGTGAAATAAATATCTGACAATAGAAGTTCTATGTACCAGCTAATTTCACTCTCAAATCAATCTTATTTGTCTTGGAAATATTAATAAGATAATTGTCTTCACCATTAAAGAATTAGGGAAGATCTTGGTAAACAAAAGAAACATGCATTCATTGCAATGAAAACAAATTTTGACAATTTTGCTACCCATAACTTTAGCACAAAGTTAGACAACAATGGTCAAAGTTTAACCCGACTTCAGAATATGGGCTTAAGAGTAGAACAAGTTTTACGGCCAGCAGACGTTATGTAATACCTACTGATATTGCCTTCTGATAAAGTATTAATCTCACTTTTCCAAGGTCTGACAGTTTCAAAGGGCTAAGCAGTAAGGAGGCTTGGTCGAAGAATTCCTTGGTGGTATACCCTGTTCGCTTCCCCCCAAAAAAATTTCTCTGTTATAGGCATTTCCAATGCTTTTCACAGAGTCTGGGGTCAGCAAATAATTATTATTAAGTATAAACTCCCATGAAAGCTGATGCCCATCTGATTTTAAATTGTTTACATGGCACCAAGAATAAGGATGAATTTTCATTGATGTAGATTTTGGATGATGCAAAAAACAAATAACAAAAATTCACGATTTAATGCTCTGATTGAATTTATTGCCAGAAAATTGTGTGCAATGATTTACATATATATATGTATATAGATAGAAATAGTCTGCTTCGGCATATGGAATAAAATAATCGCAAATGGTTTAGTAAATGCCTTAGAAATAAAACCGTAGATTTTAAAAGAAGCGTAGCTCTCAAAAATGAAAGGTAAAGTCACACTCTTCGTCAGTGCCCATGGTGTGACAAAAAAAATGAGAATTCAAAATCCAATTCCGAAACAGTCGTGAAAAACACATCTGTTCATGGGCATACGGATTGTGAAACTCACCTTTCAAAGAAATCAATGCGCTGAAGATGGAGGAAGTGCACTGTAAAATATACAGATATATATTTCTCTACATCTGTGTTTAAGGCGAATTTTTTTGTCTTTCAATGTTCGTAATGCGCCTTAACGCCCTCTACCTTCGTCTTTACGTCTATATGTGTATTATGACGGATTAAACCCATTCATAGACTTCGTCCTTTCGTAGGATGTAGGCATATATATGTATATATATATATTTTTTTTATTGTATGTTTTATTGATTATTATTTTCTTGTCATCTTGATGACGTAGGAGGACTTTGATGTGTTTAATGCTCTGGATCTAATGGACAATAAGCAGTTCTTAGAAAAGCTCAAGTTTGGTATCGGCGACGGCAACCTTCAATACTACATCTATAATTGGAAATGTCCTACCATGTCACCTCATGAAGTAAGTCTATAATGATTCTGTCCTTTTTGCGATTGATCCGATCAGTCTTAAGTATGAAAAACCAACAGTGAAGTAACTTTTCATATTGGAAATGTGCACAATGTCCACTTGTAAATGAAGTGAAGCGTAGTGATTTGTCAAGTCAATGCATGCATTAGTATACATCGTATAAAGAAAATAATTTGAATAGACATACACTTTTGATGTTGGGGGTTGCTGACTTTTCATAGTTGAGATCGATCAGATCAATCTTTATTATTAGTAAGATGGGGCCCTGGGGGCTGTTTCATAAAGCTGTTCGTAAGTTAAGAGCGAGTTTAAGAACGACTGGTGATCCTTTCTTGTGGTAAATGATATTCACCATTAAATGTTTATTGGTGATATTTAGCGCGTATTAGGTTCACCATTCGTTCTTAAAGTCGCTCTTAACTTATGATCAGCTTTATAAAACACCCACTTGGTGTCCAATCCAATTTCCATAAACCCACTTCATGTCAGATGATTAATCTGCATTTCACTTTTAGAATTAAATTATCATTCTAACATGGAGGGTTATCTTTTAATAATTTAATTCTAAAGTTTTTATTCAACTTTGCTCTCATTTCTTTATTTCTATATCAGAGCTGCCAACCATTACGTTTTTGCCGTAATCATTACGTTTTTTCATTCAAATTACGGCATTATGGTTTTTCTTTTCAAATTACGTTTTTTGACAATTTTGATAATGTGTGTACATAATTGTATGTATGTGGAGTGCGTGTTGAGCCCGAGATGAGCCTGGTACTTGCGCGTGCGTAGTCGCCCGCCGGCCGGTTTTCCAACGCACTTTAATAATTTGATAGCGTGCACGTACATATACGTTAGTTGAATATGCGAGCGGCATGCATGGTACGAATAGCGATGTATAGCGACTGGTAAATACGTCTGTAAGGATGATGACGTCATCCAAGATGGCAACTTACGATGACAAACGAAAGGATCGAGGATGATTATGTTTTGATCATCATTTGAAAGGAAATAACAGTAACTGCGGTCTAAGGTACGATATTTCTGAATTTGATATATGTTATCTTAAATTTGCATGTAATTTCTTTCCTATAAAGTGATGTTTTATGTACAAAAAAACGATCCGAAAATCAGATTTCCGCCGAATGTTAGATCTAACGTTACTGCTAATACGTTGTCTTTACGCACGGGCCAACACTCTTCAGGTGAGTGGAGCCAACGTTTGTTCATGCAGCGCAGAGCGAGGAGTACGATGAATTGGGTAGGGTAATTCCCCAAATGTAGTAAGAGAAGAGTCCATTTGTAATGGAGGGGGATTTGGAGGTTTGAGGGAAATTATTATTCCATTTGCAAAATTTTACAAAAATACTCATCATATATATTAAAGATTGAATCATCAAAATATATTTTTCATATACTTTAAAATTAATTGTAGTGATAAAGAAATGAAATTTTGAGGCTATTTTCTTGAATTGATTAATATCAATTCCCTTCGGATAACGGTACTGTCTGGTTAATTTTCATCAACTCGTATCAAACAAGTACGATGAATTTGGCTTTGGAAAGACCTGGAAAGCTCTTCATTGTCCCCTGAAGTAATAATTCTGGGTGATATTCAACATTTATTGATAGTTTCACATGATTTATACTAGAGAGATGTCCTACTGCTTTTGGAATTCATTAAAAAAGTCGGCACTTTAGCATTCTTTTTTCAGTTTAGCAGGAATGGGAAGATTTCTTCCCCGGTTCTGGCGGCCTAGATGTCTGCTCTATAGTGCTGTCACTGCTGGGGATGATTGAGTGTGCGTGCAGTGTGATTGAGGCTGAGCTGTGCACATCGTGAAGTGATTTACGATGGGACTTTTGTGGAATGATTTCAACTTCTTATCTATAGATCTATTTGAATTTTAGATTAGATTGATTTATGAATAATTTTTCTATATTTGTGGAATGTTACATGTACACTTCCATTTTATGACACTTTAATTTTAAAGAGTACTGTTTGGCAAAAACAATGTTACTTAGGAAGAGAAGTCTGAATTGATGTCAACTTTTTTTTTAATTTCTCTTAGTCTACAATTTGGTAGTTTTGTCAGGAAACTCAACATAAAACAATGAATTATTTTAAAAGTGGAAAGGAAGCCCCAGAAAAATGGAGCCCTAAAAATGTTCACCAGAAATGATTTTGGTGCCCCTGAAAGAATTTTTTCTCGACAGATCTTCACTTTGATAAGTGCCGGAGTAGGTTGCACAACAAAATGAAAGGCCTACTTGTCATTTTTAGAAAAATTTGCCTAGGTGCCCATTTGACTAGAATAAAAGTGGCCTTCATGCCCTTTAGAATGGCCTTGATACCCCTTGAAATTTTGGGGCATCCAAGGCCACTTTGCCGGTTGCCCCAAGCTGAAAGTGCCCATTTAAAAATGGCCTTGCCCCTCTCAATTCTTAATTCAAGCCCTGCTACTGACTTAATTAAAGTTGGTAGATTATATCAAACGGCCCAAGACTAAGGGTCCAATTTGTAACACTCCGTTACTTAGCCCAGACTAGGCCTAGAGATTAACTTTTTTTAAATTGTTCACTGCATACATACTTTTTGCATTGGATGTTTGTCGCATGTGGTTTTAACGTTCGTTTTAACACATTCCTTTTTTTTGTTGGAAATTCCTTTTTTTGGCCATAATGATTCCTTTTTTTGCTTGCACAAGGTTGGCAGCTCTGCTATACCAATTATGTCCTACCTCACTCTATGCTAGACCTTCCTGACGACTGAAGATATTTATCTCTTGTTTTCTAGTTTGTATATAAAGTTGGAATACCCTCAAATTATCCTGGTTTGAGCCGTTAACAAAGTGAAGTAAGAATGAAAAAAATGAGGGTTGGACGTATTAAATTGTTGATTACCTTATAGAATTGCCATGTTAATTGATCTCACTAATTTTTCTCTCTCTTCAATTCTCTTCCACAGATTGGCCTTGTTTTACAATAGTTGGATGCCGATCAGATTGATGATCCTATTAATAGACTATAGTTAAATCTCTAGGATGTAGCCCAAGCCTTGATATATTCCACCTCCTGTCCAACCAGATTGGCTTCTCAACGTCGTTTCACTAAGAGATAGAGCAGAGATGCAATGACCTGTATTCTGAAGTCAGGTTTAACTTAGACCACGGTCTAACTCTGTGCTATGATTATGGAAAGCGAAGAGTGACAAAATTATCCTTACATTGTATGTTTCTTAAGTTTACTGTGCTCTTTCCTAACTCATGAATGGTGAATTAAGCTTGTCTTACTTATCCTCCCGAATGATTTACGAGAAAAATGAGCTGATACATTGAAATCATACTGTTAAGAGATTTATGACACTATTGGTTATACATAGTTAAACCACAACTTAAAAACAGAGTTTTAAGCAAATGCAAACCTGACTTCAGAATACAGGCCAATGTATTGTACCCAACAAAGTTGTAGCAATTGTGACAATACAGGCCAATGTATTGTACCCAACAAAGTTGTAGCAATTGTGACAATGATCATTGTATTGCTTGAAGAATGATCTATGAAGGTATTCTTGCAAATATTTACCTTTTAAACTGCCTTGGTGAACTTGGGGGTATTGTGTCTCTGGGTTTGCTAGTCCGACCAGACTTCTACCCTTTTGTTACGACAGTTGCTATGGATTCATGAAATCATAGTTGATTGTAACCAACTTGCATTGGAATGGTATCAGTTATGAAGGAATACCTGGTCCCGTCTTACAAAGAGTTACGATTGATCTGATCAATCTCAACTGTATTGAAATCCATCCTTACCATATTTTTTCTACAGGAAATTTGCACAATGTCCTTCATAAACAAAGAGAAGCACACTGAATTCTCAAAGAAATGAATGTATGTATGAATATACATCATATCTAGAAAATATTTGGAAAAAATTTGCATTTTAGATGTTGACGTTGCTGGCCATCCATAGTTGTGGTTGATCGGATCAATCGCAACTCTTTGTAAGACAAGGCCCCGATCGAGTTCAGGAAGTAGAGGTCAGAGCTCATGGAGTTATCAAATGTTAAAAAGTACATGGAAATAATGTCTGCTACTGGGATTACATTGGATGTATTTATAACCTAACTTGGATTGAGTATGTATTGGAATGAAATGGTGAATTGTATTGATATAAAGGGGAAGTTCACCCTGACGAAAAGTTTGTCGTAAAAATAGCAGAAAAAATAGTAAAAAACATTGGTGAAGGTTTGAGGAAAATCCGTTAAAGATTAAGGAAGTTATTAGAATTTTAAGTTTTGGATTTGTGATGTTATAAATGAGCAGCTGTCCCATATGTTATGTAATAAAAAATGCATGAATTCAATTTTTTTAATGGTTCCTGATGACTTATTTTTGTTTTCTTTTCACGATCGCATGTGAAATGATTTGTCTCTTGATTTACAAAAGGTACAGTAAAAACCATTCTCAATTTTCTAAGAAATTGACATTTCATTGATTTTTTACCATCCGCTATGTTGGAATGCTGCTCGCATGTGATGTCACAAATCAAATAATTCAAATTCTAGTAACTTTTTAATTCTTTGATGGATTTTTCTCAAACCTTCAGATATATTTTTAAATTATTTTATTTTTTCTGCTATTTTTACAATCAACCTTTTGTCAGGGTGAACTTCCCCTTTAAGGGGTACCAGAGGTCAAATGCAACAGGGTATGTGGTGTTTGGAATAAAAAAAAATAGAGAGCGAAAGTTTGTTACTTTATTACTTTTAAGGTAGCGCATCATCTTGAAACCAGCAGACATGACTTAAGATATAAGTTTCAATAAACCACTAATTAGGTGAGTTTTAGGAGTAAATCTGGCGCATAGTACACAATCTGCTTCAGGCCAATCTTCAAAGAAACTCAAAAGAATTTAATAGAACTGAATAATTTAAAGCAGATACGAACCAATAGCGCCATCTTGAGTCCTCAACTACTCATACCTGGCCAGTTTCCTGACCCATAATGCTAGTGTAGTCTAGTAATATAGACCCACGTGAATGATAACATGCTAATTAACTATTCAATACATTGATACCGCAATAATTATGTAACCAAGTAGCAAAACAATTACTTCTCCTCTCAAAACATTTTAGTTTCTCTATACAAATACAATTTATTCTCTGTAGTATTAGTACATATCTGAAAACGTATATTTTAAGACTATGTATTTATAACACACAGTCAATGAGAGACCACACACAGTTCACTCCCCCTTTGAATATTAATTGAATTTGATGTGAACATTCCAGCCTGTAAAGTCTGAACAATTCTATTTCTGATTAGTGGTGCAAATATTGAAATTGAAATTCCAGCCTATTTCAAGCGTCACCGCAGGAATAAAATCAAGTTTTAATCAAATTGTAATGATGTCATCATAGGCTGCGACTTGAAGCTGATTTGTGCTTTACTCTGACCACAAGGATTGTCGCTAAGCAAAACTCTGATTTTGATCTAGCAGTATGGTGAACTTCATCTCACGATGGGTGCTCTAATTAAATTAAACCGTTTGAAAGTGTTGCATGGAATCGCTCTGAACTCAGTTGTAATTGTATTGGGCACACTGAAAAAACTCCGGTGTTGATTTAACACCAGCCCGGAATATATATAATGTCCACAGCAGAGAAGTGTTAAACCACACCAGTTTTGTTTTAGTCTAACACCAGAAAAGTGTTTATACAACACCAATTAGTATTAAAACAGCTTCGGTTTGATTCCAAACTGTTGTTTCAATACTTCTCTGGTGTGGATATATATAGATTCCGGGCTGGTGTTAAATCAACACCGGAGTTTTTGCAGTGCATGCAAATGGACTGAACTTATTGGATTTTAGTTGGTCTAGGTTCCTTGGCGTGCGTAGGTGTACAAAGAAAATAGGTGATTTCAAGTCTGGTTTTTGTGCTGGTGTTGGTGATAGAAGCACAATCCGGATTACGTCTCAAGCTCGAATACCTAATTTAAATGTTACCAATATGATCTACTTGTATATCACATGATTGCTTAACACCTAGTGATATTCATCCTAGCAGAAGCTACGATATTATGAAACAAAAGAAAGCATTTATACATTTATATACAACACCATAAGATAAAGCCTTTTCAACACTGAGCTTGAAATCACCCATCAATTTATAACAATTCATTTGATTTAGAGGAGGATGTCATGGATGGGCATTTTAGATGATAGAATAATGGTAACTGAGGTATGTTGAGACATTCGTAAATGATTTTTCTCAGTCGGATGGAGGCATTATTGTAGAACCCAGTTTTTTTACAGTCCTGAAGCCAATTCCATTCATGTTTTATGTCTTGGATAAAAAAAAAAATCATAAATATGCATTAGTAGCAGTTTCACTGTCTAATGGTGGCATTCTTCAAAGTGGACAGAATGTAAGTCTTTCGTATCGATGGTTAGACGGTATCGAAGTGGCGAAATGATTACTGATGACAGAAAATTCTTACCTCTGTGTCATAACTTCTCTTTCATTTTGCCCAATTTTTAGGAATCCGATTTTATACCAAGCAGAGTAATAGCTACAGCTTGGCAGCTTATTTTTATGCAAATTAGATAGGGGTATTTCATAAACTCTACTATGAAGAATGCTGGCCTGTGTTATGTCGAATTATTTGTATGATAAACAAATATTTTGATAACCATGTTTACATTATATTTTAGTCACATTGTTTCTTAACTGGTTGGAGAGTGGCTACCAATTTAGACACTCCATGAATTTGATGACTGGTTTACTCTTTCAAAATGCTTTTGAATGTAATTTCTATTGGATTGGAGAATGTGACAACAATAATTATGAGAAATGTTTTTGTTTATCAATAAATTATTTTATCCAAATAAATTATTTGCTAAAATCTCTTGTCATTGGAAATTAATTTTGTTATTCAATATTGCATTATATATATTCCATTCACTTTATGTGTCTGAAATATTATGTTCTTTTCAAGTAAATATTTTGTATGTGACAAATGGATTTCAATACAGTGTTTGTTATTTTTTCTTGTGTCATTTTGCTAATATACAATATAACATTTTTATTACCACCATGGGTCATCATGAGTAGATAAAGTGGGTTAATGGAGCTGAGGGCAAAATCTGATCAAAAGTCAGTCTTTACATTCAACTTTGGAATAACTATTAATCTATTTACCCAAAATTAATATATTTATCAAAATTTATCCAAATTTTCAGACCGATCAGGCATGGACCTTCCTCCTTAATCCATGGTGTAGGTGACCCAGTTCTATCCCAAGATAAGCAGTATATGACAAATGGGGGGGGGGGAGGGGATCAAAGAAGTAGACCTATAACTCTGAAAGTTTGCTTGTTTAAAAAAACCCACCAAACATCAATCCACCGGGGGAAGGGCTCCTTTTGCAACAGCTGCCCAAAGCGGGAAAAAAATATGGGGGTAGGGTTAGTGCGGCTGTCGCAAAAGAAAGTCTTTCCTATACCGGTACTCAATAAATTGAATATGAGTGAGCTAATGATTTCACACTCTAAATTCCTGAATATTTTATTGAATGAATTTTTTACCCATCCAAAAAAAATCAAAACATGGTTTGACTCTTCATGCACATGTAGTATACATGCTGTCAACACGGTTCTCTGTGCTGTAAATTGCGATTCAATGAAGAGTTTCTTTATTATAATAAATCTATTGAAAACTTTCATTTTTCCTTTTTCATACAATAGAATAAGAAAGGAGCACATTAGGGTATTTCATGACATATTATCTTTCATACCCTTGCAATTAATTTGTGAAATTCAATTCATATCTGATTTTGCATAAATTTCCAGGATGATATATCATTCCTTGGAACTTAAGTAGGCATAAAGTTATACAAAACTTAGTTGCTTATATCATGCTTGTTAAGCATTGGTTCCGGTAGGAAGTAATTCCTTAAAAAGCTGTGTGCGCTATGAACGCCTAGCTTAGCCGGGTAATATAGGAGCGCCTTGAGCACCTAGCAAGGTGGATATGTGCGCAATATAAATACCCTATATTATTATTATTATCATTGTTCTTCTGTTTTAATTGATGTTGGTGTGGTTTGGTCTGAATTCAGCAAATTCCTTATAAATCTAAATAACCTAACACCAGGGGCAGATCCAGGATTTTCCGAAACGGGGTGAACATTTTCCCCAAGGAAAAATTTGACAAGCCCCCAAATAGGTTTTCAAGGTTTTCAACCAAAAATAATGACATTTTGTCCAAAATACTTGACAAGCAAAAAAAAATAATAATAAGGTCTTCAATTTCAAAATACCTCCCCCCTGAATCCGCCAGTGCCTAATACAATTTGTTAGGATTTTTCACATTGCTCAAAATAAGCGTGGAGGGGGGGGGGGGGGATATTGACCCGTATATTGAGATTCTTTGGAAAAACAACATACATGGTGACGAGGTCGCGTCGACGGTGAGCGACCTCGGTCCGGTTGTTTGTGCTGGTATTATGGTGGCGAGGTTGGTACCGTATGTCTTGTTGGTAATTTTATTTTACGCAGCAATGGATGTCTTTGACGAAGGAATTTGCGATGATATTGTAGCAGAGGACTGGGCAAAAGTAGAACGATCCAGAAGGGCAGTAAGTATTATCTGATCTTGAATAATTTTCTTGTTGAATTGCATGGTTGTGAGGAATATGAGCCATTTACCACCGAACCAATTGTTGCTGGTGCACTTTCGCATCCTGTTTCGCACCTGTCTCGTGCTCTACAAAATAGAGCCAGAGCATTTGCCAGCCGCCCCCGCGAGTGGGTTATAGAACACCGCTATATCTCGTCGGGCTGTGCTAAAGTGCACTCGCGCCAACCAATCCACATACTGTGCGAGACCCGGAGTGAGCTAGCCCCGGAGCTCTCCGGCGATTGCGCCAGAGTGTCGGCTCCGGCGCCGGCCAGCTTGTAAAATAGACAATCGGATTTGATGAGTGTTTCAAAGCTAATTGTGTTTGATAATGATATGAACCCTTTTGTCATGTGTAGATAAATGTCTTCCTTATTGTATTTCACATGTTTCTACATGTTGATTTTATCGTGAAATTTTTCACCTCTTTCTCTTGTTGGCGTGTCAAGTTCAACTGGTGTGCGCTTGTTTTTTTTGGGTTACATGTAGATTCTTTTTGGTCAAACAAACACTTTGAAATTGTCTGACATCCACGCCTGCACTGTATCGAATTTTAATTATGCATCAAGTGTAACGGGAGATTTACAGGACGACCTACACTCCCATACAGATGATGATGATGTGACGTAAATGGGAGTGGAAAGCTAAAGATGACCAGCACAGCTACAGTAAAAATAAGTTACAGTGAATTGACTTTTAGATTGAACAAAAAAAGAAGAAATGGTGCCCCATGTCTGCGCACCAATTCACTTTAGAAATCTACATACAATTCAGGGATTTTGAAGGCTTCATTTTGAGGCCGTTACATGAAATGCTTGAAATTAAATATTTTTGCACCATATTAAATTGGACGTTTTTAAAGGGGAATCCAGCCTTGGCCGTAAAATGTTGTGTTGGGAAGGAGAAAAATAAATTAAACAGAATGGTGAAAGTTTGAAAGAAATCGGACAAGCAATAAGAAAGTTATAGCTGCTTTAAAATTGAGATCACTAATACTATGTAGATTTCAAATTGGCAACTGGGTAAGTAAATTATGACAAGGGGCAAGGACAACTTTCCCATAGGCCATGTATTTTATTATCAGGAATTTGTGGTTTTCTCCTAAGTACCCATTCCCCTGGGGCAGTAATCTAAATATAACCCAGGTAGTATATTGTTTTATGTCCTCATGAAAGAAAGGTATAATTTGAAATAAAACTTTTGGGAAAAAGGACATTTTAGCCATAATATGTATTGGAGTACATGGAAGAGTAGTCCTTGCCTTACATCACTATGACATCCCAGATGCGGCCAATTTGAAGTCTCCATGGGTATAGTGATTACCAATATTTACAACTTTTAAAAATTCATATCTTTCTTGTTGTTTGTCCAATATTGTTCAAACTTTCACCGATCAACTTGTCTGATTTTTCTTTTCCTTATAAAATCAAGTTTTTATTTGGGTTGAATTCCCCTTTAATGGATATCGTGAGTGATTGTTACTGACCGGCCATGTATTACCGAACGCGCACATCATACGCGTCAGAAAAAAATTCATACGCTCAAAACTTTGCAACATCCTTCCAAAGGGAACTTTAATAGAAAAACAATTTTCAAAGTTTTTATATTCTCAAAATAGTAAAATATCATAAAAATAGCTCATCGATGATATTGTTTTTTTTCTCAACTTTTCCCACAGAAAGCACACAATCGGTAATACCATACCATTTTCAAGTGACCAAAATATTTCACATGTGAAGAGGGGTGCAATTGGAAGCTGATATCGTAAAAAATAAAAACAATTTTGGCAAAACTTTTACATATTTATATTTTGTAGGTATTTGTGTTATGGTTAAAGTTTTATGAATTTTAGGAAAGTATTGTGTTTGATATGATTGAATTCTTGAAAATTTTTCGGTAATACGATCCACTACCACAACTGTCTTTGTGTTGCATGTTTATTGTCAAAAGAAAATTGCACAGGTGAGCGTATGCACAGATGAGCACTGTGCGGACTTGGGTCACCTTACGTGTAGGGCAATACTTGAATGTTTTTTAATTGAATGAAGGGGAAAGTAATAAACTAGACTAGATCTATACGCAGAGTGTAACTGAATAAAGCATTGAGTGTGGAGACAGTAATGTTATTATTATGCCACCTCTAATTTCTTAAAACAGGAAAATTCTTTGTTTTAAGTAAATAAATCCTGAATTTAGATTGGAAAAATCAATTTTGTTACTACAAGTAGAGATACGAGTCTTCAATGGAATTTTCGTTTTTTTAAATCTTAATTTTGTATTTGTATTCTTATTTCAGGATGGTTATAAAGAGGGCATAGCACAAGGGCAGGAATCCTGTCTTCAACAGAGTTTCAATTCAGGGTTTTCGCAAGGAACGGAAGCAAGCTTCAGTCGTAGCTTCATCAAAGGAACCATCAGGTAAGTGATATTCTTTGGCAAGACTTTCATAAATTGCCATCTTTAGTTTAACAAATGTAATAATAATGATAGGCATTTATATAGCGCCATCTATCTAGAAATATTCTATTCCGAGGCGCATTGTTTATTATTATCATTACCCCGGCTTTAGCTCAAGCTGCCTTTCAGTGCTCAGTGCATTCAAGGAATTAATCCTGCCGGGTACCCAGTCACACCTCACCTGGGTTGCGTGCAGCACAATGTGGATAAATTTCTTGCTGAAGGAAATTACGCTGTGGCTGGGATTGGAACCCACGACCCTCTGTTTCAAAGTCCGGAGACTAATCCACTGGGCCACAACGCTCCACTGATAATAATAATAGCCATTTATAGAGCGCCATCTATCTAGAAATATTCTATTCTGAGGCGCATTGTTTATTATTATTATTTTTACCCCGGCTTTAGCTCAAGCTGCCTTTCAGTGCTCAGTGCATTCAAGGAATTAATCCTGCCGGGTACCCATTCACCTCTCCTGGGTTGAGTGCAGCACGATGTGGATACATTTCTTGCTGAAGGAAATTACGCTATGGCTGGGATTGGAACCCACGACCCTCTGTTTCAGAGTCAGAAGACTAATCCACTGGGCCACAACGCTCCACACTTATGTATCATAATATGGTGTCCAGTGGCCTGTTTCTCGAAGACTTACAGCTATGGTGACTTTGCCATGATGGCAACTACCATGGTAACGGGGCTCAGTAGCCAATCACAATCAAGGTTTCCATGGTATTTACAATACTGGCGGTGTTACCATAGTTGTAGCTTTTTATGAAATGGGCTCCAGGTCCCACTTAGTCTTCTCTTTGAGTACCACTCTCAATTCTTTATCTCTATTTCTTATGGAAATTTATGGAGACTCCATATCTTCCATCTTCCCCTTGTTTTGTCAATTTTCCATTTTAGAAAGAGGTTTATTTTTACATACCTTGTGAAGTTGTGACATACCTTGTTGTGGGCGTAAAGTTTTACCTACAATACTTGTTTGCCCCTCTCCTTCCAATTTCTTGAAATCGGTATAGTGGAAGATAAACTGGTACTGGTTATATGGCGATGTGTGGTTTCAGCAGGTAAATGTATTAATGAGAGCAAGGGCAGGTAAAAGATTGGTCAGGGTTAAACTTTTCCTTTTTGAACTCCCAAGTTTTCTCTAGATTTGACTTGAAAGAGTTTATGAAAGTGCTCTTCACTACTTGATTTGCCAAGTTATTCCACTCAGATACTACTCGATGTGAGAAAGAATTTTGTCTTTTTCGAGTATTTGCTCTGGGTTTCTCTATCTTATATGTCCTCTAGTTCTGGAGTCTTCATTGAATTTGAAGAATTTTGAAGTTTTAAGATCGTCAGTCTCTTGAATTATTCGAACACTTGGATAAGACCTGTAGACTCGGAACTGCTTTTGTAGCTCTTCTTTGGACTCTCTCGAGTTTCGCCTGATCCTTCTTTAAACATGGATGCCAAATCTGTTTTTTTTTGGTCCTGTACTATAATATTTTTTTTGGTGCACTTGAATACATGTAGCTTCGGATTCTGCCAAGATATGTAGGGAACTTAGTGGTTCATCATGTATTTTCAGTTTGTTGGATGTCAAAATTCAATTAGGGGCAAGAAGATCTATGCATGACATTGTTCAGTTTGTGTACATTATGGAGTAGTCTGCCATGCAAACCCTTCGCTCAAGTTATAAAGTGGTCTGAATATAATTATGCAACCTACAATCACTTGTGTACAGAAGGGCCTCTCACTGAGATAGTTTTATACATGCTAGTCTTGTGTGAAGGCCCACTTGTTAATCAAAGTTTCAATCAGGGTCTGTGCCACTGTGCCTGCAGACTTCTAATGGAGCTGATAACAGTATTATGATAATAATATGGTCTATTTATACAGTGCGTCCCAGAAAAAACGAAACCGAGATTAAGCGATGATTTATCATAACTTAATCACAAATACAATAGACAAATGACCTCTCAATGTAAAGCTTAGAATCTCTTCTTTCATCTGATATTACCTAGATTATTCCTTATTCACGCATGAGTGAGCAAAAACAATTTGAAGAAAAGATACCAAAAACTCATTTGGCGGGGGGATATCTGAATTTCAAAAAGAAAATCACATGCCTAAAAATTTCAATATCTGCTCTTTTATTTGATACCTTAATCACAAAAAATGGTCAAGAAGTAAAAAAGTTATGTTCCCTCGAAACAATGCTTGTATTTCCATAATTTTTATAAATAAACGTGTTTTCACCGGTTTCCCACAGAAGCTATGGCTGATCGTCAACAAAACGGAGTGTCAAGTGAGTTTGAACGCTAGCCTGTAGAACCTCTTTGTTTTATGAAATTTCTTGAAATTCAAGCCTTATTTCAAATAACCAGAACTTTGTTATTTCTTGACCATTTTCTGTAATTGAGGTATCAAATTAAAAAGCAGATATTGAACTTTTTAAAAATGTGGTTTTCTTTTTGAAACTCAGATACAGCCTGCCAAATGACTTTTTGGTATCCCCTCTTCAAATTGTTTTTGCTCACTCATGCATGAATGAGAAATAACCTAAGTAATTTCAGATGAAAGAGGAGATTCTAAGCTTTACAATGGTAGGTCATTTGTCTATTGTATTTGTGATTAAGTTACGGTATGCTAAATCATCGATCAATCTCGGTTTCGTTTTTTCTGGGACGCACTGTATAGCGCACCTGCTATAATATGTATCTATTTACTCTACTGCAGTTGATACTTGGTTTCATATTATTACCTTAGCTGTAGCTGAGCCGCCATACGGGTAGGCAGGTGCCCATTCACCTCATCTGGGTTGATTGCAGCAACACAATGTTGGTAAATTTCTTGCTGAAGGAAAACACGCCATGGCTGGGATTTGAATCTTTGTCCCTCTGATTGAAATACAAAAACATTTAAAGGAAAAGATGATCTAAAACAGTTAAATTATTCTCTTATTTTTTTCTTTTGCAGTGCACTAATAGCGATGCTCCATCTCAAAGATCAGGATACAAATGATGCAGAAACCACAGAAGTCGTCAATGACCTAGAGTTAATCATGTGTGATCTAGACTCTCTTCAAATGGATACTACAAAGGGATGCTCGTCTAGTGGTGAAGGGAGTTCTAGTGCTGTTAAAGGTTAGCAATTTCTTTTTCATGTAGCATATATTCTGATGAATTGATATATTGAATTCAGCGATTTAGCTCTACAATTTGAAAGACTGCTATGCATTAAGTCTTTTGTATATCATATTTTTACATAGGACTGTACATAACTTAGTTGAGAGCTTTTCTCTAATAATGACTGAAAATGCTATTCAAATTTGTAAAGCAAAATTATTCCGGGGGGGGGGGGGGATGTTTTGCTTCTCATTTAATAAAAAGCCATTTAATATGAGGAGTAAAAAAACATACAAAGTAAAAATACAGATCAGTTTTGATGTCTCCATTTTCCTAAATATTTGAATATTTCAATTATGAACTTCATTTTTTTTAAATTAGATTTCCAAGTAATTCCTAGTATGTCAAAATTTTCTTGGCACTTCTGCATTCTCCATTCCTATCATATTTTGATCATCCCTCATTGGTACACTAGAATAAAATATTGAAAAGGTCAATACTATTACATTAATTATCTTCTTGTGTTCTCAATGATATTACGGTACATTAATTATCTTATTTTGTTCTTAATTTCTCTTATTTTCTCTTATTCTGTAAATGCCCCCAGATGGTCCAAAGAGAAAGGAGGAAGACCAAACAGATAAGAAAACAACATGCTGTTTAGACTATGATACCAGTCATTCTGACTCTCCCGGTTCTAGCTCTACATGTATTCGTGATCAAAGTAGCGACAAAGTGACTGGTGGCAAGTCTACTGCATCTATTATGATAGATGCTGCTGGAAGCAGTGAAGAACATTTGTTCTATTCACAGTCGCGCAATCAAGAACTCAATAAGATCGTTCAAAGATTAAAGCCACATCTACAGAGAACCAAGTGTGAACATATTCTATCTGTATCTCATCAATTTCTTTAGTACTTTCCGATTGATTGAAAGGGATTCTGATGGTGGCTCAGTGTTAGAGTGCCTGCCTTGTTAACAGGAGGTTGTGGGTTTGCTCCCCTGCCGAGTCGTACCAAAGACTAAAATTGGACCTTCTGCCTTCTTGTCAGGTGCTCGACGTATGAAAATGGAGGAGGGTAATCATAACATTGTGAAGGGCGCACTTGGAAAACAGTTCATACGAGCTGAAACACAACATCTGGGTCAATAAGAGTTATATTTATGATTATTTTGTATGGATCAAGAAAAGGCACAGCTCAAGGGGCACACCCAGTAAAATTTGAAAATAAAATGGTGCATCCTGTAGAAAACCTGAATTGCACACCCCGCAATATGTGCGATGAACTTTTTTTTTCTGTGTCGAATTTTCAGACAAATTCACACCCTCTGAAAGCCTGACTCTGGATCCATGCCCGAAGGAGTTTGGTATTAGGTATTGATTGGATTCTATTTTTCACTCAGATTATTAGTTGAATTAAAGTGCATCCTAGGAAAAAGGGAAACCTGTTTCCAGAGATGGAATATCACAATCAGTTACCCGTATCACAAAGCTTAGCTATGATCGTAGATTTTTTTTTAATGGATTGATTGCATCGACTGCAATATACCATCAGTCGTTAAAATCAAGCGTACGATTAATTGTTAACTATTGTTTTATGGGACCCAGATTAGATTCAATCTTATTGTCCAATGAATGGAAGTTCGGTGCACGCTGGTGATTTAGAAAAATACTAATATAGATACAATCTATACCAATAAACAATATGACAATCAATACATCCAAACACATCAGCAAAATAGTATTGTAACTTCTGCATGTGGATTAACTATTGAATGATCATTGAACTCATTTGTGACATTTATATATTGAACTAAATACATAAAAATTAATGGACAACTGCTCCAGCTATGTACCCAGGCGTGACAGGCCCCGCCCCTCTCGGACGCATCGATCAGTGTTAACAATGTGTTTAGCATATCGTGTAACAGATCTATTTATAATGCATATAGCATTTTCATTTATTTGATGTACGATAAAACAGCAATGTGGATAAAATGCCTTGCTGAGGGGCATAAGTGCTGTGCTGGGAATCGAACTTCTGATCCTCGGATCTCGAGCCAAGCGCCTTAGATCACTCGGCCCGGCATCTCCATTGGTGGAATATTATGTGATATCTTCTGATTTCAAATTTGATATAACTTACAAACTACTTTATGAAATAGCAAATTGTGTATATTTAGTTTCATTGACATTAATTGTCAATTCAATAGAACTGGTAGCCGTATTTCACCGTGGGAGGTATTGTAACTATACAATGAAAAGACTCTATGTACCTATGTACAAGAAAATGGGGGGAAAACATGCATTCCTGATGAGAAAATAGTTTAAGATGAAAATTTGGATTACAGGTAGGACCTCTTTGACCCTAATCAAAGCATTACTTATAAATTTGTTGAAAACTGGCACTATTGGGACGAACGGATGAAAAAAAAGTTGTGAAACTTAAATCCCAAAGTGATAAATATTTGGAGATCTGCAATCAGGAATTATCACACTATGATGAATTAGGCTTCTGTTTCTTTTTTCTTTTTTAACATGAAACCTTTAGATAATGCACTTTCAATCTTTTCCTCATTAATTGCATTTCTGTATTTCTGGGGAGCATGTCATGAAAGGACTTTTATCCAACATGTCCTGTTTTATCTGACAAACACTATTATACAGTGCTTCTCGGCCAAACACAATCACGGAAAGTTGTCAGATCTGAAAATTTGTCGGACAAAAATGTTGATGAAACGCTCTTTTTCCTCTTGCATGAATATGTCTCATGATATTTATTTTAAAGCTAAAATTGAAGATTTTCTATCAATCATTTATAAGATTATAGGTAAAAAAGATCTTACTACAGTATATAATTTGCATAAAGCTAGCATAATACCAATTTCTATTAGTAGTTTTTTACTTTTAAATCTTTATTTTTTTAAAGAAGTTCACCCGGTGAAGTTTATTGCAAAATGGCAGAAATAGATAATGCAACATATTGGTGAAGTTTTGAGAAAAATCCATCAAAGATGGAAAAAGTTATTAGAATTATAATTTTCGATATGTGACGTCATATGCGAGCAGCTTCTCCATACATCGTGTGGTGAAAATTAATGAAATGTCATTTTCTTTTAAAAAATGAAATGGGTTTTATAGTACTTTCAGTATATCAAGAAACATATCATTTCACACCCACTAATATAATCATGAACCATTTAAAAATTGAAATTTTTGCATTTATATTATGTTACTTAATATGGGGCAGCTGCTCGATTATGGTGTCACGTATCTAAACTTTAAAATTCTAATAACTTTCTTTTTTATCCTTTCAATCCTCTAATAACTTTCTTAATCTTATATAAAAATTTCCCAAAACCTTCACCGATATTTTTTGTTATTTTTTCTTGTATTTTTACATACAATTTTTCGTCAGGGTGAACTTCCATTTTTTAAAATTTCATTTGAGTTTTTCATTGAGTTTTCCCTGTAACATGTTTACCTTTTGCAGCATATAGATGTTCTGGATCTTACTCTCCTTTGCCCATCCAAGAAACATGCATAATTAAATAATAATTAACATTATTTCTATAGCGCTTATCACAAAACATGTCTCTAAGCGCATTATGTCTGTAAGAGGCTCATTAAATGGTAGCAAAAAAAAATATTGAATGCATATTGATAATGGTTAATAAGGATTTATAATACACTACTCAAAAAAAGTTAAGTACCACTTTTTAATGTGTGTATACAATTTTCAAACCGGGTGTTGTATTTCTAGAAATACCCGAATATGGCTGTCTTGAATCTCCTCAAACACCCTGTAACAATTTCACACATGGGTGGTTTCAGTTGTTGCATGATGTCTCTCGCATTATTGCATATCCTGAAAAGTGGGCCCATTGTGAAGTGGTACAAATGTGGATTCAAATGCATTTTCTGTCTTTAGTCTCTACAATCAACAAATTGCTGACAACAGCAATGCCAAGATACAGCTGTCCAGGATGCCATCAAACACAATGAAATCAATTTCACACATGCAGTTCTTTCATGTCTCTTGCATCATTGCAATGTGCCCGTACAAAAGTGGCTTCCAAAGCATTTTCTGTCTTTAGTCTCTACAATCAACAACTTGCTGACAATAGCAATGCCAAGATACAGCTGTCCAGAATGCCATCAAACACAATGACATCAATTTCACACATGCAGTTCTTTCATGATGTCTCTGGCATCATTGCAGTGGGCCATAAGACAAGTGTCTTCCAAAGCATTTTCCGTCTTTAGTCTGTACAATCAACAACTTGCCTACAACAGCAATGCCAAGACACCACCTAAGTGAAACAGATGTAGCCAGAGCCCTAGGGATGCTGGAAGCTGGCCTCAGTCAGCGAAGAGTAGCCAGAATGATGGGCGTGTCACACAGTGTCATTAGCAGAGCAAATCAAAGACACCGAGAGACAGGGCTATACTCCGAGAGACCCTGCAGTGGCCGACCAGTTTCGACAACCCCTAGAGATGATCGCTACTTGACGAATCTCAGCCTCCGCAACCGCTTTCACAGTGCACGCCGCCTCAACAATGACTTCGCTGCAGCAACTGGAGTGATTGTTTCCACTCAAACAATCCGTAACCGACTTCACAGAGCCAATATGCATGCCAGACGGCCAGCTCAGTGTGTCCCACTCACCCCTGCTCACAGAAGAATTCGTCTCAACTGGGCCAGGGAGCATGTCAGATGGACCAGACAGCAATGGCGTAGAGTTCTGTTCACAGATGAGAGCAGATTTTCCCTTGACCACAATGATGGACGTTCGAGAGTCTGGAGGCGACCAGGAGAGAGATTTGCAGACCCCTGTATTGCAGAACATGACCGTTATGGGGGAGGCAGCGTCATGGTGTGGGGAGGCATCACCTACGCCAACCGTACTCGTCTCTACGTGGTCCCAGGGGGAGCAATGACAGGAGTGAGGTACAGGGATGAGGTCCTTGAACCTATAGTGGTGCCATTTGCAGAAAATGTGGGACAAAACATCATTTTCATGGATGACAATGCCCGTGCCCACCGAGCTAGGGTGGTGACCGAGTTCCTTGAGGGCCAGGGGATTGAGCGTATGGAGTGGCCAGCGAGGTCCCCGGACTTAAACCCGATAGAGCACGTCTGGGACATGATGGGGAGGAGTCTCGAGCAGCTCGAAGCCCATCCACTTGGACTGCAGCAGCTGGGTGTGGCTCTGGAGGCTGCATGGGATGCACTGGACGTCAGAGACATCAATCGCCTCATCAGCTCCATGAGACAGCGCTGTGAAGCCGTTATTGCTGCAGGAGGTGGTCACACTCGTTACTGAACTGCCTGAAAGACACTCAGACATTCGTTTTTACCACTTCATGTCGGTAGCTGATACCCCTCGGGGCCCACTTTTCAGGATGTGCAGTGATGCGAGAGACATTGTGCAACAACTGAAACCACCCATGCGTGAAATTGAATACAGCGTGTTTAAGGACATTTAGGACAGTTGTACTGAGGTATTTCCAGAAATAAAACACCTTGTATAAAATCTTTATGTACGTTTTAAAAAGTGGACCTTAACTTTTTTTGAGTAGTGTAAATCTAAAACCATCTAGAAAATATGCTAAGCATTAACATTTGCAGTTTTTTTATTTGTGCTTGTGCATCGGCATATGAAGGAATTTGAGGGACAATATTACTTGATAGATGACCATATTCTCTAAACTGCATACTGACAACTAATATGTATCTGTCTGAATGAATGTGTGTGCGTATGTTTGAGAGAGTGGTTCTAATGTTATTTACTTTGACCGAAAATCAGAAAAAAAAATCATGAGTGACCCCCTCCCCACAAAGAACCCCGATCATTATCCTCAGTAAAAAACGAACATGTCGCACCCAATTCATAGTGGAGATGAAAGGAGTATATACTGTGATTGGATGATGCCTGTCTTGTTCCAGAGAGAAGAGAGCGAGCAAGCTGGAGAATCATGTACATGTGCCCCCTCCCCCTAAAAGAAATATGACTCGCGACATTTTGTAGACGAGGTTTGCCTGCAATGTCCAAGACCAATCTGAAATGAATAGCGCCACCTTGTGGTCACAGTTTTCATTTTAAAATGATATCCATCCATCGAATTTTGCAATGTCCGGTGGATTTTTCGTCTCGCCGATCCACGCCCTTCTCTCATGTTTTTTTTCGCAG
The DNA here is from genome assembly GCF_037042905.1 of Lytechinus pictus. Classification (NCBI taxonomy): domain Eukaryota; kingdom Metazoa; phylum Echinodermata; class Echinoidea; order Temnopleuroida; family Toxopneustidae; genus Lytechinus; species Lytechinus pictus. The sequence continues at coordinate 8,550,316 of NC_087257.1, read as the reverse complement.
CAATTTTGCTTTTCTTTATCCCTGCAGAAACATATCATTTCTCCAAAGGTCTTGTTTTTTTTAACTGTATCATTTATTACCCAAAACGTAACCACGATGAACGTTATTCGCAATCTTCGCGTGTGTGGGTGTGGGTTCGGGCGCGAGAGCGCGTGTGTGTTGTGTTGGCGGGTAAGGGAGAGTGTCAGTGTGAAATTGTGTGTCATGTTTGTGTGAATGTGTATATATATGTATATCATTACTATCATTAACATGTTTATCCACATCAGAAGCAGCAAAATTGCAACTCTACCACCGTCCCTAACATTACCACCCCAACAAAAATGATGTGAACTGATCGTCTTTCACGTAGGTATATGTTGTGGGTGAGGGTTTGCGGGTTTGTGTGTGCGTATGTGTGTATCATTATTATAATCATGCTCATTGTAGACATCCTCGCCCCTCATCATCGCATTATTACCACCATCATTACCACCATGATCGTCTTCATCAATATCATCAGTGTCGTCACAAACTTCATCATCAGCATCAACACCATCGCTGAAATGAAACAACCTCCATCGTCATCATAAACTTCATCAATCTTCCTCCCCTCCTTTTCATTATCATCTTCATCATCATCACCACCATCATCATAATTACCATCATCATCATCATCGTCGTCATCATCATTATCATCATCATAAACTTCATTAATCTTCCTCCCCTCCTTTTCATCATCATCGTCATCTCCATCGTCATCATCACCACCACCACCACCATCATCATCATCACCATCAATCATCGTCATCACTATCAATCATTATCATCGTCATCATTTGTATCATCATCGTCATCTTCTTCCCCTCCTTTTCATCATCACCATCAGTCATCATCATTATTATCGTCATCATCATCATCAATCATCTTCATCATCACCACCACCACCACATCATCATCAACATCCCAGCGATGGTGTAATTTCCTTCAGCAAGAAATTTATCCACATTGTGCTGCACTCGACCCAGGTGAGGTGAATGGGTACTCGGCAGGATTAATTCCTTGAATGCATGAGCGCTGAAAGGCAGCTCAAGCTAAAGCCGGGGTAATAATAATAATAACAACGCGCCTCGGAATAGAATATTTCTAGATAGATGGCGCTATATAAATGCTTATTATTATTATCAATCATCATCACCACCACCACCATCATCATCATCACCATCAGTCATCATCATCATCGTCATCTTCCTCCCCTCCTTTTTATCATCATCACCATCAATCATCAACCTTATTATCGTCAACATCATCACTATCACCATCAATCATGTCATCATCGCGATTATCATCATCGTCATCATCATCACCATCAATCATTATTATCGTCATCATCATTATCATCATCATTATCATCATCCTCAATCATCATCACCATCAATCATCATCCTCATCATTATCATCATCATCATAAGCCTTATCAATCTTCCTCCCCTCGTCCTTATCATCATCGCCATTTTCATCATCATCATCATCATCATTCCCCTATAATCGTCACCATCACCGCCACATTCCTCGTCCTCTTTATCACTACCTCCACTACAATTATGATCACCATCAGCATCTTCATAAAATGCTACAAATAGTTACCGATTCCAAGATTGCGTAATCTTACATTATATAATGTAAAATTACAGGAAATTGGTATTTGGTGTATAGAACCTTACACATTACTGTAATAAGACACCCTTTTTCCCTTTTTAAACAGACCTGGGGCCCGTTGCAGAAAGAGTTGCAATCAAACGCAACTCTAAAAATCACGCGCAACTTGATTTTCAACCAATCAACAGCGCGCATTTTGGACTTGCGATTGATTTTTTGACTTGCGTTTAAACGCAACTCTTTCTGCAACGGGCCCCTGTTCTGTTAAATTGCAGAAAAAAATCCTGTTTTATGAATTTACAGAATGATTCTGTTATTGCTTTCTGCAAAATCTTTTTTTTTTCTGTAAAATCAGGGTTTTTTTTTTAACAGTGTAGAGAGATTTCGCAATAACGACGCGGCCGCTCTCTACAACGCGCAAATTCCTTTGAAAATGCCAGTCAAATCACAATGGAGAGCTGAGAGGCTTTTGTCGAAAGTTGTGGACCGAGACAGCAGCGTCGTCTCGTGACTCTGGATAATCTGCTGTCCCGGTCCATCAACTTTTGACAAAAGCCTCTCGGCTCTCCATTGTGATTTGACTTGCATTTTCCAAGGATTGGTGCGTTGTAGAGAGAGCGGCATCGTCATGATTGTGAAACTCTCGAATACATCAAATACACATCACAAACATTCGCTCTAAAACGTTAGTAGGGTATTTTAGCTATCACTTCACAGACGCTTTCCATAACGCCGATAATCTATTATCAAAAGCCCTTCATAACAAATCAGCCTTTGTCGAAAATCGGTGATTCAAAACAGCAGTGTCGTCCTGGACTGTGGACAAACGACACGTTTGCATTTTTTTCATCCGATTCATATCTGAAGACGATGTGCTGACCCAGTCCACCAACCTTTCGACAATGACCTCTAATCCGGCCTTTGTGATATGACGGGCATTTTCAATAGATTCTCAACGTTCCAAAAAGCGTCTGCGAAGTGAATGCTATAAAATACCCAATTGATAAATCGATCACGCTGGAAGTCGGTGATACAATTCATTTTGTAAGAATGTTTTTATTTTTTCGAAGCAAATCAACAATATCGTCCACACCTTTCGTATCTAACACGATGACATTTTTTAATGAAAGGTCGTTATGACAAGGACATGTTCGTTTATTTCCCAATTTGTCTTATACCCTGATACTTCATGATGTTTTTACATTGTTTGATTTCGATCTACATTAAAGCTATAGGTACCTTCTAAACCTGAATAAAATTATAGAAGTATGTTTGGGTGTGTTTGTGTGTGTGTGTTGGTGGGTGTGGGGGTGCGTGTGTAAGGGTGTGTGCGTGTGTGTGTACATAAGCGAGAGAGAGAGGGAGATAGAAAGAGACAGAGAGAGAGATAGACATATATCGAGAGGGGAAGGGAGACAGATGGTAATTACGGTGCTATTTACAATTGGACATTAAATGCCAAGTCCTCTTTTTACATACTCTATGTACAAATAGCGAATCATTTTCATACTATATGGAATAAATTAATATATTTTCTTTTTTTTCCAATTACAATTGAACGTAAGGATCTATATACATTTTCATGTATTTAAAGACTCTATAACTCTTTCGCAGCACGTTTTACTTTTCAGGCATTTCTGCATCAGCCAAACCCAAAATACATTTGGAAAATATTTATCTATTCTCCTGTTGATAAGTCATACCCTGTTACACATTCTTTAAATTCGAAACTATAATATGACAATATAGGTTATACCCAAATAATTTATAAATATTATGTGCAGCAGAAGGTTAAATGCAAGCATTGTCATTGAATAATGATTCCACGAAGTGTATGACAGAATAAAATTGAATTAATACGAATACATGAATATTAAACATTATCATGCATAACCAACAGTAACTTCGCCATTTTATCAACATTTTAGACATAGGTTAAAGCTCAATCATGTACTGTCCATACCGTTTAGAAATTTAGTGAATAAAATTATATGATTTTCAAATGCATACTTTAATTACCAAGGTCAAGATGTAATTTTTCATCTCTTTCGGGCGATGCAAACCAGTATGTTCTATTTACTTAATTTTGGTGTTGACATTAAAAACCCATCAATAATAAGGATGCTTGTTTTGCAATATCCCCGAATAATATTACTTTTATTTATTACTTACGAATTACCAGCTAATTCGACGATCGGGGCACCACCTCGTTTATACGCCACAATTTCAAAACTTTTTTGACACTCAACCTTTCTTATGTACAGTCACAGCAATACTGCAAAAAGTTATATGTTACGATTATTTTACACACAGATCAAATATTTTACTCAATGCTTCATCGACTTCATGAGAAGCAATTTTTATAGCTGTATAAAATAAGATAGTGGACTTTTGCTGTGAAAAATAAAGGTATTCTATACGACCGTTATTTACCGCTCCGAGTATCCATAATCTATGTAAAAAGAACTCAAATTTTGACAACCTGAAACATTTCAAGTTTGTCTTTTTATTTTCCCCTTTTATTTGTTCCGTCCAATCTTACTGAAAGAGCTCATTTATGTACCCTGACAGATCCTTATGCTTCGATCAAAATGTCAACATAATGGTTAACTCTCCCTCGACGAAACATGGAATATCTCGAAATATGGAACATCAATGTCAACAACAGTCAAAGAGACCACTTTCTATGAACCCTACCTACAAGCCCTTCACGGTGTGAAGATTATTGTTAAAGCATCATAAATTATTGCTTTGACACCGAATAATTTGCACTTTTCAAGAAGGAAACCAAACGCAAACGGTCTATTAAGAGTGCGCCAATGAACGCACTAACACGACGTTTCTTGCATTTTGTTTCGCTTGTAAAATAATGATAAGAGCATGAAGAGTGCGCGCCACCTTTTTTCCGTGCACCATCGCTCTACTCGGCTTCACACCAATTGATTCGTAGGTATGTTTTAAACCACAAGATGTATCTATTCGCCCATTTACTTGAGAAGAGAGGAACGCTTGATGTCGGTTCGGAGGAATGTCTTGACTTCTATTATGTAAATTGTGCGGGATTCACGCATGACACCCCTAAATTCTTCTCCTCCGCCTATAAATCGATGGTAATATGAGTGCCTTCGAAAAAGCAGGTGGATTCTTCGATTTCTTCGGAGGAAAATTTTATCCGAAACTTTGAGTCAGGTTAACGTTGAATGAGTACTTTAAAGAGACAAAAATATAGGATTTTGCAAAGTGCACATGTTTGATGTTTTTTAAAGGAAAACATTATTTTTGTTACATGATGGATTAAAAAAAGTACTAGCCCATTATTTTCAAAATAGCAAGATGGGATGCTAATTGTATCCCATGAATACAACCATTGAACGAGTGTGTGTCGCATAAAACCATGACCATATTATATTTAGATACTGTAAGAACATCCTGGATCTGACCAACTGCAATTGAGAATGTTACACTGATAATGATAAGACATTAACAGTAATATCAGTGATAAAATGTAAAAAAAAAAATCAGACAGATAGTTTCTAATGATGCTACAGAATATGGCTACATAGAATAACAACATTGAGATTTCTCCTGACTACAAACCCTTTCATCCTGGGTGAAGAGTGGCAAACCAGATTAAATATGACACCTAAGGATGCCAAGGGAGTGGGGGTTGGAACTTGGATAATACGAGACGCCCAATATTCACTACATACACTCTCATTATTTTTGATCGGAGTCAGATTAAAGCGTCGTCAGTTGGGAGTGGACCCCATCCGAGTCAAAGGTCAAGTAAAAGTTCTAGTTTTAGGGATGAATTCGATCGATCTGATATGTCTGAATAGAGGTGTTGTGGCTTAGTGGATAAGTGTCCTGACATTGAACCACAAGGTCTGGGATTCGAATCCCACCGCAACAATCGCGTCCTTTGGCAAGGCGTTTATCTACATTTGCAACTCTCCATCCAGGTGTAGTAAATATGGTAAATAGGCACCCGGCATAGGGGGAAAATTCCTTGAATGCTCGGGCGTCCGATCAGGGTAGCCTTGCTAAAGCCAGGGAAATACAATGCACCGCTTAGAAAAAAATTGGCCTGTATTTTGAAGTCAGGTTTAACAATGGAAAGCCAGTTGTGATATAAATCGCTAACAGTAGAAGTTCAGTTTATCAGGTCATTTGTTTAAAAAAACATTAGCTGTCTGGGAATGATTAATAAGATATGTATTCACCATTAAAGAATTAGGAAAGAGAACAGTAAACATGTGAAGCATTTGATGCAAACAAAATTTTGACACATTTTGCTTCCCATAAGTTTAGCACAGAGTGGGACCATGGTCTAAGTTAAACCCGACTTCAGAGTACGGGCCATTGTATTTAGCGCTATATAGATATTATCATCAATGATTTATACCAAAATGTTCTTTAAATTAATCCATAAGTCGGAACCATGACTCGGAATTAAAAGGGAATGAATAATCTTTAAACCAGCTTCACCATCACCCCTTTGCCCAATCCCATCATGCACGGTGCAATGAACCGGAAGTATACATGAATTTTGAAATTCATGTAGTAGGATTTGAGGATGGAAACGTGCAACACATTGTGACAACACAACTCTTTTCCCATCATGCTCATGGAAGCATACTGCTCTGGGGTCACGTGCTGCGGGGGGGATTCGACGACCCTTGATTTAATACGGAAATTGTAGCAGCTTTCGAGAATCAATATTACACTCTTCAGACATTTACTGGCATGAGATCTAACATCAACATGCAAACCAGAGAATTTACAGGGTAAAAACACTGAGATTTTGCCATTTTGCGGCGGAAGGAGGGGGCGATTCTTTTCGCCTCTGTTTTCGTGTGCCAAAAAAAGATCAATTTGAATAAAAATAACTACGATTTTATTTCATTAAAACTGTCTATTCATAAAGAAAAATACATTGATCGGAAAGTTTTAGTGAAAAAAAAGGCCCGGGAAAATAGGGTTATTTTTCACAAAAATTATTTCTAGCTAACACAATTCCTGGTATGAATATAATCAAAACGTTATCCTAAATGTAGTTTTATTCTTTTTCCTCTAAGATTCCCAATATGCCTGGTATCATAATTCATCAATATGATCAATACGGAATAACAATATAAACTCAGATAAATACCACATCAAATTACTTAAGAATGCACATGAAGTTTTAGAATTTTCGTTTCTGTTTTCATTACACCGGAAGTGCAACTCGTCACCAGTGTCACCGGGTCATCGTCGTTGTCATAAAAATAGTACTTTGTAAATCTGACATGATATGGACACGGGCATAAAGTTCATTGTTTTCATTGGTTTCCTGGTCTTCACCCGAATCGTAGATCTTCGAGTGTCTGTACCCGATTCACGCTGGCGACGGACCGGCACGGGCGGCACGCGCAACGCCGTGGTATCCTGTATGTGACGTCACGGAATGGAGGACTCAGAGTGGGGCACTGCAACCGCTGGGTGCGCTCTAAGAACCCCATCTCTTGGCAACAGGTGCAGGATCGCTCGACCTCGAGGTAATTATTCGGTGATATTCTCGTGTAGCCGCTGCAGGTACCGCGGCAGCCGACAGAGTCTAGAGTTACGGGTCTGCAGCCGGGTCTGGCTAGTTTGTATTGAAGACCCAGCTTCCGGCAATCGGCAAGGACTAACGATGACGTAGTAATTGAGAGCAGGATCAAGGTCAACATCAATAAGGAAGATTGCGTCGTGGTTACCGTTGCCATGGTGATGTGGGGAAGGAATATGTCGTGCGATGGTGGTCTGTTGATATGGCTAAGGTGTCCTTTTTTACCGTCGTGTGGAAAGTCACGTGTCTATGGATGAAAAGAATAAAGATAAAGAAATAATGGGAAAAAAATATTAGTTTTGTTATTATACCATTACCACAATCATCATCATCATAATCATTTTCATGAACAGTATGATATTTCTTTTGTAATCATGAAATGTAAATGTAAATCCCAATTTCTGTTTGATTTTATTGGTTTTCATGTAGCCGACCCTTTTCTGACTGCTACGATTCAAGCATCTCTGCTTATATGCAGTTAGCCTCTGCATTTTTTGTGTTTTTATATTACTATACCTTGTACTTTAAGGTACTCTCAAATTCTATACTTTTAAAAGAAATGATCCGTACAATGTCTTACTTATCATTTCTTTTATAAGTATACTATTTGAGAGTACCTTAACTCAAAGCTTAGCATAAATGATAATTTATCGATTCATTCGTCAACATAATATATTATATCATTAAAAAATCTATCGCACAATATTGAATTTAATTTAATTTAATTTGTTTTTTTTAAACATAATTAAACAGGCAGCTGGAAACGAAATAGTACAAGTAAACAAAGGTGAGACACAGATCATTAATTAACCTATTTGAAATTTCATTTGTTTATCAAAAAGGTTGAATTATTTGCTCACTCGCAGCATTTTAGATACACCATGTCGTGCCCTTTCATATATTTTTGCCTCATTACGCCAATGTAAATGAACTTTCTATTTTTACCCAGAAGAAAACTGGGAAATGGTTTACCGAGGGACTCATTGATGTTTAGCATTTTCAAGTATAAGATTTCATTTCAAACATGTTAAAGCTCTAGCACTGTTAATGTACCTACTTCAGTTCAAGTCTTATTCGGTATAAAATGTCGGGTTATCCTATCAGCAGTCGAGATGTTTTGATTAATAACATCGCATGTGTGATAGGCTATCGTTAATCAACGCATCTGTTGTCGTTTATACTCATCTTATTCTCAGAGTTCATATTATATTTCAATGAGAGTGCGGTTAAAGATTGATGAAGCTTCGAGTGATTAATTAACTCATTAAAACAATATTTTAGATCCCATCCATATACCATGCGAAGTATGGTATGTTCAGGGCCCGGCCAGTCTCATAAAAATCAGTATTACAGGGGCGGATCCAGCTTTTTATAAAGGGGGGGGGTTGGGGTGGTATGCGAGGGAGCGTAGCGACTGAGTCCAAGCGAGCGGAGCGAGCGAGGGGGGAGGGTGTGGGAGGGGGGTGTCCCCCCTCCCACAGTAGGGAAAATTTTTGAAAATCTGTGTGTGAAAATGGCGTTTTCTTGCATAAAATAGAATAAAATAAAATTACAAGTTTAAAAAAAAAGATAAGATTTAAAAAAATGGTCCCCGGATTTTTTTTTTTGGGGGGGTTGCAACCCCCCCAACCCCCCCTCTAGATCCGCTTCTGTATTAAAGGTCAAGTTCACCCCAGAAAAATGGTGACTTGAATCAATAGAGAAAAATCAAACAAGCATAACGCTGAAAATTTCATCAAAATTGGATGTTAAATAAGAAAGTTATGACATATTGAAGTTTCACTTTTGGAAAATAGTTATATGCACAACTCAGTGTTTTGCAAATGAACCAGACGATGACTCCTTCACTCACTATTTCTTTTGTATTTTATTGTTTGAATTATGCAATATTTCAATTTTTACAAATTTGACAATAATGACCAACTTGAATGAACCATAAAATGTTAAAACAATGCAACTCCACATGTCCAGGAAAGAATAAAACTTTGATTCACATTACAATGGGGAGAAAATTGAAATATTTCATATAATGAAATACAAAAGAAATAGTGAGTGGGTGATATCACTAGTCCCCTCATTTGCATATCGACCAGGGTGTGCATATAACTGTTTTGTGAAATTAAGCAAAACCTTAAAAAGTCATAATTTTCTTATTTTACATCCGATTTCAATGAAATTTTCAGTGTTATGCCTGTTGGATTTTTCTCTTTTTATTCAAATCAATTCTTGCTGGGGTGGACTTGTCCTTTAATAGAACATTGTTAGCCAGAAGGAAGGTACTTCAAAATTCGGGAGAACTTTAAAGGGATGGTCCAGGCTGAAAATATTTATATCTAAATAAATAGAGTAAAATTCACAAAGCAAAATGCTGAAAAATTCATCAAAATCGGACAACAAATAAAGAAGTTATTGAATTCTAAAGTTTATAAATGTTTTGTGAAAACGGTAATATACATATCCTCATGAATATTCATTAGGTGGGCTGATGATGTCACATCCCCACTTTCCCTTTTCTTATGTTATTACATGAAATCATAAATGTTTCATTTTTCATACATGTGTAAATGATGTGTCTCCATTATGATGAAATAAGTTACGGCAATAAATATAAATGCTCTTAATCAGCTGTCAATTATTGTAGTTCTTGGTAGAAAATTTTTGAATAAACCTAAATTCATATAATAAAATACAAAATAACAAGTGGGGATATGACATCATCAGCCCACCTAATGAATATTCATAAAGACGTGCCTAGAATTGTTTCACCGGAATAATGCAAATCTTGTAAATTCAATAACTTTGTTATTTGTTATCCGATTTTGATCAAATTTTCAGCATTTTGCTCTGTGAATTTTAATCTATATATTGAGATAGAAATATCTCTAGCCTGGACCATCCCTTTAACCAGGAATTCAGTATTGATCAAACTCCTGTCATTGATGTTGACCAGGGGATTGATTACAAATATGAGAGAACACCCCTTATTGGTTCATGGTGAATGCATTGAACAAAATGCTCGTGCTACAACGATTCTGATTGGCCATTGCGCAATCCAAAGATTGATTACAAATGTTTGTGTTACTGAGCACTGGTGGTCGTTTCATAAAGCTGTTCGTAAGTTAAGAACGACTTTAAGAACGACTCTACGCGCTTACCAATCGCCAATGAATATACCATTTACCACAAGAAAGGATCACCAGTCGTTCTTAAAGTCGCTCTTAACTTACGAACAGTTTTATGAAACACCCACCTGGTCGACACCCTAGCTTCCAGCAGTAACCATGGTAACTGACTGCGGCTTGAACCCTTTCTTTTGCCCCGAATGCAATCAAAATGTTTCAAATCTTCAAATGAATACACAAAACAAATCAGTGCTTGTGAAGCGCATGTAACTAAGAATGCACTTTGATATTTTTCCACTTCGAATACTTATCGATAGTTTTCTGCGCTCCAGTTTGTGAAACCCTGAAGTCCGAATTCCACCCCTTGAATCTGCTGATTAGTACTCTGATTTCAGGTTCCTTCCATCATGAAAAAAAAATGTTGCGATCAAGTTGAAGGCCGGTACATCTGGCGACTACATTAGCAATCCTCATAATCACCAGTGTTTTACATCGGAACCCCCTTTAGGAGACCCCCTTAATTCGATAGCATCTATACGTCTTTTAAAGACCACCTGCTCAAAGAATGGTTAATCAAGTGTAAATCGCAAGAATAAGATGGCTCTCACTCTATCTCTATCTGGAGATGCTCATGGACACGATGAGTTGGGATAGGTCAGGGACGCGCCAGTCATGCTCGCTCGTCTTCATAATATAACCCCTCGCCTAGTAGAAGCTAGTTGGTACCCGTCCCGAATCGGTTCGATATAAGCTATCATACTCCTTATCCTACACCCAACAATACTGCACTTTGAATATTCATTATGTTCGTAATCATGAATATCATGTCATCATCTTAAATACTATCTGACTGCTTCAGATATATCTGAGATTTAAATGCTACATTTTTTCAACTTTTGATCAGTCTCCCCATAAATATGATAGACGTTATTGTAGCTGTTGCAGTAGTACTAGCAGCAGCAGCACATAGTAGTTGTGTTATAAAAGTAGCAGTAGAAGTTTCTGTTATGGTAACTCCCGTAGGATCAGGACAGCTTTTTGCTGGTTAACGTATAGCTGGTATATAATAAAGAAACATGTATAGGAAACACTTTACGTGTAATTTAATCAGGTGTATTGGGTGAACTTATAGACGGCCGAAATTACTATTTTTTCAAATTGAACTGAGCGGGGATTCTAACTCACAACCTTACGATTACGAGTCCAATGCTCTAACCACTAGACCACACGAACCGTAGAGGTATACAGTAGTAGTAGTAGTAGTAGTAGTAGTATAGTAGTAGTAGAAGTAGTAGAAGTAGTAGTAGTGGTAGTAGTAGTAGTAGTAGTAGTAGTAATAGTAGTAGTAGTAGTAGTACTAGTAGTAGTAGTGGTGGTGGTGGTAGTAGTAGTAGCAGTAGTAGTATAGTAGTAGTAGTAGTAGTAGTAGTAGTAGTAGTAGTAGTAGTAGTAGTAGTAGTAGTGGTGATGGTGGTAGTAGTAGACGTAGAAGTAGTAGAAATTGGAAGAAAATGGGAATTCTTGTTGTTAGTGGAGGGATGGTAGTAGTTGTGATGTTTTTTAATGACATTCTATCAAAATGGTCACGAAGGATAACCATTATCAGAATTTATGCAAACATTGTCAAAACAAACTGTCAATTAAGGTGACAAGTTTCATTTTAATATACATGTAAAATATTCCTCTTGGAACTTCTCGCGTGTCAATTAAAATTATTACTGTTTTTTTTTCTTGTTGCACGGTTTCATTTGTCATATTCACAAAGGATATGTGCAAAGCAAAAGGTCGTATTACGAAGATATGAACCATGATTATCAAGAAAGTGAACTTATTAACGTAAAATCAATCAAACTTTAGTGTTCTTTTGGTATCACTTTTAAACAAGTCGTCATTACAAAGGGGGCGATGTGTTATTTATGTACACCCACTTCATTAAAATGGGTGTGTGTGTGTGTGTGCGGGGGGGGGGGCGGGGTAATCTCGTTTGTTTATAGTGGTGGATCCAAGGGGGGGGGGTGCATGAGACTGGATGCTTCGCCATTCTAACGTGTATGGAAAAGATAGAAGTGCCCCTTCCCCTAAAATGACCATTTTGAAAGTGGAAAACTTGCCCTTTCCTTTCTCTTTTTTTCGAGGGGGGTGCCAATCAGGTACTTGCGAGAATTTGGGTGGTTGTCAATCAACATTTGGCCCAAAATATCTTCAATCTGTGCCCACCACTCCCTCCCGTTAAACCCCAGATTTTCCCTGTTCAACGGCCCTGTAGCAACATAAAAAAAATCATCTCTTATTCGCAACCACACAGTACCGCTCAGGGCTGAAACCACCATCACATCCGTTTTCTCCCGGTTTTTCATTTCTCCGTTTGCATGACTTTAGTTTGGAAATGCGCCATCTTTAGGCGACGGTTTCAAGGATAACGACTTATTCATTGTTGACTTCACTTTATTCGTGTTGCTAGGTTGGTCGTGACCAATGTGAATAGGAGGAATATATCGATATCAATATATTAATGTCGATATCTGAAATTTATCGATCATTTTAAAAGGAAAAGGAAATGGGAGATAATGTGTGAGTGTGTGGGTGCGAATACATGTGGGTGAGGATATGGGTGTGGGATAGTGCGAGGGCACTATTTTATTCATGGTGCTAGGCATGGTCGTGACCAATGTGAATACGAATATGTCAATATATTAATATCAATATCTGAAATGTATCGATCAATTTAAAAGGAAAATGAAATGGGAGATAATATGATGATGTGTGAGTGTGTGGGTATGAATGCATGTGGGTGTGGGTAATGGTGTGGGTGTGGGATAGTGCGAGGACAGGTCGGTTGCGCGCGTGCGTGTCTCTGTGTGTTTAAGAGAGAGAGAAGGTGATTGATTTAGATGAAATATTGATGAGGAATAGGGGAAAATGAGCAGAAAGTTAAGAACAGTTAAGATTGAACACAGCGGGTGAATTTCCTGCACACTGCATTAGTTGAAAAGGATGTGGTGCTGAAAAGCGCTCGCTTTAAAGAAAGAAAGAAAGAAAGGGTAAGTCAAATAAAAATAATAAGTGGAGGCATAGGCGGCGGAAGCGGGGGGGGGGGGGGACCTGTCCCCCCCTAAATTTGAGGTGGGGGGACGGTCCCCCCCCCCCCCCAAATTTTTTTTTGATAACCTTTTTTTTTTTTTTTTTGCTTGTCAATTTTTTTCCTGCGTCCCCCTAAATTGACGTGGGCCCCCCTGAAATGTTTGTGGTCCCCCCTAGAATTTAGGTTGATAACCTTTTTTTTTTTTGGGGGGGGGGGGCTTGTCAAAGTTTTTCCCTGTGTCCATCCAAAAATTTCGGGTGGGCCCCCCCCTAAATGTTTTTGCTTCCGCCGCCAATGGGGGGGAGAGTCAATGGCATGATGCCAAAGATGCGTATATTCCGTTAGAATTTTCAAAGGCCATGCAATCCTACTACAATAAACATGATAACAAGTTGATTTAAGTGAAGAGATAAGCCCGCACAAACACAATCTATCAAAGTTGGATGTAAAATAACAAAGTTATGATATATTTAATTTAAGTTTCGCTCATTTTCATAATTGCATATACAGGCTACATTCTAGACTTCAGTTTATGCAAATAAGGGATTCAAAGATGTCACGCATTCTCTGTTTCTTTGGTGATAAAGCAGCTCTTGCCTGAATCACAACGGTGGCGTAATGATCCAAAAACTTTGAGGGGGCTCGATATGGTGATCGCGTAAAATTGATAAGAAGTTGTGAGCGAGCGAAGCGAGCAGGCAAAAACAACCACATTTTTCGACAAAAATCCAAGTTTGTGCATAGATTTTGACATAATATTCGGAAAATGATATCATATTTCACCCTTATCCCTTTCCTTTTCTCTTTTTTTCCTTGGTCATGATTTTTTTAAGGGGGAAGACCCTCCAAGCCCCCCCCCCCCATCTGTACGCCCATGAATCACAATAAAGTGAATATATGGAATGAAGCCAGGATTTACGGAAGGAAAAATGTAGGCCGAGACTTTGAATAAAACTGCAAATATATAGTGACTGTATGACATCATCGACTCTCTAATTTGCCAATAATGTGTATTTTAATGTTTTGTGAAAAAAAACAAAAAATTTGAATAGTCATTAATTTCATATTTTATATCCTTAGGGGAAACAATGAAATATTTGATGTTATGTAATCTCAATTGTTCTCTACTCGTTCAATCCATCATTTTCTTGGGGTGGTCTGTATTGATAAATGGGATAAGTATTTCATCAAAAATATAAGGGTAACATATAAAATAAACAAAACTTCTTTACAATGAATCGTTAACAAAACAATTAACGAAAGACGAGGCGAAAAAACGAATAAAGGAACAACAATATTCAAAATGTATTACAAACACTGGCTCCAACTATTTTAAAAAGCACGAAACATTTTGAATCTGCGCCGAAGGAGATCTTTGATCCATGGGTTCAAGGCGTTAGTTAAAACTACAAAGGTCTTATTTTATTTTTGATACTGAACTTTGATTCATGTTGTATTCAATATTGTTGACGTGGATGAAAAAAAATCCACTCATAAAAAAAATCAAATTCGTTGACACACCTTCAAGATATATGTGACTAAGAATCATCATTTACTAAATCTCCTGGGAGGATTAATATTTTGTATTACATATTCGTTACTTCAATTGTTTATTATAATTGTACTTCTACTCATTTTGTACTGTTCTATGAGAAAAAATAAAATGGGGAAAATAAAAAACTAACCTTAATACATTGAAAAGGATGAAAGATGGTGTGTCTGTTCACTTCAATTTTTTTCCCGTTGAGGCACTAAATTTAGAATTTCGGGCGAGATTTTTTCTTGGCTTAATTTTGGCCGTGTGAGTGAATAGCAATATAAATTTAGTTGAGTGTTCCAATCCGCGCCACAGTACAGAAGGGTGACGAGAATTTGGTGGATAGAAATCGCCCCAAAACACACTATTACCCTTGATTCTCATTATTTCTTCAATTACAGAACCCCTTCTTTTCTTCCTTTTCACCTATTTTTGACTCCCTAACGCGCGACGAGCCTGTCTCATCTGAATTAGCAAATAAACTTTTTCACCCATTTCGTTTTGGTACATACCGAGTACTTCCAAAGTGCAGAAACAATGATTCACAATCAATAATACGCATGTTGCAGTAACTTAATTTTCTAATTCATAGTATCAAAACATACATCACGGAAAGTGCGGGAATAAAAAGAGTCCATGAAACAATGACGATAGATATATATCGATAAAAATAGGTTCTTTCAAAGTTTTGTTTATAATATTTAAAGGTAGATACAGTGCCAGATTGTAAGTATATGTTTGCAATCAAGAACATCAGAAAGTAAACAATTATTTCTATTTTTCAGCTCTTTCCTTGTTGGAAAGAACAGTGTCAAACACTGTGATCACAGTGTGTTCACATAGTGGACTAAGTGAAAATATTATTCACACTGTTAAAATGCTCAAATTCAACAGTGTGATATTTTCACACTGTGGACACCTCGAAAGTGTGACTGTTCACAGCGTGTTCACACGGTCGACTATGTGAATATGTGATTCACACTGTTGAAATGCTCAAATTTCACAGTGTGAATGTGATTTCACATGGTGTTCCACACTGTAAACACACTGTGGCACACACTGTGTTTTGTTTCCAGTACATCTTTACTTTGTATCTATATTATGCTCTTTTGCTACAAATATATCATTCCCCAGGTTATCGTATCATTTACCTTCCAGAACACATTTGCACACTTGCCACTCCCTGAGGAACATTACCAGATTACTACGTAAGATTTTTTTTTGAAAAGAGGCGAACTGTTAGCAAGAAAGGACGGAATATGATAAGCATTCATCACTCAAAATCTACAATAGGTGAAAAGGGTGGAAAAGGGTGGAAAAGGGCCGAGGAGTCAGTGTTTTCCAACCTTATTTTAAAAAGTGCTCACTGCTCCATCCCTTTAAAATTTTGATTTACTCCTTTCTGCCATTTCAGTTTCAGAGAAGAGGACTGCATTATTACGTATAACTTTCCATAACTATCTATACGCCTTAATAAAACCTCATGATATCATATTTTTCTATACGATGATATATTGGAAAACTGGCAAAGAAATAAATGAAGACAAATTTATTCTTCCGACTGATCAATGTGCGGTTATCGTGGTTTTAACCGCTGGACGCCTCTCTCTACTCATAAAACGTAAGTAATTCGACCCATTCATGTCAAATCACACACTCGATTAATTCCTCATAAAGTTGTGGCTTTTTAATAATCATATTGCTAATAATAACTGCAATTACGATCTGGTGTATGACGGACAGGGGAGTTTTATAATTCTATTTCGGAAAAAACAATGTTTTACTTACGATTGATGTTGTGGAGTTCTGGAGTCGTCGAAAGAGAGAGATTCTTCACCTTTCCGATGTGGCGGATACTACACACGATGTGTTGCTGCCGCATCAAGCAGCCCGGCGATTCCTCACAAACTCTTCCAGCTGACTTGGGTCTCGTGCATTCACAACAGAAAGAACGTCGCAGATGTCATGACATAAAAACTAAAGGCAAAGGTAACAAAATTCACGATCAAAAAATCAGCATCGCATTTTGATTTCTAAGCTAACTTGCAATTGTGATATTGAAGAAAACACCGGTTTAAATTACGGGAAAAATAAGGGGGAACGGGAATGCGAGCATGCGATGGTCAGTGACATTCGAGTAATAAATTGGCAGGCAGCGCGCGGGAAGGTGTGAGATCCAAAATTCGGCTGACAGACGACCGTTTGGTGGCTAGGGTGTTTACGTCTCGTCTTCCTTCCCTCTCTCTCTCTTTCTTTTCCTTCTCTCTTTCGTTCTCACTCGATGACAGTTGAACCTGCCACATCACGCTCACCGTAATTGCAATTTGCATACCGACAGGATTTGTCGTACGTCACTATAATCGACACAAGTTTTCTGATTGAAGGAGGGACGGACTAGACGGACGGACAGTCTCACAGACGTACGCACACTTGTATGTACCTATATCTGCAGTCAACTCTTAACAAAGATTTTTTTTTAATCTCTCCCTTATGACGAAAATGTTGCTAACCTTACATGAAATATTTCTAGAAATCCTAATTTTACGATGAGAAATATAAAAAGTGTCATCATGTAAATGGTACATGACTGCTTTCCAACATTTTCGTGAGTATACACACGGACTCGTTCCGTTGAAAAAAAAAACTATACCAGACTGAATGTTTTTTTCAACAATCAAGACATATTACGCAGTCAAAATTTAGGTAACAGCAAAGATTCAATACTACACGATGATGGTTTTAATTGGCGACTCCGGAGAAATCGGCGCACACAAAAAGGGGCCACAAACATGAAATGGATAAACAGATAACAATACTTTTGCGTGTAAATGAAGACATACAAACCCTGGGATGTATGATATTAACATCGATTTCACAATCATGTAGCGTTAAAATACGCAATTTTATCACCGCAATTGATTGGGAAAGAGACACACACACCCTCACTCACACACACACACAATACTTTAAAAATTTATACAATGCTATTTACTACGTTAACTTTACAATATTTTTAAAAGCATATACAGCCATGCTTAATATTATTGAAGATTATATATCAAAGATGTTGAAGTTTTTAAACGCTTGTTTATACTGTTGAATAGCTCCTGTAAAGTTTACAAAGTAAAGAAATTATAAACAGTATTTTCATCATTGCGTGTGGATTGTATTATCACCAATATAGGAGAGAAGTATCATCCTTGGAATTCTATTCCGTAGTAAAAAAGCATATAAACGAAAAAATGACAATCTAATTTACTCATGGACAATAATTCTTTGATATACGCCACCCTTTAATATCCGATGGTGCGGTACGTCGCCGGGCAGCAATACGCGGCGCCTGCAAGGAAATGGACATCGTTCTTGGGTTTTTCATGGGCAGGAAATGGTAAACCCGAACAGATACAGTGAAAAAGAAGATATTTTAATTTGCTAACCTGATCATTAAACTTGTTTTATAAAGAACTTCGGTTCATGATTGTGATTGACAATGTCTGTATTCTAAGGCTTTTCACAGTCGGTTTCGTATCCCTATTGTGGCTATGATAATGCATATATTCTGACGTCATAATTCAAGGAGAAAAAGGTTCGTTATATGATTTATTCACTGGGATGTGCGTTGTTCAGATGTTCGATAACGTGATACGAGAAAATATTGGTAAGGTATTCAATATTATCAATGATGTCATCAGCATAATCATCATAACTTTGTTATCATCATCATCATCATCATCATCATCATCATCATCACCATCATCACCACAACCACCATCACCACCGCCACCACCACCACCACATCATCATCATCATCACCATCACCACATCATCATCATCATCACCACCATCATCATCACCATCATTATCCCAACCATCATCATCTTTTATTACAGTAGCGTATGATGATCAACCATTTTTGAAGGGTCATGCGTATGGAGCAAAATTTATTAACTTTTTAATATAAGAATTTTTTTTTATAAATAAATTGTTGTACTTCAGAAAATAACATTGTACCCATTTTCCTTTCCTTTTCTTCCCCCCCTTATCTTGGTGTAAGTTTGTTTGGGTGTTGGAGGTTCCATGGTTCTCAACACCTCCCCCCCCCCCATCTGTACGCCATTTGCCTCTTGAGTTGTAGCTAGCTATCACTAGATCCATCCAAAATCTTGTCGTTTTTGTTATATCTTATTTTGCTTCGTTTTGTCCTATTTTACTGAACTGCTTGTGCAATGAGAGAAACAGGTGTGTCGGTTTAATTCGCCCATTTATCCTGGATTTTGCTTCATTTGCTTGATGTTACGCCTTTTTTCACCTTTACCATCAAATTCACACCCGAGCGACCAGCGGCAATGGCCTGAAATAATCCACCCCAGAATTGGGTCAATGTTTGGACAGGGAGAAAAACTAGTGGGAAGGTTCGTGGGCCGGGTTCGGCCATATTCCACCCGATGCTCGGTGCACGTATATACAAAATTGATACGATACACATTTGAGCACGTTTTTTCGTTACATGCCTTAGTTTGGGCAAATATACCTATGCTGAATAAAATATATCGTTAAAAATAGACTTGGGGTAATTAGGCCTAAGTAATTTCTAGTCGGGTCATACGACAAGTAACCCAATAACAGTCTTCTATACCCCGAAGATGGATTTTGCAATACGATTAGTTCAGAAGCTCGCTGAAAAAAAAGTATTTGGTGACCTATGAAAGTCACTTATGCTTTCCTGTTTTAAGATAATGTGGTCACACGTAAGCAAATGTTGTGAGTTTTTAAGATAATGATGATAATTTCAAGTGACGAGGATATTACAGTTCATAGAAATTACTCATAGTTGAGTTTAAAAAAAAAATTAGAATAAGTGTGAAAAAAGATGACCGTTACGTCTCTTTTTTCATAAGTCATTCAAGAAGAATGTATGTCCTAGGCTTGTCATGGTAAAGCCTAACTTGCCTAAGTAATTATCGAGATTGATATTTCCAAATTATTACGTTCCGAATGATAATGAAAACAATTAGCCACCGGGTTACGAATGTGAGACGATGATGGTGGAATCTTGGCAATTTTATCAACCAACAAACTATGCAATTATGACCAACATTCCCCGTCGACGACGCAAAACAGGGAGCGTTGAGACATAATTAGCCGAGTAATATTTTGAAGTTTGAAGTTGTTATTTCGCTAATTGGACTCGTCACGCCCCAGCAATAGCTTCTCCCCAGCGACTTGATGATACATCAAATCATGTAATATACTTCTTAAAATTTAGCATTGTTTTATAAAGTATTATTATCGAATTTTTATCCGCACTTTAGTTCGTTTTTATTTTGTGTTTCCGGCTACACGAGACAATGGTAGCAATGGATATGGTCTACTTGGGCATGATCGTTGTATAGGATATCATTAGCGTAATGAACCGAAGAAAATTGGGCAGGGGCACAATAGCAAATGGGGCGACATTTCTAACTAGATGCAAGCGAGCGATTTTAAAAAATGAAAATATGATTTTATGATAGATGTTGACATAATATTCATGATATCATACTTCACCCCTTTTCCTTTCCTTTTCTTTCTTTTTTTCTCTTCATTAAAACAAAATTGTTACAGGCGTGATTTTTTTATTTTTTATGTTTGTACTTTCTTTTTTCATTTTTTATTTTTTTTTCATTTATTTTGATTTCATTTATTTTCATTTATTCATTTATCTTTTTATTTGTTTTAAGTATATATATTCCTATTTATTTTGTATCTATTCATTCATTTATTATTTATTTATTTATTTATTCATTCATTAATTCATTTTTTTTTTGGGGGGGGTGTCCAGTGCCCCCAAGTCCCCCATCTATGCGCCAATTATCTATATTGAGTTGAAGTCTGCTTTGTTAGTGTTCAACGCTATTACTGGTTGTAAGTTTAGCCTCGTCCATCAGCACGTGTTAACCCACTCCCCTCGGCCTCTCCGCATCAGCGACAAAGGTGCCGCTTCATATTCATAATCACGTTTATTGGGAGGTCTTATAAACAATCCAATATCGCTTTACACGTTCCATTTCTCTCATTATACCCTTATCGCCTACCCATGATACAGAAATCCATCTTTCCCAAACTGTTGGCATTAATGTCTTTTATTTTTTATACAAAAATCCATCTTTTCCAAAATTTTAGCATTAATCCTTTTTATTTATAAATAAATCCATCTTTTCCAAAATTTTAGCATTAATCCTTTTTATTTATAAATAAATTCCATCTTTAAAAATATTTTAGCATGAATTTCTATAGATATCAATCTTTTCCAAAATTTTAGAATAGATTTTTATCATTTTGTTTACATAAATCCATCTTTTCCAAAAATTGAAAATGAATTTTCATTATTTTATACACAAATTTCCATTATTTTCATAGTAATATCCCGTTTAGATTTCTCTTAACCGCCACCATACATAATGGAAAACAGAGTGTGACAGGCCTATGTCATATTTGTATCAAAAGGAATAGACCCGTTATTTTTCTTGTTACGTCAACAAAGACAAAAAAGAAACTTAATCGATATACAAGAATATATTATTTGTTTGCAGCAGCGAGCATAGTTTTATAATAACCTCTACACACATGGTGACATAATCTGAAGAGATCATCAATAAAAGAATGTCAAGAATTCGGTAAAGTTGTGTAAAGATACGCCTAATATTCTACTTTGCGTCATAGATTTCACAACATAGTTCAGACTTTATGATTTTGCAAAAAAAATATATATCCTTAATGTATAGTGCCTCATTTCTAGTTCATCGTAACATTGCTTTGAATTGTAAATTTTCTTGAAGTTATTATGACAAAAAAAATATCTCAGTCAATCTAACATTAGCGAAAGTTATATGAGCATGTTACGAAACAAGACGGGAAATTATAATTTTACTTCAGAGGGAGTGTCTATGAGCGATTTTTTTCCCTTAACTGTGTTCCATATTTCTTCCCCTCTCCTTTTTTTCAAGAACAAACATATTCAGCACAATTCAACTGATAAAATCTCCTGACTTCTGAATACTTTTCTATTCATGGCAGCAATGCTGAGTACTTTATACTTTCTTGAATGAATCAGAAATTGCCATATTGATTTATATCGGTTTTTAGGACACCATAATTCCCAACTTCAATGGATGGGACAAGATTGCATCATTCTCATTGATGAAAACCGTTCATTGATTGATCGCAAATTGATGACCAGGTCGAATGATAAGGTCGTGGAAACGTATCCCGGGATTGATTGATGAGTCGAGGTTCGAATGGACGGGGTGGTTTTCAATTGAAATCACGAGCGGAGGACGATCGTTTACCTGATGGAAGTCGAACATTGATGTTGATGGATGAGATGGGGCATTCATTTTTGGTGAAAGAGCTATGAGGAAGAGGAAACAAGTCGTGGATGTCTAAAATGAGTTTACACATAGCTATTTTGATTTTAATGTTTTTTTTTAGATAAACCCCTCATACACAGCAAAAACTGTGGTGTTAACCGGTGTACATAGAAGACCACACCAGTTATTTTACACCGGTGTTAAATTTACAGTGTTAGTTTAACAACTATAGGTGTTATTACAACACCTTTGGATGTTACATTTACACTCTTTGGTGTTATGTTCAATCTCTAAGGTGTAATTTTAACACCTCAGGGTGTGGTCCTCTATTAACACCAACTGATGTTAGTTTTAACACCACAGTTTTACAGTGTACATGTCATAGAACGCAGAGAGAGAAATATGCTGAATCATTTTAAATTTTCATTTTTAATTGGGTACCCAGAGTTAAAGACAGTCCAACTGACTTCTTACATTATCATAATGTATAGGATGTACAAGCATATACGGTTAACATCAATTTCAACTCACAGATGAATTGACTGAAATGAAGGCTTAGCTGCGATTATACATGTTCAGCTTTAGCCTTAATTTTAAGAAAACTGCTCATATTTCTTTATGATCTACAACTTGCCCATTATCATGATTTGGCATTGCTATGCGACAGAGAGAAAGAGAAGTGCGCGTGTGTGTGGGTGTGGGTGGGTTAAGTGGGAGTGGGGGTTGGAGGCTCTTAGCAAGAAGGGCAAATGTTTATGACATCGTCATACGAAATCGAAGACGTCAAAAAAAATTCTTCGGCAGGTGAAATGAAAAGACGTAGGAATAACGTAATAAGAGATGAAATGGGGTGGGTAATAGGAGAGACAAGGGAAGACAGATAGAGCAAGAGAGATAGAGAGAGAGAGAGAGGAAGAATTAGAGGGAGGGGGGGATGATGTGAGAGATGATGATCCAGGAGGGGCGGGAGAGGGTAATGGGGTGGTGGGAGAGATAGATAGGCCTAATGAATAGGATACATATGCGTACATGGATGGATAGATGTAGATGTGATTACATCCTATATACCGATTTTTTGCTGGCTACCTTCAATTTTCGCAAATAACGATTGTGATCAGGAGAATAGGATTGGTTTTTATTCTGTCAGATTTGATTAAGGTACATCTCATCGCCATGATCGCATTACCTTCTTTTCCATGACTACACCCTCTTCTTCCCAATGTTTTTGCAAGTTCAAGGTGATATGTTCTCTTTTTAAAAAGCCACTGTCGTCTCCCTCCTATCTCTCCGTTTCTCTCTGTCCTCCTCTCTCTCTCTCTGTCTTTTTGAGAATTCCATCTTTACAAATGTGTCCCTCCTTGTGAATTACTACAGTAGAGCTCAAAAGTTAGTTAACCCTCAGCACTATACTAGTTTCATTTTTTCTCATCATTCAAATAAACATTTCAGTGGCGTGGACTTGCCCTTAAATGTATTTGTGATGCAGTATGTTATCAGAGAACATTTTATAAAATGTAATGCTTATCTATTCCTCTAGTTCAACAATTGTAAGATATAAAAAAAGGTTAGTTAACCCCACCAGAAAATGAACACAATTAAAGTGTTCAAGTTCTGCCCTGTTTAGATATGTAATTGTGAAATCAGGAGATTAAACTTAACCCTTTTTTTTTTATTATTCGTACATTTTGTAATTGTTGGAGGCTCTTTCTTCTTTTAAAACTCCTTTTTCTTCTTTTTAAGCTTTTTCATATTGTATATTTGTTATTTCATGTATTAGTTTCATTCTATTTCTATTTCATATTTTATGTATATGTTGTAATATCAACCTTATGTTTTTTTTTATTGTGTTGCAGCCTCCCTTTGTAAATCAGTTTGCTATTAACTGAAAGGGCTACCCCGTTGGAATAAAACGTGAATGAATAAATAAATAAACAAATAATTGAATAAATGAATAAATATTACATTTAAAGTTTGTTTTCTATGCTTGTTGAACATTGTAGGGTTGTTGTCTACATTAAACACTCAATACGACGGAGTGCATTTTGTGGTGGGGTTCACTAGCTTTTGAGCACAACTGTAAAATGTATTTTTCAACGATATAAACTTATGTAGAAACTCAAAGAACATACCAACGAACGGGAAAAGGCGTGAAAAGAAATTCACCATGTTGAATAACTGAAACATTCGTTCCATAAGTAGAAACATGAAGGAGAAGCGAATAATGATTTTTTTGGTAATTTCTAACAATTTTTTTACAAATTTGTATCGAAAGATTAAGAAGAAATATGAAAAGACCAAATCAATTAATGCAAAAAAAATATTTAAAGTACTCACCTACGTCGAAATATTTAATGGTTTGCACGGAGTGCAGAACAAGACAGTGATTGTTTTCTTATTGTAGTGGAGTGAACCTTATGTACCCATCCTGCGTTTCAGTGTTTCTACAAATAAAACTAATTCAAGCCCCGCACAAAATAAAAGAAGTATTACGTGATAAACATCCTGTTTCGTGCTCAGGCCACTATTTGACTGGGGGTTAAAAACAAAATGAGTTGAGAAAAATAACAATAGATGACACCGGTTTTATCTATCTCACTCACGTTTGGCGCCTGTACGTCTTAGCTGGTTGAAGGCTATTTGGTTTACCAAATCACATGCATGCAAAAATCATCGACCAGAAAAGAGATTCTTTCTTAAAACGGTTATAAAAAAAAGTTGGTTTGCAATACATGCCTTTCCCATTTTCATAATTTTGCAGAGGAATAAGGTGCATTTTAATAATTAAAAAAAATCACATCGCTGCCAAATATTACCACTCCTTGGTCATTCAAAATGATTATGTAATTTGTTGTTAAAATAACATTTTATTCTCAGTTAAAGCTTCCCAGATAAGAGCTTATACAAGCATACGTTAATGATTTTTTTTTTATACCGTCAAACAATTAGACCCACTTTATCATATACCCCAAGTGCTCTAGAATATAGCATTATGTACATTAAACAGAAGGTGGTCGACATTTTCAATTTAATTTATTTTTTATATTTTTAGGCAAATTAAATCCAAACAACAAGTTGATTTGCATATACATAAAACAAATCATGATGCAATTAGAACGACAAAATAAAACAATAGTGTGGCGAAAAGCCGTCAAATAAAAAAGTTTTACATCTACATCTATAACCTCTGATTGATTGCGATATGAGATTATGACGTCACATGCATAATGATCTATTCTTTGCATTTATCAAATCAACTTGATGTAACGGGGACCTTTCTTTTACTTTTGTAAGGACCGTGAAAACTAAGTAAACTAAACTAAGTATTTAAGTCAGTCTACTAACATGACCAACGAAGTATTTTACTCCACCGGAAGTAATCTCGAGATCGCCGAATCGGAGTGAAATATATTCGCTAAAGACTCTTGTGATAAACGAAAGAGTGAATATTCAATCTCGTTTTAATACATTTTCACTTTTCTCTTGAACATTGAATCACACCACTGACTTTGTTTTGATCTCAAGACATTTCCAGACTTTCAAGAGATGAGAGTGGTGAAAAGTTCAAGTAACCTTTCTCTGAGATTCCAAGTACCAACCCTAATGGAAAAAACAAGCAGAAACGGGGGTACATTAATTTCATGACGGCGCACAAATTGGATCCGAAGCCTTAAGTGAAATACCAAAATACCACCACTATTTTGGTGAATGAGTACCTCGAAGGCTAAAGTTCAAAATTTGAGAGACCACGACCGGCAATGTAATCAAAGCTTTAGGTTTGTGCATCATATTATAGAATAATTTTTTAGTTATTTTTGTTGTTGTTGCCTTCCCTGTTTATAAACATTGCGAGAGTGTGAAGTGAGAGAGTGATTTTTCACACTCCGACCCTTTTTTCATACACGTTTTACCCATACTTTTTTTTTTAAGTCTTGAGAAAGAAAATTATTTCCATTCGAACGCAATACAAAGTAATACATATCAGATAAAAAATAATGAACGGATGAACATTACTATAATAACATTATTGGTGACCGCAAGACTTAAGATTGTAGATGTAAATAAAAAAAACAGTATAAAAATGAATAGATTAAGGAAATGGGGGAGGGGTCCTCTAGAAGTGTGGACCCCTCCTAAAATTTTTAGAACTTAGCCGGACACGGTGGCATGAACGGGAGGTTGTGGGTCCGATCCGCGGCCGAGTTATACCGAAGACCTAAAAGGGGGGGGGGGGGGGGGGGCTTGATTCTTCATCAGGCGTTCGTGTTTTTTTTTTTAATATAGAAGGGTAATAATAACATATTGTTATGCACGGCCCGCATGTGAGAACAGTTCATGAGAGCTGAACTGGCTACCCTAGGTATATAAGAACTATTATCATATTATTTAATAAGTTGATAATAGAAAAGGAACTTTGGTATATATTTAATTTTAACTTAGTTCCAGAAGATAGTTTGAATGAAAGGTCGAAAAGTTTAACCAACTCCAAGTAAAAAAAATGACTCTACTCGGAGTTTCTTTCTGTAACTTGGACCAAAAAATAAAAAAAATCGCTATAAACGCCAGCATAATGGCCCGTATTCTGAAGTCAGGTTTAACTTAAACCATGGTCTAACTCTGTGCTAAAATTATGGGAAGCCAAAAGCGTCAACATTTTTATTAAGTTGTATGTTTCTTACGTTTGCTGTGCTCATTCGTGATTCATCAATGGTGAAGACAATCATCTATAAATGTTGAGTATTATTATTATTATTATTTATACTTCCTAGACAATTATGAATGATTTGAGAACCAAATGAACTGAAATATGATATCTCTACTGTTAGTGATTTATGTAACAATTGGCTATCCATACTTAAACCACAACTTTAAACCTGAGTTTAGGTTAAACCCAACTTCAGAATACGGGCCAATGAGTTTAAATTGAGGTGCAAATGACATACGAATTTCACCAAGCATTAGACTCTAAAATATCGTCTTCCCATAAACAATGAGTCTCGGCGTAAATATACTTGACACTTCTTTGACCCTTCGCGTCTGACCCTTATAATTGAGGCAAAGTTTGCGGCAGACGATACAGGTTTTGTGGCATCTGATTTGGCGTGCTGACTGATGGCAATGGCGTAACAATAAGTCGAAGGTCCAAGCAGTCTCCCAAGAAACACTGAGCTTTCTGACGGCAGAAACAAGGCTGTTTGCTCTAATGAATCTCATTAAGGGAATATTTCCTCGTCATTTTCCAATCGACCGATCTATATTACTGTCAAATTGTTCGTGCCAATGTCAAACCGATTTTATATTGGATCCGACTGTGAATGTGGATTTCTTTCACAACTGACCCAAAAAACCGTGGAAACTTATCTGAAATTGGAATTTAATCAGAAATAGTTATTGATAGTTTGCAAATTATCATAAAGGGAATAGAAATTCGATTTAACACTGTAAAATTATCGTAATCAATTTCAATTATTTTAAAATAAAATTATAAAGATAAACAGAATTGGATTCTGCTACACTGTAAAAAAAAAAAATATTGGGTAAATTTGTTACTACCACGAGGGTAATTACGTGTCCAACCAATTTGGGGCAGTATTTTACCTAATGCGCGAAGCATATTGTCCAGAAAGGTTAAAAAAATAAGCAGCAATTACTTTAGAATGGGCAAAATTTTCATCACACTGGATAAATAAAAATGCCCCAAAGAAATGTCAAATGTTGGTTTGACACATAATTACCCTCATGGAACACTTTTATCCAATATTTTATTAGAGTATAGTCATGTTGTTAAAAAACAACACAGTATCATTAACAGATTATAGAAAGATTAATAACATTAATAACAATAATATGTTATGTTTGGAGGGGTAAGTAAAGCATAATTTTTATCATCAAACCAAAATTGGAAATCTATAACCATAGATAAAAGGAATACGTACATTTATTTATGATACAAGCGTTAAGGAATATGAGGAGCAGAAAGCAGCAGAGGATTTCGACTTAAACAATGAAAAAGCGTCTCCATTTTGGATGATTTGGTTGTTGTTTTATATACGTTTATTAAGACACTTTTGGTTCATTCTTAGGGCTTATATAACTGGATAAAACGAATCACAATGTCCATTAATGGGTATAAAGGTGGGTCAAATAAAGGCCAAAACGGTCACTTCAGACATCAGAGTCTCGCAACATGTGAAAAAAGGAGATAGAAGGCATTCCGATTTATATCATTTACCAAGCCTTTTGCAGGTGCTGAAAAATTTCCACGTTTTCGTCATAAAAATATCCAGTATGAAAGATTTTAGCTTCAACGTATTTTTCTTTTTTATTTTAACCTTCCCTCCATGAACAGACAAAAAGAATCACTAATCATTCATATGCATTTTTCCTCAAGTCGATCGTTTTTTTTTTACATTTTGAAAACAATTTTGAAAACATGGCGAAGGAGGTACTCAACTACTTAAAGTGGTAATATTGGTTGGATATATATATATCTCTAATTCAATAATGTAAAAATCACCAAGCAAAACGCTGAAAATTTCATCAAAATCTGATAAAAAATAACGAAGTTATTGAATTTAAAAGTTTAGCAATATTTTGTGAACACAGTACATGCACGCCGCCATGAATATGCATGATGTGGGCTGATAATATCATCTCCCCTTGTCTGTTTTTCTTCTGTTATTACATGATATAAGAATAACATATTTCTGTTGTAGACGAACGTAATCCTTGGCCTCGTGTAAAGACCCTCTTAACAATCATGACAATACGGAGCTTATCCAAGATGGAGAGGTGAAAAATATGGATATCAATTCTACAAAAAAAACACGAAACAATGGATAAGGTTACGCCGGAACTAAGAGCCAACTTATGGTATAATTATGATTATCAATTTTCTCTTCTTTTTAGCAACTCAAAGTGCAAATTCTTGTTTTTCCCCTCTCCCCTTAACCTTGATTATACAAAGATATGTTTCCTGGGGAAATAAAACACTCGTAATAAGTAATATCCATAACGTTCGACCATGATTGAAATCACCTTTCCGTCCTATATTTTACCCTACATAAAGTTTACTGTGGGGGCATACAAAATTCCAGAACCTTGTGATATGGAATATTAATTTTACATTTAATCTTAACTGTAAGTATATGCCAAGCAATACATGAACAAAAAACAACACACAATCAATTGCAATATTGATTACATCTATTTGTGTTCCAGGGCACTTGAGAGCGTGAAAGCATATCATAGAATATCATTTTGCTAAATAAAACATTTCCTATATTGAATGTAACCTAAACCTAAAAGGGATGAATAAGTACGATGGGGGGGGGGGGGGGGCATCGTACTTATTCATCCCTTTTAAACTTTACCCTTCGGCCATAGACACCGATATGAACCCCAGTCAATGTTTGGATTCGTATTCAACTCTGATTTTCGACGTAGTTTGACCTCACTTCATTCTTACTCGGTAGTTGTTTCATAAACTCTTCTTAAGTTACGAGCGACGTTACGAACGACTGGTTACCATTTCTTAAGAACAAATATCAACACCTATGAAAACATGTTACACCATTTGTAACAAGTGAGGGTCACCAGTCGTTCACAAAATCGCTCGTAACTTACGAACAGCTTTATGAAACACCCACCTGTCCCACCATCTCCCACCTTATTTAAAAGAAAAAAGAATACGTGCTGAAGACGATGTCTTTTGTCTTGTGCCTAATTGAAAACACGATTTATTTTGTTTTTATTATAGGGAAAGAGGGTTGCTGCCTTCATGGATATATAGTCATTATTATCCCAAGATGATCTTGATAAATAGAGTGGGTGTCGCCAAAGAATTAATAGAAGATCCTACCTGTGATCCCGGGAAAACACTCAAAGTATTTCAAAGATTTCATTTTCTGTTTGTTGCCGTAGTAACACCATAAGCTGCAAGTTTCATTTTTTTTCTTTCTTAAGAGTATAAAAAAGGTTTATGTGATCATTTGCACAATGCCACGGCTGTATAAATGTCACTTTCTCAATTAGATTCGCGATTTTCATTGGAAAATGTTGAACTTATTAAGTATCACATGTGTCTAGCATTTTATTTTTTTTATCAGAAAAAGGGTTATATTGGCATCTTCGAAGTATGATGATGTTTCGATGGTCCAATCAGTACGTAGATAGCTTCAGACATAATATACTTGATATATTGATAAAGGCCTATATGGAATAAGGAATAAATCTTTAAATTGTTTTAAAAATGTTTCATTATCATCATTGTAGTGCAGATAATAAGTTCATACAAATCATTTCCTGATACGTTAATATGAAATAATATCTTTACCAACACTCATTGTTAAAAAAAGAAGAAAGATAACTCTAGACCACCGATCAATGACGACGCTTCGGACTTAAATGGTTCAGTGAACTTTAAAATGCTTTAGAAGGGTTTTCTCCAACATTGATTTCTAAATCGTTACAGCCTTATGAAATTTTAGGTAATTTCGTGCTGTATTCCTTTGACTGGCATTATTGCACTGTTTGTCTGGATTTCCTCCCCCTTTCCTTTCGAGGCCTTTATCAATTTCAAGCTCTAAGCTTAAGATGGAGGTCTCCCACATTTCAAAATGCATTATGTCGATATATGTATATATATTTTTTTCTGCTATTTGTTTTAATAATTAAAAAAAATTATCAGGTATAAATATATTTAATTTAGATTGTTAGAATATATGTATACATATGTTATTAATTATGTCATTTGCTTATTGTTATGTTATGCTAAGAAAAAATGATTACACTTGTATATACTTTTGTTATTGGAATGTGGAAATAAATAAATCAAATCAAATTATGAACATATTGAGAAGGATAATGTGCGAAACGGAATAAATATCAGATGGAAATATAAATATTGAAATCTGACAACGCTCATCCCCTCAACACAGACCACCTAATATTTTACCACTGGTAGTCGGGTCCTGAAAAATAAAGTTAACCGTGACCGGGCAAGGGACGACAAGGAACACCCAAATCCCTCTTTAAATTGAATAAATAACGATGACGTGTGAAGCAAAGAGTTCGGTAATGTAGGTGAGGTTCAAACCATTTTACTAGTTGTGATGGAAGACCAGGAGGATATGCACCTCTAGTGTCTAATCTACCAGAACGTGTTTCAGCCCGCCGCAGGATTAATGCTCAAGCCTTTGATGTCATCTTCGGAGAACCCTAATAAAGACACCTCTCTATCACGTCACTCCGCATTTAAAAGTCAAAGGAATATTATTCCGTCCTAAGACACCCACATGCACGCACATACCCTCCAGACGAGCGCCCGCCCTCACGACTCACACAGACACATCATTGTAAATAACACACAAACCCCGCATTCGCGCACACATACATTCTTTGAGGCACGAACCCTAATATTCACTCACGCACATGCACACCCACCCTCTCACACACGTCCTCATTTCACGCACAAACACACACATACATTTCACACACACACTATATGCGTACACACTCGCTCATATTCCCACACTATTCTTAACGCACACTCCCTAATACGTCCCTAACGCACACTCACCAAAAAGATGTGTGCACCCACACCCACTCCCGCTGCATATTCACGGTCAAAAATGCAAACAACATACTTAAAGAGATCAGCTTTAATCAAATAAATTTATACTCAGTGATTCAAGGATTTTGTATCTGAGATTCTTAACAGCCATCAACGTGATCACGTTCGTCTACTAACTGGTAACTATCTATCATTGATATTGTCACCGAGAGATCCACCGCGGAACATATAACGCATACTGTAACAATGCCTGACCTTTCATCCGAGAAAGCAATCTTCATATGAAAATAAAGAAATGTTTGCGTGCCAATCCAGAACCACGAAACTGCGATTTTTAAAATTCGATTTGAATGATGAATTTTCTTTCCGTTGGAAACAAAGCAATGCATGCACAAATTCAAAGATAAATACAAGCAAAATATTTTTTGAAATAAAGGGGACGAGCAAATTCGCAAAACAAACTACAAAGAGTTTACCCGATTTTTCAGAAAAAAGGTTTTTATTAGATTTGTATTTTTCATATTTATGTCATTTTTTCTTTTACGTATGTGTAATATCGTCTGATAATTTTGTTTTATATTTCTAAATGTTTAGATATCCGTAAATTGTTTTATTCTTAATCATTTATTGATCACAGGGAAGTCATATTTACTCATTTTCAAGAATTAAATTCATTATCAAACAAGATTAAAGAATTATTTCAAAAGATTATTGCGTTTAATGTAAAATCTAAACTCCTATTTTAATTTCGAGTAAGATATTAAGATTTTCAATTGAAATGTCTTGATTATAAACGTCAGGTCTCCAATCAAAAGATTTTTTTGTCAAATAAAGGTAGATTTGACTTCTCAAGCATAAAACGGATGAAATGTCAGGAAAAATACTTTGTGTAAATTATTTCTGGATATGCAATTACATAAACAATGTTGATAAGTGAGTGAATGGACGTCGTTGAAAAATTTAAATATTACCAAAACAGGGTGCTAAATTGTATAACCGAAAAATTCAAAAATCATGAATAATCGGCTAATAAAGAGTGTAAAGACCAATGAACTTTTATCAGATTAAAATGGTAGAATACGACTTGAATTCACTTAAAATTGATATAACAAACAAGGAATATTTTTATATTTTATATTAAAGCTGGGAAAACATTGCTATGTATAAAACATTGTCTATTTTTGTCTCTGTGTTTCGTGTGTGTGTGTCTTTGATAATGCATGTCGTTCCGTACTTCTGTCACGTTATTTTCATTTTTTACTATCTCTTTTTTTTCTTTAAAATATTTTTCCCTATTTATCACATTTTACTTTCCCATTTTATATTATTGTATAGTTGTACATTTTGTACAATCAATGAATTTCCACATTTCACTAACTGTTATTACTTAGCCTTTTCTCATTTGCTTAATATACATTATTTCTTCAACTCGCTATCGGGGATCCACGCTCTACAAGCAATGCTTTCTAGTGGATCCCCTCATTTCCATACACGCTTAATACTATTTTATACAAGCTTTTATTATATAATTATGCTGAGGTCAAATTGATTTGTACTCATACTTTGATTTGTATCTGTATTTGATTTATATTTGTCATGGAAATGAAAATAAACTTCTTGAATCTTGAATCTTGAAATCTTATTTAATTGATCTGATCATTGTCCACTTTAAAAAAAGGTAAATGTAACCATGGCAACAAAATCTTATATGGTATCATCGAAATGACCTCAGGCATCCTGTTTTAAAGCCTTACCAAACTTTGATGTTTAATTATTACGATTATGTACATTGTACAGTGCGTTTCACAAAAAAGTATACGAAACCGATCATCGATGGTTTGTAATAAATTGATCAGAAATGCAACGGACAAATGACCTATCATTGTAAAGCTTAGAGTCTCTTCATTCATTTGGTATAAATTCGATTATTCCTGTGATCTGGTGATTGAAGTATGAAATTAAAGAGCAGATACTTGAACTTTGACTTTTTTGACTGGTGAATTTCTTTCAGATACCGCCCTCCAAATGAAATTTAGGAATCTTTTTTTCAACAACAACAAAATTATCACTAATGCGTGGTTGATGAACCATCCTAATTGTACCTGATAAAGAGATTCCAAGCTTACACACTGCATAAACTCCGGTGTTGCTTTAACACCAGCCCGGAACCTATATAATGTCCACACCAGAGAAGTATTGAAACACCAGTTTGGAATCAAACCGATGCTGTTTTGATACTAATTGGTGTTGCATAAACACCTATCTGGTGTTAGACCAAAACGAAACTGGTGTTGTTTAACACTTCTCTGGTGTGGACATATATAGATTCCGGGCTGGTGTTAAATCAACACCAGAGTTTTTGCAATGATAGGTCATTTGACTATATTATTTGGGATTCAGTTATGACAAATCCTCCGAGCAATAACATGGATAATTTTCGTTTTTTGTGGGACGCACTGTACAATGCACATAATCATAATGATTACTCATCATAGTCTGATAAGGCTTTAGAACAGATTAAGTATGCATAAGGTCATCGCGATGATACCATATAAAAATTTGTTTTCCATTGTTACATTTACCTTTGTGAACAGAGGATAATGAACACATCTCAGTAATAGATTAAATTATCCCTTGTTTGTTCTCGTATCAAATTAGAGTAAAATGTCAAACCTATAGGCCTATAGATTTCACGCTCTCTAAATTACGTTGATTTACAAAAAGCAATACAGAGCGAATACGACCAGTTGAGCATTTAATGATTTTTTAAATTCAAATCTTGAATATTTCAATTCAAATCATTCTAAATTTGAAAATAAATATTTAAAGCCAATGAATATTGACTCTAATTTAGAGTGTAAGAAGCAATATGGATTGTTTTTTTAATTAAACCATCCACTAAATTAAAATCATGAATATTCATGGTGCTTTACATCAAGGAAGTTATTAATCAAATAGTTTACGATTCATTGAGATAATTGAAGGAACTACGCAATTACCACCTTTGCTAATATGTACTTTCTTTTGAAAGTCTAGGCTAACCCATTTTAAGGGTTAAGTGTTATTTAATGAAAATGCTTTGAGCCCCTGCACTGGTTAAAATTATATCCTTCTCCCACCGATAGGCACTGGGACAGTAAAACAGGAAAAAGGGCGATAGTCTTAACTGTCTTCCGCTTTGTGAAATTGATGAAGTGATTTCGTTTGGTGATATCCCCGTCTTCATTCATGAGGAATTCCTCTGAAGCTTCGAGCGAATAATGTTTCGAAGTTCAACTGTTGGCCATGGTGGCCGTCATTCGTGAGTTCAACCATGACGAATACCTGTTGTTGAAATGGAGAACGATGATGGGTCTCTGGAAATCGACAAGGATGATGTATGATCGATATATGCTGGTATAAGGATGAGAAATATCTACGATTGATAATAGAGGTGATCTCTGTTGAATGATGCATTGGTGTGCGGTAGGACAAGTGGAGCAGAAGAGATAAAGAGAAAGATAAAGAAATAAAGGTAGATGTAGAGCGAGGGGGTGGATAAAAGGGGATAAATATATATATATATATAGAGAGAGAGAGATGGAGAGAGAGATACACACACAACATATATCAGAAGGGAGAAGGGCAGACGGAGTGAAAAACGGAAGATGTAAGAGAGAGGGGGAAGAGAGAGAGAGAGTGATGGATAGATAGAGGAGGAGAAGAGAAATAAGGAAAGAGAGAGATGGCAACCCCGTTATCATCAAAGTTCGTAGCATTGGTGCGAGAATGCCCTCAGTATCGAATGTCCTCAATTTCATCCTCATTATTTCATGATCTTCATGGTCATCATCAGTATCATCAGTCTCCCAGTTTTAATTTATTCTCATCCGAATTATCGTGACGTGAGAGACACGTACTATTCGTATCTTTTCACAATTAGGAAAAACCCACGTGAAATACAGATTTTCTAAATTCGTACAATTCCTTAAATAAAATCATGACGAAAGTATGGCCTATGATGATTCCAGGGCAATAATTATTTCACTACAAATCGCTCAAATCGATTAAAAGAAAGAAAGAATCAAAATCAGTTTTTTTAAGAGAAAGTTAAGACATTCAGGTGTGTTTACTTGATTGGCAATGCGCTTTGGGAATATATATAATCACAAATTCAATTTCGAAGACCAAGACGTCACCGTTAGATATAAAATAGTAATTCCTTGGATAAAGAAATTGTTGTCTATGATACACGGGTACCATAGATCTCGGAATGTAGACCCAACTTGCTTATTCTTGTCCGTGTAGAGCTGTGGCATATGCCATTACTATGGCATATTGGTATGAGGTTGTTTATCAAAATTCTAGATGAATAAGCTTAATGCCGCTTTTTAATCGTGAAACATACACAATCCCATTCTCTCGACCGATTTGTGAAAATCTTGCTTGTTCACCCCCCCCCCATTTTTTCTGGGGTTATTATTGTTGCTTGGTTATTAACAGCGCTCTTATTAAAAATAAAAACAATAAATATGCGCCATACACTGGGTTGCACACACGCTCATGAAGCAAAACAGGATACCTGTACGCAATTTTAGAAATTCTTTAATTAAGATTAATTTGTAAACGCAGCATGAAAGCAGGCAGTGATGCCCTAGAATATACAATTTTGCATAATAGATTTCGAGAGTTAAGTAAGTGAGAGAAAAACATTCTGGTCATGAATTGAAGAAGAAATTCTAGGAGTAAATAATAATGTAAGAGGTGCTTCAAGACGAATCCAATACAAGACAACACCGTCCACATTCTAATACTTTATGAGATAATTCTGCACGTTATAGGATGAATAAGAAAAATCTTGAATTTAATGAAATTTTGTTTTCGCCCTTGTTAATCAACTAAGTAGGCTGTGTAGACGAACAGAAGTGGAAAGTTGTTTAATTAGATTTTGGTGAAGTTGGTGAATCTCAAAGGCAAAATATTTTTTCAGTAGCAGCATACTGGCTCCTTACATGACGTAACATTCTGATATAATGCAATTTGTAAGGCCAGCAAAAAAAAAAGCGAGAAGCATCTTCCAACGGCACT
Organism: Lytechinus pictus; assembly: GCF_037042905.1. NCBI lineage: Eukaryota > Metazoa > Echinodermata > Echinoidea > Temnopleuroida > Toxopneustidae > Lytechinus > Lytechinus pictus. The sequence continues at coordinate 8,513,360 of NC_087257.1, read as the reverse complement.
GCAATGGTGTTTATATGGATGTCATGAGATTCTGACAGGAGGGGGGGGGGGGGCGATACTACGAGAGGAGGATGTAGAAATAGGCTACCCCTTCTCATGGTGGGGGCTTTTAAAACTTTGTCATCGAAGATGGGCCATTAATGCGTAGAAGCTTATGTGTAGAAGCTTATGCATGGAGTTAATTTGTCATGACTTAACAGTAATATTGTAAGTTTCCATGCGTAGAAATTATTTTATTCCAAAAGATGGTGGGGGGGGGGGGCAAATTATAACATATGCAGCCCCATCTTTCGAATTGTTGGGTCATGTCTTTCTCTCCCAGATGGTACTCCTGTTCAAGCACTCTAAAAAAGGTTTACACAATATTGGGTAAAATGGGAACATGCATGTTTGTTGGGTAAAAATATACCAAATATTTTGTAAATTTTACGTTTGAAATTTACCCTTAAAACATTAATTTTGCCAAATATGGGGTAAAAAATACCCACACAAACATGCGTGTTCCCTTTCTACCCAATATTGGGTAATTCTTTACTTAGTGTTTTTAGAATGAAAGTTCATAATCTAGGAAGCAGAAAGTTAAGAGAAATATTGAGCAGACATATTGAAAGGGAGGAGGAGGGGGGGGGGGTGTGTGTGTTTTTGGAATGTGTTAAAGTATGTTTACAAAAAGTTCGAGTTTGGTTATTGAGACCTTGATCATTACAACGATTTCCAAGTAGAGTTCCGGACTATACGAGTAAAGTCTTTGTAAAAAAGAATAGACCTGGAAACCAGCAGATTTTTCGTTTTTTTTTTAAATTAATTGACACACAAAATAGAACCCTCTGATATAAGTCTCAAAAGATTTACATAGTTATCATTAGATCAGAGACGTGATTAATCTATTGGAAATCAAAGCGTCCCCTCACACATTTTACAATAATATAAAGCTTTGAAAACATGCTCCTTTATGATGCCCCTTCACTATTTCAAAGAAATCTTTAAAAAGACGTTTCTCTTGCCCAAAGATGTTAGAGCTACGCTATATCTTTGTTCTTTTCAATCATGTATAATATGAAATTTCTGGTATAAAACCTAGATAATTCGAAAATATTTAAACATTCAACATACCTAATAAAACCTCTTGTATTTTACCTAAATTTATGTTTTTGTCCTAAAGATGAGTAACATATAATCTCCCGGGTACGATTAGATTGGCACGATTTAAATGTAAAATTTTCATGTTGAAACTTCTTGAAATTAACCAAAATGAGGGCCTAATTGCCCCAATACATATCCCCACCAAAAAGAATTAATCAGGTCATCATTTTCAATAATCTGCTCTTGATATCTGGATTATGTCATTGCTTATCAAGTATCAGGATAATCCACTCGGTCCAAAATGCCCAGAAGATATTAAAAAAATAATTGCATGTCTGACCTCAATACAATATGAGTGGGTGTCCTAATGATCATTATGACGAGTGCTACATAAAAATATTTTTTTTAAAGAACAATACTAGATGACAATTTCATGATTATGGAAAAAGAATGTCTGGGATGGCGTTACACTTGAACGAAAGACATTATTTTAACACACACCCCTCCGAGCCGCGTGCAAGATGGTGTACATACAGACGCACCCTTTTACCTCCCTCCCTCAAGTCACGCACGCGCACACACAACACACCCTTTCACACACCCTATACACACGCACCCACATATTGTCGCCCCAACCACCACGCACACATAGCATCTTTGTGTTTTATTGTGGTGATTTTTTTTTTCAGCTCGTATTTTAAGTTTATATTCTTCTAACCTTTACATTATCGATATTACTTTAGATATGATACTGACAGCATTTCTTCCCTTAGTATACATCAAAATCCATCATCACCATCATTATCGTGATTATCATCTTCATCATCATGATTATCATCAACCCCATCATCATTATCATCATCATCATTATCATCGTCACCATCACCACCATCATCATCGCCATCATCATATCATCAATATCATCATCATCATCATCATCATCATTATTATCATCATCACCATCATCATCCTCATAATCATAATCATCACCACCATCATCACCAGCTGCTTCTCCTTCATCATCATCATCATCATCATCTTCTTCTTCTTCTTCTTCTTCTCCATCATGATGATGACGATGATGATCATCATCATATTCATCATTATCTTCATCATCATCATTTACATCATCATCATCATCATCTCCTCACACTACCACTTCTACTACTACCTCCATAATACAGTTCTCATTATTACTGCTACCACTTGCATTCTTCCACCTATTTATAATACTCACATTATAAATTTGTCATATACCTCAAACATATACTATGAAGTGCTTAATATAAGAAGTGTTTATTTTTCGAAACATATTGTACACAAATAACTTTACATGATGTTTAAAATACTCAAGAGTACATTTTATTCACTCATTTTGCATTTTGTGGTTCTAGCAAAATTCAAATAACCATTTACCCGGGACTACAGTCAAATCGATATAATTATTTTCCACATCCTGTAAGCAAGATTTTGAATAGACATTTCTTTCGGAAAATTGAGCCACTTTTTATATAATCAGGTTTGCATAACTTCAATCTGCTCTCTAACCTCGAATATTATTACCAATTATATCACACTCGAAGCGCAAAGTCGCATCTCACATTCCTAAGTGTGCAATCGCTACCTTTATTTCAACACTAACACGACTAAGCCTAATGCTATCTGATAGTTGCACCTTGAACGGCATTCCTGACATGCCTGATATAGCATTTTTACAAGTACAAATGTTAAGTTTTATTTCTTAGATATATAATACATAATGCTACAATTAATACAATAATTTTAATATATATAGTTATTTGCTATGTGCATGGGGGTAATTTTATAATAATTCCTTTGGTAAGTCTGACCCCCATTTTCTCCATAATACGTCATTTTAAAGCAGATACGAACCAATAGCGCTATTTCGAGTCCTCAACTTCTCATACCTGGCCAGTTTCCTGACCCATAATTCTGGTGTAGTCTAGTAATATAGACCCACTTGAATGATGACATGTTTATTAACTACTCAATACATTTATACCGCAATGATAATGTTACCAAGTAGCAAAACGATTACTTTTCCTGTCAATACATTTTAATTTCTCTATACAAATACAATTATAGGTCAATTTATTCTCTGTAGTACATAGTAGATATCTGAAAACGTATATTTTAAGACTATGTATTTATAACACACAGTCAATGAGAGACCACACACAATTCATTCCCCCTTTAAACTTCTTAAGTCATGATTATTCGTAGCATAACAAACTTTATATAAATAAAAACAGAGACAACTAATTTCAGGAATGTCCCATATAGGTGGCGCCGCGGAACCGGGGAAGAGGGGGGGGGGGGGGGTTCATCTTCATCTATCTCCTTAAAATAAGTTCAGCCACCCCCTTCATAATCGTTCTGCGGCCCCACGTCGACATACACTATTGTCTATATATCACTCTATTGGGCGAAGTAAATCGGCAACCTTATAGGTTTCCATCCGTTTTTATGGAAAAAAATAAGATTTTTTGCTTGATCTAGATATTAAAAAAAAACGTTATTTTAGATTCCATTTTACTTGAAGAGATCACACACTTTGATAAAAGGGAAACTAATTTTGTCAAAACGAAGAAATATATCAAACGTGAAGTAAACCTTGAAAAATATTATATGTCATCATGATATCACCTTTTTTCAATTAACTTCAAAATTTTTTTTTTTTAGGGTGTCAACTTTTAAAAAATAAAAAAATCGATAAAGGATTCATGCAGGTTTAACACGTCGACATGAGACTCCATTCGGAAAATTTGTTATGGAAATAGTTAAATTCACTTGTAAAGCGTTTAAAACCCTATCCTCCTTTCATAAACTTTTCGTTCAGTAAGCATAATACACACATTGTTACGTTTAATCAAGATGATGGAACGAAAAATTCAAGCAACATGACCTTGTCATTGTCGTTGCTTAAGGGTTTACTTTCCAAAAGATGTGACCTCGAAATTAGAAGAAAAAAAATGTGGAAACACATATTTTCAAGAACCATTTCGGCCGGAAAATTAACAGCACAGTAGTAATTTCACCTTAAATTCTATATTCATAATCATATTATTCATGAAATTTAATCTTGCATGACGTTATAGAAATCTTGATTAAGTATTCTAGAAAATGATTGATATCTAATCCCTTACCGTATTAAACAAAGTAATCAATTACTTGAACTCATTTCTTGTTTAAAAGGTTAACAGAGAACTTGAAAGATTCAAACCCAAGTTTCATTAAACCGCCAAATTAGGGGTACCTCAGGGCTTAATTCTTGGACCACTTTTATTTTTATAAAAAAGGGATAATGAAAACCGTGTAGTTTTGAATGCCTGAATGCATAAACCTAGATAATCGTTTAAAGGCACAGATAGCTCAGCGGACATGCCTTGGCCGAGTGGTCTAAGGTACCTGTCTAGACACACTTAAATCAGGGGTTCGATCCCCGGCACGGCACCTATGCCCTTGAGCAAGTTGTGTAATCAACAGTGCTATTTTTCCTATTTTCAAATAAATAGAAATGGAGCATTCTTGGTAAATATGCTTTCACCTGTTTTTAAAAAGAAAGAAAAAAGCTCAAATGTAATGAGGATAGCCTTCAGAGTACGACATTGTTGTTTACTTTATTGCTTCTTTTTTTTTAAATTGAAGTACGTAACGAAATGATTAACTCCGACCTGTTGTCATTGTTGTGTTTCCGGTTCAGTTTTGGCTTGTTCTATGCCATATCTTTACCTATTCCAGATTAAGATGAATGCCTCATTTTGCATAATGACTGAACATGACAACAAATTATTGACACATGAATAAGGTTAAATTGTTTTTTTTAATATAACAAAGCAGATAATATCAAATCATTAGAAGAAAGTGCTAATGAATGATGGTATGTTTACGTCTGCAATTAAATGCATTACAAAATTACAGATTTTCAAATGAAGTAATAATCTGTATAATCATGTAACCGATGATAGATTAGTCAACAAACACGAGAGCACGTCTACATTACAAAAAAAAACTAATAGATAATCTTATTGTCATAATCTTTATTTTGGAATTTAAAGTTAGTGGTAAAAAGAAAATAAAATGCTCAAATCTCAGAATGTACAGATCTGACAACGACAAGCCTGGGGTTGTTTTAGCGTTACTTGATGAGTAAAATCTGGGGCTCTGACTCCTAGGGCGTCGTGGCAGTTTGTCAAGACAACCTTCTTGTGTACCATCCCATGTTCTCTGCAGCAGTGGCATTTCTGGAAGAGCAATCGAAAGAAATGAAGACAAATACGTAAAGAATATGAAGTAGCTGATCCCCGAAGGCATATAGATGCGTTCACAGATAACACCTAGATTGCTTTCTTTAATCATACAATTCTTGTTAAGAGGATGGTTATGAACTTTCTTTGGCTCCTTTGACTCTGTCAGGGAGGAGTGTCATGGATGTATCGCTATTCTACGTCAATGTTCTCTTTGTCCATCGTTATCAGGGTTAACCTTGCTTTAAATAAAATTTGTTTTCTTAAAACAGACTAAACAATAACATACGTATTTGCATTGTAGAATTTATTTAGATCATGAGTATATCAATCATTCATTATTAACACGATCGTCAATATTTCATTATGAACAAAAAGTCTTCAAATTAATTTAAAAAAAGATATCTTCAGCAAATAAAATGAATCACCGATGCCTGTGTTTTAGCGAATTGAATATGATGATTCTGGGGCATTTTATTTTCACTGTTCGGCTCTGCGAAGTGGTGACCCGTCATTTGCTCCTGCGACAATTACCCCTGGTTTGGAGTTCGTCTACGATATAAGGCTGAGTTTGTAATAGGGTTTTATGTTAGGTTTAGGGTAAAGGCGACCGCACACCTTGCGATTGGTCTGTGACTCAATTTTGGAATAAAACGTAGTAGAATTCGATGCTAATATTGAGACTTTGAATATGTTATATCTTACTGTGTATGTTCAAAATCATCATACGAATCCCTATGTTCAAATCTGTGACTATGCTAACATCCTTCTTAGAATAAAAGCAAATTTTATATCTAGTCGTAATGACGTCATAGCAGTCGCAAGATTGGCTACGATTTGAAACTAATTTGGCCTTTACTCCAAAATAAAGGCTTACAATCTTACAAAATTGTTATATTAGTATTCTTTCAATAAATTTTAACCTCAAATAAAATGACATGTTCCATTCACATTTTCAGAAAATGAGCAAAATGCGATTTGTTCCAAAATCGGATCGCGAACAGTCGTAAGGTGTGCCATGGCCTTGAGGTTTTAGGATAGGGTATAGTGTTAGATCCAGGGTTGCAGTGGGTCATTCCATTCGGTTGTGAAATTTACAGCGGAGCATTGTCTTCGGAGCAAAAAGTGGTAACGACGGCAGGTTGTATACTTTTTTTTGGAGGGGGAGGGGGGATTTAATCAGGCAAATTCTGTTTACGTTTCCATTTGTGCTAAATTTTATACTGTTTTTTATTACGATGTAAGAATGTAATAATCTGTAAAATTGTATCTGATTCATATTACTTTGTATAATATGTTTTGAATGGAAATGGAATAAAAGAATTGAATTGAATTGAATTAAATATGTGGTAGTTCGGATTGTAAGAATATTAATTTACTAACATTAGGGGGACGGGGTTGTTGTTTTAAATGTTTCCATTCCTTTGACAAATTAATATTTCCCATGCTATTAAAATGTAGTCTATTAGATAAAGACTTTCCTACTCAATGGAATACCATGAATACACACATTGCGGAAGCTAACAAACTTAAATATAATTCCATAAGACACTATGAATATCAAACAAACATATTATTCAGTCTATTTCACTGTATCAAGACATTGACCAAACAATTATTCTCTCTCTTTTTTTTCATTTGATTAAGAGCCAAGAGTACCAAGGCAAGTATTCCAAACAAGCATCAACGGAAATAGCGCTGGAAGCAGGTGCTTTTTATTTGGATATTTCCACGACGACAAGTTTCCCATCGACTGTTTCTTAATATATCTCAAAAGGGGGGTCGCTCTTTGCAGTTTTTGCCTTCCCATTATTTGCTTTATTTCCTGTTCATTCTCAAAGAAACCTTCATGTCAAGAACTATGAAACAGCCCTTTCATTCAACTATCAGTATATTTAATGACGATGATTTTCTTTAAGGTTTATATGATAGGCCTAGCGTGATAGTAGAATAGCCGACGGCATTTCCATTATCATATCCAATCATTTTGCCACTCTTCAATTAATGTTAAGATCTACAATTTGGTTTTTTCAGGCCATTTCTTTATCAAGAGGATATAACCAATCTCTAGTCCCCATTATGGAGTTAAGGAAATAGTATTTATCACATCAGAAAAGAAAATGAAATTTATCATTCTGCTTTTACAGATCATAAAATGGCAAATATCATCACACAGACACGACAGAGGAGACGCGAGAGAGTTTGAGAGATAAAGATCTTTAGGAGTGGGAGGGGTGGTAAAGGATTTAGCAAGGGGACTCGGGAGGAGCACGCAGAGAGATGGGAAAGATGCGCAGAAAGGGTGTGGATTGTTTTCCTGCGAAATCGGGGGCCGTTTCATAAAGCTGTTCGTAAGTTAAGAGCGACTTTAAGAACGACTGGTGATCCTTTATTGTGGTAAATGGTATATTCATTGGCGATGGTTACGCGCGTATAAGAAAGGTGAAACACCCACCAGGGGTGATAGTGCACACTGATGAGTAAAGTGGAAGAATAAAATATAAGGGTTCATCCATATATTGTTTTTTATCTGTGATTAATATTTCCACGAAAGGGTTACAACGAGCCTGATTTCTTTTTAAGTGGAAATAGATTACACGAAAGGAAGAGTTTGACTACACTGTGTGTACAGAGAAGCAAAGTCGTTATGAATTCATGAACAATATTTACCCAGAGATGGAGAATGTTGGCATAGGATAATGAAACACTCCTTTACAAACAGGTCTCTAGAAAATGACGGAAACGAGTATCGAACTGCAATTTCAGTGGATCCAAAGTTTACCACCAAAATTCGCACAAATGACGTCCTAAATTATGATTAAACATTAATAGGGTCGATCACGTGAAGAACAAACTTAATTATCTTTTAGCTCTCTCCCATTGAAACCAACTGTAGCGTGCACGCATGGTCAGGGCAGAAGCTGTCCATTAATACGTGACCTTCTTTTCCGTGTTATCCATCGAGTTTTATTAATTGTTAGTACAAATTAGAAGAATGAAGGATATATCTTTTACTGATTTGCTTCTATGATTGCTTTCTTTCTTTTAATTATTTTATCTCATGTGTATTTTATTTTTTTGGTTGAAAAATAACTACTTTGTAATTTGTTTTTATTTCAATTCAAATTCAAATCAATTCCATTCACTTTATAGTAAAATCGCAAAAAATAAGCATTTTTCAATTATTTAGTCGCTAGAATGTACTTTCCCCATAATTATAATTTTTGTCATTATGATTATTGTTTTACTTATCTGTTTATTCATTTGTTTTCTGGTGCTTGACCATAGTTCTAATGCTTCAGGGAGTGATATGAAATCGAATTAAATTGACTAAATAAATGAATACTTGCATGATTGCAGCAAAGTATTCAATGATATTCTTTTGCGTCCAATATTTTATGTTATAGCGCGGAGCCTTTTACATGTAACCATTATTTCACCCCGCAAAAGCATCTTGGTATATCATTACCATGGCAACGGATAACGATGAGTGACGACCACTCTAATGGTATGATAGACTAGCGAGTAGAACACGGCCGTGTCTGCTCAAAATCGCTGCTACCCCCCAATAAATCACTCACCTCCCGTGTAATATTCTATTTGATAAATAAGCATCAATAAGGAAGCACGTAGCTCACGTGTGGAGGCTGATAACCTGAATATAGTGCAGTTTTAATGTAATGAGATGGAAAGGAAGGGGAAGGAATCAATGAAGGTGGAATTAATTGGTCAATATTAGCCCAGAAACACGTCAGGGATGCGTCTTCGGACCGCATTCGTTCATAACACTCATCAAATATAATACGGTTCTTTTATGGCATATAGGATGATTTGACTTTAAAAACTCTGAGCTGCAAAGGCTCACTTGTCCCTTGCGTCTGTGGATGTCATTAAAAAAATGAAACCCAGAAAAAATCTCACCCAGAAGTCATTGTTTAGTGATTCAAAAAGGTGAAATACAGTATAAAGTGACCAAAAATACCATCTTAATTTCACCCCATACATTGACATGTGTTATATATTAATCTCCCCGTGCAGGCGATTTAGATCTTGAACGTGTCTGCAGGAATTCGTTTTTTTTTTCTTCCTGGGTGCTTTTCATCCATAAAAAAAATGGTTAAATACAATATTAATTTCAGTATTAAAAAAAGACAAGACCTTTATTATGTTCACTTATTCATGTAATGCTAGATGGCGACGGTGAATTGTAGCAGATGAATATTGAAATCATTTAGTTCTTAGCCCTATCTTCACATTCTCCACTCGCATTCAGAATCCGTTCATCTAATATGCATATTTTCTTCTAATTTTTCTTCAATTTTCTCCATTGTAGTTTTCATTTACATTCTCATTGTTCCATGCTTTTGTAAATATTGCAATGTATCATTTCAAGCTCCGAAGATAAAGGAAGGCGACACCACAGAAAAGTGGTAGAATCTCATTCTCGTCTATTCGGTAATTACGAGACCTTGGAAGCGTTCATCTTGACAATGATTGCCAGGACCTAGTCACACTGTCGAAATTGACTCCAGAGCGACCATTGTTTTTACGTTACTCCAATGACAAACCATCGCTCGGTTGTGTGTTTTTTTCGTTGGTGTGACCGCGGCACTACCCAACACTAACAGACAAGCATAATAACATAGTGCCCGCAAAACCCCTCCCATCTCACACGGCTTGCATTCCATCGGTTGACCACGTTGACACCTTAAACCTACATGGTGTCGCCACGCGTTTGTTACAGCAAAAGTGGCGCTCATTTCTTGACGCCAGTCGTGTCGCGTAATACCGGTCAGTGTATTGGGTGACTCGTAGATTGAGGCCGTTGATGATCACTCCAGATTCACCAAACCCCAAGCAGACGATAATGATATACTGGCCAAAGAAAGAGGGTAGAGTAAGCAACTGGTCAAGAGCTTCTAAACAATTCCAAGGCCCTCCATCAATGCCATGAAGACCTCCATTTGATTTGTTTGTCATTTACACTTTAATATGCAAAATGTGATTGCGTAGCATAAGTGGCTCACGATGGCGGTCACCTGCATTTCTTTGAATAGTCATCCTATTTAATGAATGATATATTTTGTTATTTATTTTCATTGCTTGTATTACGACTACTATATTATTAATGTGCATGTTACATATTACCTTTGTATATGTTACTTTGTCCACTTTTAAAAATGTTGGGCAACATACTGTCCACACAACAATTGGTTAAATTTTATCCAATTCTGGGTAATTTTATAACAATAATGTGTGCTTTGGGTGAATACTACACAGTATTGGTTGAAAACTACCCAGAGTTGGATGAATTTTTAAAAACATTTTTTTTTGTGTGGACAGTTTGTTGCCCAACATTTTAAGAGTGTATATCATTCTCTCATGTGAATGGAGAATAAAATCAACCAATAAATAAATCAGCTTTTGAAATTAGGGTGGTTTTCAGCGTACGAAGGAGAGGAAAATATTTCAACATTAATGGAAGAGAGTGAACACATTGAATTCCTTTTTCTATCTTAGTGGGTTTTTTTTTAATCAACATACCACTGAGAGAAAAAGTTAGTTCGATCATCATCATTCCAGTACACGTTGAACTATATACATATAGAACCCTATAGGTATCTCAGAACTGCAACTTGAGTGTCGGAGGGGAAGAAAAACAAGTAATGTAACTTCAGATTTAACCCAATCAATACTGCCCCCATTTAGCAAGGATTCATGTTTAACCTCTAAGGGCGAACGGTTGTGAGAGAAGGAATTCATTGAGTGGTATTGTGGGTCGAGACCCCATATCGATCTCCCATTCATGGTGATCCACTTCTATTTCCGTTTGGATAATGCATTATACAGTTGCTCGAACTCCCAAACGGATTGGAGGAGAGCGCGAACGTCTCGCCTTTTAACCCCTGTCACAATAAAGTGGTGCGACTGCTTGCAACCGTTGCGATTTGTGTGCAGCATGTATTGTATCCAAATGATCGCAAACGATCGCATTAGCCAATGTGAAAGCCCCTATATCAATGCTCTAATCGACGGCATATTCAGCGAGTCCGTATTCGCATTCGTCATCATCATCATCGGTTTCGGAGACGGGTGGGTAAATACAATAGGATTTGGCAACAAAGAGAATACCCAGAGCACGTTTACAAAGAGAAACTTGACAAGATAATATGTTGGTACCCAAAATGGAAGGGAAATAACGATGGTTTCGGATATATCTCTTTGAGGGAAGTCTTTTGAATAGCATTCATGTTTCTTTGGGGGGTAGCTGCAAGCACTGTAAATTCCCAACTTTCTCGGTTTTTTCCTCTCATTGCATTTCGCTGTTGCTTCATCATCCATTCTTTTTTACTTCCAGTAACTCCCTGTAGACCCAAAACACCTTGTTCACCAAGTGCGCAAATAGCAACAAGAACAGATGGCTTCTGAGTACGGCAGAGAATAGACTAAAAATTAGTAATACGTGGAACCCAAAATATTTCTTTTGAATTTATGTATTCATCTTGGTCCTTCCTATCTATCAACTTTGAAAGGATTCTACATGTATAATGAAAATACAAAGAACATCGTTAAACAAGACCTTATTATTGTATATTTGGAAATGATGTCCAGGTGAATATGAAGCCTTTTCGATCCCTTTTGATATTTTTATTTCAATAATTAAAGATTAAAATATATTATTTGTCCATCTTGTTTTGCAGTTTTCACTTTTTGATGAACAAGAAGAAATAGTCTAAAATAAGCACATTTTAATTTGGCCTATATTAGGTAACTTGTACGAACTCCTCTGAAATTGCTTTATTTTATTTTCTAAATCTCCACTTCAGATTCAAGAGCGCAGTTCGCTCATGTTGGTTGATTGACTGTATTTGTTGGGTTCTTGTTATATTTCCACTTCAGAAATATAAAATAAAGAAATGAAAAGAAAAAAAATACCCAAATAGAACGCATAGCTTGTTTATATGAGCTCCATACAAAGAACGACGAATTGAAATATATCTTTTTATATTTTCTAGGAATGTCCCTTTTTTAATATAAAGTAGCTCATTGTTATTTCAAAGATTAAAATACACTCGCATTAATTATCCATCTAAGTTTGTATATTGAACCTTATCTGATGGAAACTGATAAACTCATCGAATCGTGTTTTTTTTCATGTATAACTTCAGGAACAGTTAAAACATTTTAATTAGATAACACCCTTAGGAACAAGGGAAGTTCTATCACTTCACACATTACCTAAAAAGAATTTATCCCGTAGACAGATATCGAGAAATTGGTCAAGTTGTGTGTCCAAGCCATGCGAGCAAGTCTCAACCACCCACAATCACGCGCGCCCACACGCGAGCGAACATCATTCACGCACGTCCACCCACACATTTGAGCCTATATAACTAGGGCCAATGACACACGCAATAATAGTTTATTCACGCCATACATAAACCTAACCTTGCGCGGTAATTCTGTTTGAGTTTTTCTTTGCTTCTAACGTATCTTTCGAATGACCGTTATAGAATACTTATGCAAAGGTCCTACCTTTGAGCACAGTATATTTGCTAATTAAAGGGATGGTCCGGGCTGAAAATCTTTATATCTAAATAAATAGAGTAAAATTCACAGAGCAAAATGCTGAGAATTTCATCAAAATCGGATAACAAATAACAAAGTTATTGAATTTTAAAGTTTATCAAAATATTTTGTGAAAGCAGTTATATGCACATCGTCATTAATATTCATTAGGTGGGCTGATGACGTCACATCCCCACTTTCCTTTTTTTTATGTTGTTACATGAAATCATAAATGTTTAATTTTTTTCATACATGTATAATTAATGTGTCTCCATTATGATGAAATAAGTTGCGGCAATAAATAACTAATGCCCTTAATCTGTTGTCAATCCAATTGTTTTAGTTCTTGGTAGAAAAAATTTAAATAATCCTAACATGCCTAGCACTGTTTTACCGGAATAATGCAAACCTTTAAAATTCAATAACTTCGTTATTTGTAATCCGATTTTGATCAAATTTTCAGCATTTTGCTCTGTGAATTTTACTCTATTTATTGAAATATAAATATTTCTAGCCTGGACCATCCCTTTAACAATTTAAACTTGACAAAGAATGGGCAACATATTTCGTAAGGCCTTAAACGTTCGAAATTCATCTATGATTGACAGGTGTCGTACGCATATATTCCTAATTTCACAATTTTTCCATTCATCGGGATGAGGCGTAAAACTCGGCTCTTTCGGCTAATTTCCCCTGAGAACTGCTCTTGTTTCTGCCCTTCTTAAATGTTATATTAATGTCCTGCTTGTCTAAGGTGGGATGTTTCATGTGTATGTAACCATGGAGACCGTATATTTATTTTAAAACAAAGTAACATGGGAAATTACCTTTTACCGTGTTTACTGGAAACTAGAAAAATGAGCTGATTTAAAGTGGGAAATCTGAATATTTGAAATCTGAATTTGTGTGTGTGTGTGTGTGTGTGTACGCATACATAAATGCAAACAACTTGTGGCAGCTCTCTTTGTAAATAATAAACAGTGAAAGAAATGAAAATGAGAGAATACTGTAATAGATATGTAGCTTTACTCAATGTCCCTCAGAGCTGTCATCCATTCTGCATTAAAGGTTGAAAAAATGTCTCCGCCGGGACTCGCACTCGGGTCCCTGGGTCTGAACGCCAATGCCTTAACCACAAGACCACGGAGGCGGACCAGCAGTTAGACGAGACCGAGTTCATTTAACCGACAGGCAAATTTTCTACCTTTTTAATAGATTCTTTGTCTTTTTGGTGCAGATGAGGTAATGAGCAATGAGTAGCCGCGTGCAAAAGTTGGAACCCAGCTAATACAAGCATGAATACATATATTCATCAGAAAGGGGGGGGGGCAATACATTGAGAGAAATTAGACACTTTAGAGGGATAATATAGCATCACTGGAATCATAGTATAAACAGGAAGGAAAAAGACTTGTTTAATAATGTGAGCAAGAATGCAAGATTTATGAAAGTAAAGTGTGCAGCAGATATGTTAGGTGAGAAGAAATACGTTGGGTGATCTGGTGATGGGGGTGAAAGTTGATGCACATAGTCGATACTTAAAAAAATCGATAGGCTTTTGTGACAATTTGAGGGGATATTTGAAAATGATTACTAGGCATCCAAACTTAATGAAAGATGTTAAAACTTTTCGGGTGAATTTCTTGGGAAATAATTGTATTTACCTTATCGAATCCATGTTGTAGCACCGTAGGGGACACCTGTGATATGCATTTACCCTCACATTGATTGACTTGAACTCGTTTCCGACATCGAAGAGTTCGCTGTTGGATGTCGTCCACCACTTCGACATCCACGGTAGTCTCGCCGTGTGTCAGCTCGCAGGTCTCGCCGTCCGCGAGAGAACTGACGCGAGAAATGCTCCCCGCCCCGCACAGGAGAACGAGAAGGAGCAACAACATGGCGTAAAGCCAGATGATGGGTGATCTAACCGTGAACTGTAAAGAGGAGAAAGAAAGAATAAAACAGACAATGTGAATCGGCAAATAAACAGTGTCGGCTATTATATGGAACTAACAACAAAAACGGTAACTGTCGGATAAAACAGGACTTGTCGGATAAAACATCCAACAGGTCCTTTCATGAAACGCTTCCTCGGAGAAGAAGAACTGCTGCTTCTGCTGCACAGGAGTGTAATTTCTTAACAGAAATAAAAAGTTAAAGAAATTCAGGAAATTGTTATTAGAAAGCATAATGAGCAACCTTAATTTGTGGAAATGAGAATGAGATATTCTGGAGGTGAAGACATACATGTACAGCTCCCAAGAACATTTCACATTTTTCTTCCCCTCTTTTGGCCACTATCATTATTTTAATTATGTAATTTGATATTGATGAATAATTTGATTTGAGGGGTCCACGATTTACAAGCACAGCTTCACAGTGGACCTTTCCATTTCCAGCATGTTATTTTCAGCCACAAACATATTATGATCAATATTGAGGTTTCAAATGTATAATTTAGATGAATATATATATATTGTGTTACATGTTTCTTTATTACATTTCAATTGTTATAATTGTATTTATGATGGATTTTGTCTACTATTTTGTTGGAATTGAGAAAAAATAAAACTGAAACTGAAACAAAG
Organism: Lytechinus pictus; assembly: GCF_037042905.1. NCBI lineage: Eukaryota > Metazoa > Echinodermata > Echinoidea > Temnopleuroida > Toxopneustidae > Lytechinus > Lytechinus pictus. The sequence goes on along the minus strand of NC_087257.1, from coordinate 8,497,849 downwards.
AAAAGTGGCACGGAATATTGAAAAACCATCAAGTGATTCTGTGACTTTGAAAGACGCCAATATATCGGACTCGTAATAGGGAGTTCATGCACCGCGGCACAGAACGAATTCAATAACACAGTAAATACATTGAAAATGCAATCTAAATCACAGTGAATATATAGCTGGGAGGTCTTTGACGAAATCTTGTAAACCGGACTTACGCAGTTTCGTCCGAAGTTTCGAAGCTGAAGAAAAATTACAAATATGTCGTTTGTCCGGAGTCCTAGTCGAAAATGATGTGTTTTGACTTACAGATTTTCGACAAAGACTTCTTGATTGCTATGAAGCGCATTTGACAACACGTCTTCTATGTTCTTGATAGCTTTTTGCCTCGCGATACGAAAACTCCATGTCTCATATGTGTCGACCTTGAGACACTGAGGTAGATTCGTGCGCCGTGGTTTCAATAAATTAAATCGTACGGACTTTCATAAATACAAGGAAGGACAAACAAAGAGTCCGAATTAACTTCATGGAGCGTATCGAGATGACTACTTTATATTGAGAAATAATATATACAACAATAAAATATACGACCCGATTGTCGATCGCTACGTCACTAGGTCAAAACGGGTCATTTTGGTCATCGCTGAGGAAGGCTGCAGTTAGCAGCCGAAAATTTCGAGGCAATTCTTCGGATTTTTTTCTTTATGTACTGAGAACAAAAGTTTTAACTTTTCCTTATATACAACAGATCATTCTATTCTTCGAAAAAAGGTAGCCCAGCCAAGACATAAGTGTGGCTATCTCATTTCTTATGTCTGTAGGTAGATTATGGTAATACCAATTTTTATCAGCATCGTTTTATTAGACTTGTCTTTTACAAAACTGCATTCACATTTATCAGATTATATTAAGATTTTGATAATTTGGAGTGTTTCATTTGGACAAGAGTGGGTCACCAATCGTTGTTAAAGTCGCGAATAACTTATGAACAATTTATGAAACGGTTCTCAAGTTACGTACATGCATTTTACCTGTTGACGTCACCTAACCTGTGTAAAGTGCGGCAAATGCGGATTAATGTTTCGGCAACTTAGCCTATATTTTCAAAGCAGCAATACTACATGATACACTACACATGTTTCTCTCCCCGGGGGAGTTACCTATATCCAGGCAAGGTCGTGTGGTCCAGTGGTTAGAGCATTGGACTCATAATCGCAAGGTTGTGAGTTCGAATCCCAACTCTGCCATTGTCTCCACTTTGATAAAAAGGCCCAAGAGTGATATCTGTCGTCTATTACGTCAGCCACTATGACTGATTAATCTAGACGTAAAATGTTTCCAAGGTAATTGGTTGTATACCAGCTTGGCGTTTACCAGCAAAATGCTGTCCTGCCGAGTTCCTATACGGGAGTTACCACAAACAGAAACAGAAACAGAAGGTGTCATTGATGAGCAAAGACGGAGATCGTCCAGTTTATAACTGATATCTATTCCATTTTCCTCCTTTTCCTCATGTGTTTAGATGCAGGTATTCGAACATAACATTAGAAGAACCAATCGTCATCTCTCTTTTTATTCAACTTACAAGTAATTATTTATTATGAATTAATATCTACTCTTTTCAATGTATATAGCCTACTGCATGGAAGAACTATGTCCCACAGTGCCACAGTGTGTTCACAGGTTGTGACACCACCTTCACACTGTTAAATTTGAGCATTTCAACAGTGTGAATCACATACTCACATAGTCGACCGTGTGAACATGCCGTAAACAGTGACACTGCCGAGGTATCCACAGTGTGAAAATATCTTCACACTGTTGAATTTGGGCATTTTAGCAGTGTGAATGATATTTCCACATAGCCCAATCTGTGAACACACTGCATGATCACACTGTGTATACTTTCCAGTAGGGATCGTACTGCACAACCCTTAGCCAAAATAATGTAACATGTCGACAACACAATTCATAATGCGCTATACGAACCTGAACCTCTAGATGTAGTTAGATAAGAACTCGTTCAGAACTTTGTCAGTTTCCACATTTAGCAGCAAGCAGGTGCACTAATTTACCGTTTGATGAATGATGAAAGTAAAGAGGAAAATTAACTATGGATGTCGAAATATGAAGAAACATTCGTGTACTGTATCGTCAATAACATCCTGCAGACTCAATTTTCTGTTTATTTCTTACTGGCACTCTAAAGAGACAAACATTCATTTAACTCCCAATTGGCACATATTGGATGACATACCCGGTCAGTCGCGTTAAGATAATCACAACGCACGCCCGAAAGGTAAGCAAGTGGAGATAGCGTTTCAAATTGTATCAATGATCTCATCCAATTATCCAAGTAACTACAAAAAAAAGAAAAGTTCACAATGAATGAAGTCGTGACGTCACTGGCATCATTGATATTGGCGTGTCATCTTTGACTGACTGCGTTTGAAAGAGGATGATGGAATAAATTGCGCGTCATTTGAATGGTAAGCGTTTAATCGAGCAAGGTGAGAGTAAGGACGATTTTTTTTTATTTAAGAGGGATTCACCTGTCCAGTTCGGAGTCCGATCGTTACAGAATTTCCATCCGACTTGCTAACCAAGCCACGCTGGCTTCACAAACTTCAGAAGTAAACAGCATACGTTTTGACTTTCAGATCAATAAATTGTAGATAAATCAAACCCTTTGTGGGGGCGCAATTGAAACAGCACCTTCTGGAATGAGGCATATAATCTCCTAAAAGTTCTCGGAGACGTCGATTTCGCAAGGGATTTCTGAATCACGATTACTCAGTTCAGCGGTATGGGGTGATTAATACAACCAGGCCAATCAATTCCTTCAATTACCTCTTTTATTCCTCTTGGAAACTTGGCATTGAAACCATTCACCCCAGTGTTGTTGTTTCTGGTCCGTATTCCCGCCGCAGATAATTCATATGTGTTCTCATTTTGCCGCATGAATGATTTTGAAAGATCCACCCATCCGTCTCCGCCGACTCTCGTCACATCGTTTTCCTTCTCTGCAAGTTACTCAATTAACAAATTTAAACTGTTAGCATACAAATACAATCACCATAACCACGTCTCCATTTGTTCGACGATCCCCCCCCCCAAAAAAAAAAAAACCATTTCATTCGGAGAAAAGGGAAACAAAAGGTTTTTAAAAATTGGTTATACAGTTCTTGAGGGTCACCAAGCTTGGTTGGCGACCCAACTGGCATGATTGGTTCCAAAGTGGTGGGTGTCGATAATCATGAGAATGGTCTGTCGTCTTTGGACTGCTGCCAGACATGTTCACGTTTCTATGACATTTTCTCCGGCGACAGTTGCTCCGACGGAAAATCTGCACGTCAAGCAAAACCTAAAACCTAACCTCCACAACACTCCGCCCTTTCACACGGTAATATAAATCGTAATTTTAATGATGATTCCAGTGAAAAATAAGGCTAATGACGAATATTCAGCACGTGTGAAACCAAACTAAAACATGATTAGAATCAAGAACGCTAATCACAGTCACGATTACAATCGTAATCCTTATAGAAGTTATAGCAATGATGATTCAAGATTCACGTGTGAAAAGGCCCTAAATAAACCCTAATCATTATCTATACATTTTTCTGAACCACAAACTCTCATAATAAATCTAACCCTATGCCTTTTGAAATATTGATACCGGAGCAAATGGCACCTGAGCATTTCGTGTCACCACATGAACATTGCCTCCCAACATTTTATACAACACTGGTTACTGTTTCTGTAACCAACACTGGTTACTGTATATACCTTACAGTCATAACACTTGTTGTTTATCAGTTTAAACAACCGTGCTTAATCTATTGAGAATTCAATATTAAGAATTAAACTTTGTTGTTTAAGAGATTGTATGCTGATTATGAATGTGCATATTGTTTAATGAGTAGCATTTATTTGCCAAATATTACAAAGGTGAGCATGCTACAGATGTGTGTATTATTACCAACATGTGATGTTTGCCAATTGTGTGACAATGGGTAGCGCGGCAATTATATGGTTCCATGAATTAATAATGTCGACATGAAGTCTACACATGACGGTCAAAACCAAGTACAGCATTTTCCATATTTCCATAAAAAAGAGAGACGTACTCAAAAGTATCACTCACCGCATGGTATATAGTTTACGGCGCAAAGTATGCTTACGGTACACACACTGTAAGTTTTCAACTATCACATCTGCTTGAAAATTGATTAAAAAGATCATGGAGATTTTGTAGGCTGATTGCGAAAGTGTAAATTGTATAATTTTTGTTATTTGCAATATTGTAACGAAGGTTTAGCATGGCAACATGGTTTTATGATTTAGTAAAGTTGACGTGACAAGTTACCACGGTAACAGTGGTGCATTCCAATCAATTCCAAGTTTGCACTATACTGTCAGTGACTGTATTTCTGCACTGTCCCTAGCATGTTAACCTTCACTTAACATCTAGGATATGAGCAGGTACATTTCTCTGATCTGGGGCCCGTTGCAGAAAGAGTTGCAATCAATCGCAACTCTAAAAATCAGCGCAACTTGATTTTCAACCAATCAACAGTGCGCATTTGGGACTTGCGACTGATTTTTTACTTTTACGCAACTCTTTCTGCAACGGACCCCAGACCAAGCTCATCAAATCACAAACTTAAGCATTATCAGAAGGGCAAGAACATGATCAGAAGAAACACCCAGCATGAAGATTGTTCATGACTAATAAAGGGGATCTGAAATAAATTATATATAATTAACAACGAGGGACATACCACACGTGTATCACATGTGTTTTTTTTTTCGAGAGCGAAGATTACCAGAGTAAATTGATTTTTATTCAAAGTGGTTAATTAACTTGACGTCATTATAACATAGGGAATACCCAGTTATTTTTTCAATACTGACTTTGAATGCACCGCTAAAATGATGTTCAAATACTTTGTTCTTTAGGGTCTTGTGATTATTTCGTATGTAATTTTATTCATTGCAATTTGTAATTTAGAGAAGTTATGTTTTCGGTAAAATTTATTTATCCATTTATCTATCTATCTATCTATATCTGTCTATCCATCTATCCATTGTCGTTTACAATCGTGTTTCTAAAGGTGTGGGTATTTTATATAAATAAAAACATTTTCCGCAATATATTTTGATTATGTTATATTTATGCTTTAATTTTCTCACATATTAATTACTGAAATATCGTTTGGTGTAACTCCGCTGATTGTTTTGTAAACAGATTATATATACTTCAGAAAGGCCGTGATGATAATTTGTAATAGCTCTTATAATGCCCATACCTTGCCACATTTTCATGATCTATCTATCTTTCTATCTGTCTATCTATCCATCCAACCATTTATCCATATAATTTTCAATATCTATCTAATATTTAAATTTACCAAACCGTTATACGGCCAGTGGCACATGGGAAGCAAACTAGCGATGGCTTCTTGATAAATTTGATAAACCTTTAGGGTAAGACCCATATGTTTAATCATGATTTCAAGAAATGGTTGATCTCCATACACTCTTTAAAAAAGGTTTACCCAATATTGGGTAAAAGGGGAACATGCATATTGGTTGGGTAAAAAGACACATATTTTGTAAATCTTACGCAATGATATGTTGAAATTTACCCTTAAAACATGTTAAAAAAAACATGCATGGGGTAAACATGGGGTAAACATAAGCACCCAGCAAACATGCATGTTCCCTTTCTACCCAATATTGGGTAAAATTGTGTTTTAGGGTGTAACGGCAGAATTAGAGTGTATATGTAATGTCGTGATTCGACTCGCAACGCCTCATTGGAAAAACATTACCCTCCAAGTCTATGAGAACTGATTCATTTAAAACCAGCCAATGACGAATGGAATGCCAAAAGGAATTAATTCCACTTATGAAGATAACGACATCGTCTGAACTGTCTTTTATATTTGTCTGTTGTGGGGGGATGTCTTGTGTATATAGCCTGCTGCCTATCAATTTGTTTTTCTTAACTCTGTTTTTCCATTACTGATCTTTGTTATTATGTTTCTTCTTTTTTTGACCATCTTCTTCTATTACCCCCCCCCCCCCTGAAATCGAGGCCATTTCGTATCCTCTTGTATCCCCTTTGTTCACTTGCTTTTTTTTGGGGGGGGGGTGACACGAGATGACCCTCTCTGGTATGCTGATGTGCGAATTTCGAGGGGGGCCAGGTCCGCCCGCCGCACCCCCAAAATAGAATAAAAACATATATACGCCTATATCAAACAATGGCCTGTAATGATGCATGCTTGGATTCAGTCATTCAATTTATTTTCTCCCCCTTCATCAACAACACCAAACGTATACACATAGACCTAATCCCCGTGGGTATATAGGCCTATGTATAGATCGTGAGGCGAACCCGAAGAGGGGCGGGGAGCGGGGATGCCGCCCCTCAAACTTCGAATTTTACCAGTAGCCTTGAGAGGGTCGTCTTATTCTCCCCATTGCGATGAAAAAAAAAATTAAGAAGTCAATGCACATTGTACAGACTTATGGTGGTTTGAAAAGAGGCGATTTGAAAAGTGGTATATAAACTAGAGACCGTAAACTTGATTTGGTAAGAATATGGATTTAAGTCCTTTTGGCCTCGCGACGGTGAAGTCTAAGCGCCGAGACATGAGAACCAAAACATTGTAGTAAAGTTGCTCTCATTTCAGCAGACGATACCTTGACCTTTAACCTTTCATTGACGCAAATGACTGGCTGAATACTACACCAGATGTCTTTACACACGTAAGGAATTCGGGTCTAACCGGCTCGGGATTCTATTCTGGAATCATTCGGTCGTGTCAGGAAGACCTATTTTTGCCAGTGTTGTTTTCAATTTGATTTTAAAACAACGCATTGTTCTCATGTTCTAAAATTTCCCTTCCCTTCCCGCGAACATTTGGGTACAATCTATTAATCAAAGGTGTTACCACCCCCCCCTAAAAAAATACATCATTTGCAAAGCCTAACATTGTCAAAGGAATTCATGTGGTGAGTTGGCAGAAAAAAAAATCATATTCATAAGCAAATGGTGCAGGAAAAATGTCACAACGAGAAACAAACGGAGTAATAAGAATACTCTACTGTTACTGTACAACTGCCCCTCCCCGCGGATGCCCCAATTTAAAGATACCCCAATCCCCACCTCCTTTTAATGTCTGGCCAGGGTTACGCTAGTGTCTGGTAATATTAATCAATGTTCAGACGTAAATTGGTAATTTACTATCTCCATCCACCCAATAAAAACTGTATCAGTGCATGTAATTAGGTGAACGAAGCGAAAACAGTGAAAAATATTAAAAATTAATCAAGACTAGTCTGCTCATAAAAAATAAAGATAAGTGTGTTAAAATTGGGTAGACATTGGCTTCAGATTCTAATCTAATTGATGAATAGTTCATCTAACCTTAGAAACTTAATCAGATGATATTCTCTTTCTTTTAGTCTCTAGATTATGTAAGTATTCTCTCTAACCATTGCAAATTCCGTTAGTTGTGACAGTCAATGACCCCCCCCCCCCCCGTTTTTGAATTACGAAACTTTACTGAAACAATAATCACAATAAAGTATTAATGGGTCAAACCAAGTTTTATGAACATTCATCCTTTATGCATTGTAGGCTGTTGTACCTTGCAATACATCGAGTCATATGTCTTTAATTTCTGCTTCATAGGATTTTGGCGCTCAAACTTATCGGGTTTTGGCGCACACCCAAAATGATACATCGTTTAAAATCGTTTAACATCTCCTTGAGACAGCGCATATGCACGTTGCCATCGTCTGCGAGTCGTCTGCACGGCTTGGGGGAAGAAAAGAGAAAGGTATTCCACAAGTTGGGTGGCATAAACCTTGGCTCGGACACTCTGCTCATCAGACTCAAGATTAAAGATGTTTAAAATTCTAGGTTAACGATAAAACCATGGTACTACCTTCATGATAAAACCATGGAGGAATGACTGGCTATACACAGATTGCTTTCGACACAGTTCAACAGAGTGCTATAACTTTCTTTGGCATGAATAAAGTGTAACATTGGCCATGTCACGCGACATCCACATGACAAGACTCATGAATCTTCCAAGGAGAACATTCTGTCTGACTAAAAAAAAATATGTCCAAAGTGTACGAATGTATTTCGTCTTTCCGCAATCGTCAATCATGTCGTTGGAAATCATTGAGAAATCGATTCATAAAGCGCCCCCGAGTTCCTGTCACCCCATGCTCTGGTTCCTTTCTTAGGACCGACTTCAAAGTATAAGGTCAGGGTGAACATCTCTTTAAACCAACATGACCAATAGTCTTCGTACCTCAGTTACACTCACACACTTACTCTCATAAACCATGTAAACACTGACCAAAAGAACGATCTCATAATGACCATTAGGATCATGTGACAGAATCCTAGTAATATACTTGACATATGGTTTCATTTCAGAAACTTTTTCGAACAAGCTGGCAATCTGTCACATTAGCAAACATAATTATTATCAGTGTTTATTTCTTAGATATATGTATCAGATCTCTTATTTTTCTTGCCAAATTTGCTTTGGCTGTGACAACTTGATCGTATATAATAGGTCAGTTTGACTACATGTCTATGTATTGTGAATTATTTATATACCATGTTTATTTACTGTTTGTCTGAAAAATTGTAAATGTTTATAGAGTGTAACTATGCTTTTGAAAATAAAGAACCCTGTGGAAGGGGAAAAAATATATTCATACCTGACATAGGAATAATTTCATGATAGTTGCCAGTACTAACAAGTTGTCTTTATCCGAAGGTTGCCATAGTGATAGTCAGACTCCTGTGCTTCGCAGCCATTCAAAATGGAGAAAAGTCGTCAGATCTGGCAACTTTTCAGACGACGAAAAAGTTCATCTTATTCTGAGATTAATTAACTCGTATTCAAAATTTTCTTGACCCTTCTTCATATTTCTCGTTTAATCTAGTATCCTCGTAAGGAACACATATTCCCTTCGATATTTGGTGTGTGATGACTTTTATATATTTGACCTAATGTGAAGAAACGTACATTGTGAAATTGTGAAAATACAAAAGTTTCTCAACAGTCTCGAGAATACCTCTATTGTATCTTACATGCATTGTGTAAAATTATAGAAGAAAGGTACATTGTTGTGAAATATCTCCTTAAAAATACAAAAGTTTATCAACAGTCTCGAGAATACCTCTTTTGTATCTTACATGCATTGTGTAAAATTATAGAAACTTGGTATTTGGTGTGCGAAAGCCATAATTTCTGTATCTTTTTAAAAAACAGATCTGTTCTGTAAATTGCAAAAAAAAGTTCCTGGTTTACCAATTTACAGAATGATTTTGTTATTTTTGTCAGTAAAATCCTCTGGTTTTTTTTTTTAAAGCGAAGTGAAGTGCATTGAAGCCTCGTTTCAATGACAAGGGTAAACCCATGGGGAAAGTCTATAACAGCGGAAGACACAAGCTGGTCTGGGAAACGTCGATAATTATCTTGCTGACTTAGCCTAAAGTCTTTCGTACAATTTATTTCAAGTTCATATCATTTTTTACAAATGTTATGGCTATAACACAAAGGACGATCACATTAAGTTGTGAGACAGGCCTTGCAAGATCAATCATTTTATTGGAATAATGCCAGATCGGGGGCCCGTTTCATAAAGGACTTGCAACTGTTGTCACTTTGCCATGATGGCAACTACCACGGTAACAGGGCTCATCAGCCAATCAGAATCAACGTTGCCATAGTAGTTGCCATGATGGCAAAGTTGCAACAGTTGCAACTCTTTGTGAAATGTGCCCCTGATGAGATTTATAAGGGAGAATATAATGTATAAAGCGAAGCGATGGCTCGGTATATAGGAGCACGGAGTCTCCCCCTCTGATGACGATCTTCACGGCGGTTTCCTTTTCGACACTATTAATGATGTTCATGTTGTTTTAAATCGTCTTTGGTTTTCTGCCTAAGAGGGTAGGCCCAGAAACCAAAGTCCATAGTTCAATCCTCTTCCAAAACTCTCTATCATCGGCCTTCTTCCTGCATGGCTATAAACCGTACCTTACATCATCACCCTTCAGTATACAGACAATTTTCAAGTTCGCGGTCTACCCACCCACGTTTGCCATTGATTTCCCCTACTCGTATTCGCCTCGCAGAAGGTTTTGATATTATGTTAGAAGTATGTGTCTTAGCCACTTACGTCTTTCGATGGTTTCCCACCATGCCCACAGAGATCCTCCCCGTCTATTCCCCGCTTGTTAATTCTTATCTCCATCATTATTTTGCAGCCTGTCCACCCTCTTCTCCTCCATCATGCCCGCAGACACCTAAACTACCAAGCTTCCTCGCTTCTCATTTCCCAATCGTTACGCAGTTTTTAGATTCATACCACGCCATTGCACTCCAAATCAGACAACTGCCATCAAGTTTCTTAATACCTTGTTCTTTTACGAACGCCACGACTGACCTGTCGTAACTTTTTGCAACATTTTTGGAACTGTTAAAAAACAAAACTTTCTACGGTCAATACGGTCAATTACCACGACTGATCTGATACTACCACTACGATAACTCCACGAGTATATATATTAAAAAAGAAGGTCTGCTCTTACCTTTCACTTGTTAGGGTAAGGAAAAAAGGTCTGCTTTTACCTCTCAGTTGTTAGGGTAAGGATAAAAGGGTAAGGATAAAAGGGTTAGGATAAAAAAGTCTGCTTTTACCTCTCAGCTATAAGGGTAAGGACAAAAAAGTCTGCTTTTACCTCTCAGCTGTAAGGGTAAGGACAAAAAAGTCTGCTTTTACCTCTCAGATGTAAGGGTAAGGAGAAAAAAGGTCTGCTTTTACCTCTCAGCTGTAAGGGTAAGAACCAAAATAAAGTCTGCTTTTACCTCTCAGCTGTAAGGGTAAGGACAAAAAGTCTCCTTTTACCTATCAGCTGTAAAGGTAAGGACAGAAAAAAATCCGCGTTTACCTCTCAGCTGTAAAGGTAAGGACAAAAACAGTCTGGTTTTACCTCTCAGCTGTAAGGGTAAGGGAAAAAAAGTCTGCTTTCACCGTGTTCACCTCTCAGCTGTAAGGGTAAAGACAAAAAAGTCTGATTTTACCTCTCAGCTGTAAGGGTAAGGACAAAAAAAGTCTGCTTTTACCTCTCAGCTGTACGGGTAAGGACAAAAAGTCTGTTTTTACCTCTCAGCTGTAAGAGTAAGAACAAAAAAGTCTGATTTCACCTCTCAGCTGTAAGGGTAAGAACAAAAATAGTCTGCTTTTACCTCTCAGCTGTAAGGGTAAGGACAAAAAAGTCTGTTTTAGCTCTCAGCTGTCAGGGTAAGGACATACAAGTCTGCTTTTACCTCTCAGCTGTAAGGGTAAGGACAAAAATTCTGTTTTTAGCTCTCAGCTGTCAGGGTAAGGACATACAAGTCTGCTTTTACCTCTCAGCTGTAAGGGTAAGGACAAAAAAGTCTGTTTTAGCTCTCAGCTGTCAGGGTAAGGACATACAAGTCTGCTTTTACCTCTCAGCCGAAAGGGTAAGGACAAAAAAGTCTGCTTTTACCTCTCAGCTGTAAGGGTAGGGGCGAAAAAGTCTGCTTTTATCTCTCAGCCGAAAGGGTAAGGACAAAAAAAGTCTGCTTTTACTCTCAGCTTTAAGGGTAAGGACACAAATCTGCTTTTACCTCTCAGCTGTAAGAGTAAGGACAAAAAGTCTGCTTTTACCTCTCAGTTGTAAGGGTACGGACGCTAGTTATGATTTGTAATTGCCTCCTTGATTATGCCATTCCAGTTTTAAAATCTCCGTAATTGTCTGCTTAATTAAAGCGCTTCCAAGGTAAGTGAAGTGGATATCGTAATTAGTCTCTTTTTCATTAGTGTGATGTTCAAGTAACACCCCTCTACTCATTTCTTTTTATTTACTTTTATACTTTTTCTTTCAGAAGTCATCCCTTGCTTCAACCAGAATGACCAGTGATTACATTGGCCGCTGGCCTGAAACGTTTATTTTCTGTCACTTTATTCATTATCGGCAAACCGAGATTATTGTTCTGCACACTAAAACAATTGTGCACCCTAAATGAAAAACTGAAAGCACATTTTGTGTGTAGTCTTGCACCCTATGTGGGAAAAAGTGCAATAGTTCACCTCACCTACACTCTAAAAAATGAAATGTTAAATCAACATTTGGAAGAATATTCTTATTTCCAACCTTGCATAAAGCTGAATCTAACATTTCAAGTGTTGGGTCGAACCATTTAAAGCGGTAACCGTAATGCAACATTTAGACAAGGCTGTCACTCTTCCAGCCTTTCAACTTTTTAATTAACATTTCATCTTTTAGAGTGTTTTTATTGATTATTACTTGGCACTCAGAAATGCTCGTTTGCACACTTAAAGGTACAATTGTCCATCTATGACGGTGCATGATATTTTACGTTTAAAAAAAGATTTAATGTGAACCTTTATTAAATGGATAATCTCTTCACCCTTTGGGGTTCTTCATGTAGCTAGTTGCACCCTTAAATGCATACGTAGCCCTAATTGCACTCATTAACAACCTTATGGGTCTTGTTATTGTACCAACCCCTAAGGTTCAAATTTTAACCCCTATTTCTAAGTGTGTGCTTCCCGCAATGTCACTGCCACTGAATAAACATTGAAGAAGAGGGGGGAGAATGGACACCCTTGACTGACGCCCATAATTCCAGGCGCAGAATCCATATGATTGCGTTGTTCTTGCATTCTCACTGTCTGCCCCTTGTACAGGTTACTGGAAAGACACCTATCCTTTGAGGTCCCATTATTGTAATAAACAATTCCGACAACAAATTAATATAAGCCAATCAAAATGAAGGACTTCGGTAGCTTTTACCTTATATTGTAAATTTGTTGTACTCTAGCATTATGAAGTGGATGGAGGGTGTGATGGTGATGGAGTGGGGGTAAGTGGTGGAATTTTTATCCGTAAGAAAATGGTGTTGGAATTCTTTATGCAGAATTCGATGACCTGCACATAACAAACGACAGATCTTTGCACCTGTCTGCGGTAGTTCTATTGATTTACAGATAACTGACGTATGTTTTGTTTCCTCTTCTTCATCCATTCATTTATAAAACTATTTTCACCTTATACCATAGTCCCACTGGCCTACTGTTGGGAGGGGGCTGGGGCCATGGACCTCAAAAGGTTTGACGAGCAAGAAAAACATAGGAGAAAAAGAAAGTAAGAGAACCAATAAAAAGGGTGAATTATTATACCATTTTCTGCATATTATGTCAAATTCAATCTATGATATTTTTGTATTAAAAGGGTAAAATATTATGCTCTGTCACTTCGCTCTCTTAAAGCTCTTTAGCAATGTTACCCCATGCGCCATGCCTGGCCCTCACAAAAGCATTTGTTTCAGTATGCTACTGCCGCAGTCATACGTGCAAAACCGGCTCCAGACCGATGAAAGCTATTACGTCATTTCTTATGTCATATCATAGGTCGGTTTGGAGTTAGTTTCGTTGGTGTGACTGTAAGCATGGCAGGCATTTAGTCTGCAGGCACAGACCCTGATTGAAACTTTGATCAACAAGTGTGTCTCCACGCAAAGACTAGCACATAAAAAACTTGCTGTTTCAATCCCTGAGCGAGAGGGCCTTCAGTACACAAGGATTGAGTAGGCTGCACATTCAGACCCTTAATTCGAGTGAAGGGTTTGCACAGCAGGCTAGAAGGAATTGGTGTATTTTTATTTACCTGTGAAGTTCGTCGACTATCGGTAGTTTGAAATGATATTCCCATGGACCAGATAACCAATAAAAATAATTCATTTGCATCTTCTTATAACGCAATGATTTTGGAAAACATGAAAGCACTTAGACTATTACCATCATAAAATATCATTTTTAAAAAGGAACACGTAGTTACCAAGAATGCTTATAGCATTTCCATTTCTTTGACTGAAGGATAAAAGAGCACTCTCGATAAAAGTGCCTTGGCTGGGATCGAACCCCAGATTTTCATGTATCTAGCTAGGCGCCTTTGACCACGCACTTGGCCACTTGGACAAGAAAATTCAAACGTGACGTTACTTTTATTTCAATCGAATAACAGATGTGATATATAGTTATGCCCCCCCCCAAAAAAAAAAACTTTCCTTTCTTCCTTTGATTTACCCCCCCCCCCCTTCTTAAAACATTTCAATTCAATCGAAACAAACATTTATTTTCTTCCATTTCACAAATTTCTGCATTTTCGTTAACATAAATTCATACAAAATCAGTTTGTCATGAAGAATATAAATATATACATGTTATGTTTATAGAAGAAGGTTTAATACCCTAAGAGCAAATGATTGTGGCGTTCACTCAAATCCTACATAACAATGAGATTCATCTCTTCATACTTTTATACGATAAAGTATATCTCAAATAACATTGTTGATGTATTATCTTTTGTATGCAGGAAATACATTACGTCTGTCTGTATAAAAACCCTATTCCACGCAACGAACTGAGACGATCGCAAAATTATGCCAGTGCAAATATCATCTGGGACATTCACCTCGCATTTTCATTGATTTTCGAGCGGGAATTATTGGGCCTGGCAATGAACTCAAGATTTCATTAAAACCGGATAACACCCTCGTTGAATGTGGGGCGCTTAAAGTGGATTCATAAAAAGGTTAACACCCCCCCAAAAAAAAAAAAAAAAAAAAACGATTCAACGAAAGCATTAACATAGTTATCAAATTGATATTGTATTGTAAAGGTTGTCATGTTTCATATTTGTCGCATTTTTACACATTTCTTTATTCTAATTACTAGAATTGATCGAAAGATCAAATCAAATTAATTTCTTCCTAAGCTATCGGAGAAATATAAATAATGAAGGAGGGGATGATAATGATAGTAATGTTGATAACAATAATAAGAATAAAAATAATGATAATAAAAATATTATTAATAACGAATACTTATTGATTACATGATTACCATTACTCTCGTGAGTGACGCAATGAGCCAGCCATTTTTAGGGAGCCAGACATGGCAAACAGCAAAGAGCAAAAATGTTGACTTTCTTATTACAAAGATCCAATAGACTTTGACATGATGTTCAGTAAACAATATCATATTTTACCGCTTTTCCTTTCCTTTTCTTTCTGTTTCTAATTTTTGTCTTTGTCGTGAATTTGTTGCGGTCCATGGCCCCACAAGCCCCCATCTGTACGCCAGTGACTTCCATCATCATCATCATCATTATCATCACCATCACCATCATCATTATTATCATCATCTTCAGCATCAGCATTCATCATCAATATTATCAATATAATTATTCCCTTAATCTTACTATTATCATCATCACTGTCATCATCATCGCCATCACCACCACCACCACCACCACCATCATCATTATCATCATCATCATCATCATCACCACCATCATCATCATCATCATCACCACCATCATCATCATCATCACCATCACCATCATCATTATTATTATCATCATCATCAGCATCAGCATTCATCATCAATATTATCAATAGAATGATTCCCTTATTCTTACTAGTATCATCATCACTGTCATCATCATCGCCATCATTACCACCACCACCACCACCATCATCATTATCATCATTATCATCATCATCATCACCACCACCACCATCATTATCATCATCATCATCACCATCACCATCATCATTATTATTATCATCATCATCAGCATCAGCATTCATCATCAATATTATCAATATAATGATTCCCTTATTCTTACTATTATCATCATCACTGTCATCATCATCGCCATCATCACCACCACCACCACCACCATCATCATCATTATCATCATCATCACCACCACCACTACCATCATCATCAGCAGCAGCAGCAGCAGCATTCGTCATCAATATTATCAATATAATGATTCCCTTATTCTTACTATTATCATCATCCCTATCATCGCCACCACCACCAATATCATCATCACCACCATTATCTTCTTCATCATCATCATCATCATCACCACCACCACTACCATCATCACCATCACCACCACCACCATCATTTTTCTTTAACTAACGCTATAAGCCCAAATGTTCGAGTGGGCCACGCGTATGGAACAATTTTGTTTTAATCATTATCATCACAACCACCACCACCATAATTATCAGCAGCAGCAGCAGCATGATCATCATCAGCATCATCTTCATCATTTTCATTAATGGCATTTTTCATTATTATAATGGTCATGTCATTATCATTGACACTAACAATGTCAATTTTCATCCACCATGTTATCATGATTATTATTACTATACTTATGTATCATCATTATTAAATCCAAATCCATTGTTAATGTCACCGTTCCTCTATGTTCCAATATTGAATGTCAATATTGCAATATATTTCATTTATTGATATATCATTCATTTATCATTAGCAAAAATTGACGGGCATATGACTTCCCTATTTGGGAACGATAACTACCGTTGCCATGGAGACATGTCTGATTTGTTCTTCTCATCTGTGACAGATAGTTGTCAATCAGCTAATTGTTCATTGTATTTTTTTTTTCTAAGGGCAATTCCGTAAAAATATGTACGTTCGACCCCATGTATGTGAGACCTTCATGAAATTTTCTGTCTCTTATTTCTGTTTTTTGACAGTCAGCCATGCTGTCAGATGACCATGACTGAAGTAAGAATTGAGAAAAATAGGGGTCGGACGTACAAAAAAAGGTTGATAATTTTACGGAATTGCCCCTAAGTATTCGTATAACCAACGCTGAGTAAGATACACAATGTCAAACATAATACAGGTTTTTCAATGTATGCCATCAAACAGTTGCACATTTCTTATCTGTTTCCCTATTGTCTTTGTTTGCTTTGCAGTCATAACAAGATAAATTTTCGAAAATACTAAATTATTAAAAAAAAAGTCTAGACTAATAAATCGGATTAGTTTGCATTCTTTGCAAAATGCAATTGAATGAAAACGAAGTGGAAAGGAAGGCGTGCTTTACTAAAGTTCTAATGAACATTTGAATTTGAATTAACAAAAGTAATGAAATTAATACTGAATGATACTAAATTGATAGATTAAGAAGAATTAAGGAAGTAGTAAACAGTGTTTAGATTCTAAATAACTAAATTCGTAATCAATTAATCTCGAAAACAAAGCATGTATATTAGAAAGCCATGGAGTTCAAATAAACTACCAGGTTTTCATCAAAACTTTTATTCCTAATCGGAAAATAGGCCTACTCTTGATATGTGCTACAGCGTACACTCTTAATCAAATTACCCAATATTGGGTAAAATGGGAACATACATGTTTGTTGGGTAAAAAGATACCAAATATTTTGTAAAATTTACGCAGTGTTGCGTTGGAATTTACCCTTAAATCATGCATTTTGGCCAATATTGGGTAATTTTTACTCGATGTTTTTAGAGTGTACCAAACTATGTAATCTTGGAGATGGATCGTGAAATGTGAGCTGAGGAAAGGAACCAAAAATAATGATTAAAAACAGGTTAACAAACAAGCCAGTCAACAAATTTAACACGTGGTATATACGAGCAAGGGGCGTCATCAAATAACACTTTCCCTGATCAGTGATTCATAATTTGGGCCCCGTTGTTCAAAAGTTACGACCAATCGTAACACCAAAAATCAATCTTAACTTGACTTTCAACCAATCAAATGCGCGTTTTATAGTAACTTGCGCTTGATTTTTCTTAATTGCGTTTTATAAACGCAACCCTGTGTGCAACGCGTCTCATCTGATATTACATGAAAATTAAGAAAGGGGGATATGTAATCAAGAAGGGAGTTTATTAAACCTCTTGTAATCGGTTTGTAATATACAGAGTGCATCAGAGTTAATATCGGGTCCCGCAATTTTATTAACACGTGGAATAGCCCTTCATCGAAAGGTCAACGCGTGGACGCAAAATTGATGTCTATTATTATGTAAACACGAAAATTTCCTGGAAAAATTCCTTTTCAATAGAAATTTGACGGAAACGGCAGTTTTGTGTTTTGATGTTCTATTGTCATAGTTTTACAATTAACAGTATTCGAGGTTTCTGTTGTATATTTACTTATTTCGTGCCCCCCCCCCCGTGGTTATATTTTTCTCACAAAATGATTGTGTCTTTATTGTGGTCAAGTTAACAGCTGATTATATCATGTACCTATTACAAATACATGTAGGTCCATGATGATATTAAACATTGCTCCTGAAAAGAATGATTATGGAAAACGTAAATAAATCCACTCGTTTTCCCCGAGATGTGAGCGAAACTGTGTCAGAAAATATCAGATCGGACGAGTATTATTTTGTATAAGAAATTTAAACTCATTCCATATGAATGATAAACACTTTCAAAAAGGATTTCGTCACAGTAACCAATCTGTTATTGAGTTATTTGTACGACGAATAAAAAAGTGGTCACTCAACAAAACTTCTAGAAGATTTTAACCAATAAATTAGTTAATTTTTAACATTGTTTGCCGGTCGGACACATAATCATTTACCAACACATTCGTTATTTTGGCCAATCTTTGTGATCATAAAGCTGGACATACACTTGTTTACTCTAGACATGATAATGATATTTTACTTTACATTTTTTATTCGAGTTTTGATTATATTTTAGATTGAACAGTAATGTAATTATAAAAGAAAAATACTGTACCAGATATAGTTCTATTATTAGGCACAAAAGGCTTGTCATCTGGAATGAATTTCCAAAACTTGAAACCTTCTCCGTCAACATCATCATTTCAACAAATCCTATCTTACTCACTCTCTGTCAACATTTAAATAATTTCTAATCTGTTTTATTTTCTTTCATTAAAAATAATATTTCTTTTTTTACTCGGTTCTCTAGTTTTTTGCGTGGGTTTTATTTTTTTTAAATACCCAATTTATTGGCGATTATGTGGCCGACTGAGAACAAGATTGATAATTTGGATGATACCAATATTTTCCGGTCTGACTTACCAACACAAGGGTCATTTAAATCATTCCATTTTAAGAGTGCATAGTTTAATAATCAAAATTTACATTTATTTTTCATCAGTTGATCTCGTTTGCTATTTCTTTTTTTAATCGTTGCTCTAATAATTTCCTGTAAAGACGTAGTCGTGGATGATTGCCCTTAACAGGTCTTTTGGGCCCTTTGAAGACACCACACATCCACTTAAAAATAATAATGAAGGTAGACTTCATTTTCAAATCGACTCAAAACATTTGATAAAAACACGATCATAAATAAAACATTATAAAATTTTGTTGAAGTATAGGTTAAAAAGGAGGAAACTTAGGGGTAAAAAACCAATACATTTAAAAAGAAGAAAACACAAGAAAGGGTACAATTTAAAAAGAAATACTGGATATTTGATATCACATATAACACAAAAAAGACAAACATAACAACCAAAAATACAATTCAACACAATAGAAATGATGTATTATTATTTTTTTCACTTCATTTTATTTACTCTTTCTTTCCTTCATTTCTGCTGTTTGGTTTCTTGTATCATAACGCTTTGATGTTAATGTATGGCATAAGATGGATTTTGTATGAATAAGAAGTGAATTTTAATTGTGAAATTGTGAATGATCACGAAACCTATAAGGAGACTGAACAACACAATTAAAGGGACTAAATGAATACTTGATCACAGAAATGCCATGACGTTTGACTCGACTTGCAGGATTTTCTTCTTCAGTATATATTGATTGAAAAAAACTTATTAACCGAAAAATTAATGCATGAAATAATAAAGAGATAACGCAGTATAACTCGAATTGAAAGCTAGGAAGATGAAAAAATATCAACCTCTGTGAAGTAGTGATATACCAGAAAAGAAAGAAAAAGGGTAATAAAAGGTCTTTGCCGCGCAGAAATCAAGGCTTTTTATGTACTGTGCAGCAGACGGTATGTAGTTTAATAAGAGATGCATTAATGGTATCAAGCTTAAACTTCATCCTACGCTCTTAGAATTAGCATAATTATACCATTAAATCAATGTTTTCGAGTGAAAAATGAAGAGGAGCACCCAGTTATTTTAACACGGCCACTGGTTTCCTTCATAATATATACAATCACTTGCCACTATAATACCGCTACACAAAACTGACGCATTTTTAGTCAAGATAAGAAAAAGAAAAACTGTTTATCAATAAATTATGTTTTTCCTTTATTTTTTTATTTCGCTTTAATTAGGATTATTTTACATCACGGAGGTACTTTTTTATTTTAGTATAGCTTATTTAAGGAAATGAATCCTAGAGAAAATTAAATTATACAAACTATGAGTTTTACCACTGAATTCAGAAAGGGGTTGGGGATGAATATTACACGATTATGGAATGAAATGTACACACAACTGAAAGGGGAGTAGTTTTTTTTTGACAAAATAGCTGAAATGTATGAGCAGTTTAAAGATCTTAGCGATGAAGACAAATTTATAATACATAATTAAACTTGATTATGAAAACACAATTTATATTTTTTTTAGTTCATCAAAGCCATTATAAATATGAAAAGGGAATTCTAACATCAACCACATTTTATTCTCTCTTTTTTTTTCTTTCATTCAGGCTATTTAAAATCCAAGGTATACCAAAGATATATAGATATTGATAATCATATTTTCTCTATGGTATATTTCTATACGCTATTTCTCTTTGCACATATATATAGAGAGAGAGGGAGAGAGAGAGAGAGAGTCAGATATAGATATAGACAGAAAGACAGACAGACAGACAGATAGATAGATAGATAGATAGACAGATAGATATTTCAAGAAATTGGAAATCTATAGAAAATGTATTGATGTATTACTGATTTATACGATATACTGGAATAAATATTTTTTCATGTTATCATTGTATATATCGTAAAACAAAATGTTCATGTCAAATGAATTAATTTTTTTTAATAAATTCAAATTTAAGCATAATTTTTGTATGCAAACCATTTTATTGAACTTGAAGAGCAACATATTCAGAATAAGGATAAATACACTGACCATGCTGACTGTCAGTGTTAATTTCTTCAAAACGCATAGAAAGTTTGTTTTATAGTTCATGAATATCTTCAAAAAACTTTCTTTGTGTTAATTTCTCCGAAACACATAGAAAGTTTTTTTATAGTTCATGAATATCTTCAACTTTTACAATTCCCGAACATTTACAAATATATTGTTTTTTTTTGTTTATATATTCCATTCTGGGTAACTACAGTAATGTTTTATGTATAACATTTTGTTATCATAATCTATGTTGATGTGGAAGAGGTTCATCGTGGTGAAGGGTTGAGTAGAAGAAACAACTGGTTATTTCTTCTACTCATAATCTATGTTATTTATGTATGCCTTGATTATTCTGTTTATTCAGATAGTAGGCGCTCTCTTTCTTCATGTTTTTCTATATTTGTATCAACTCCTTTATTTTGAACAAATTAAATGTCAAAGACAATGATAATTTACTATTACACAAATACATGTCTAATTCAAATTAATAGGCCTATTGATACAATATATAGGCATAATTATGTTTGAAAATGTATATTTAATGTTTTATTTGCTATAATACATCCATTTGGACACGTGAATAATAAGTATCTGGAGATTTAGGTGCATTAATGTTGTCAGGTTTTCGGGAGTGTAAAACATGCATGGAATTTGAAGGTTTCTATTATATGATTCCCTCTTGTAATTGGTTCTAGTTTTGAGCGCTCACGATATGAAAGAGATTCCTTCCGGTCGGAACAAGGTTAATATCCACTGCCCCCATTTCGGCGAAGCATTGAAATTATCATCCTTTCAAATAATGGTATGTATTATTCATACACGTTGAGGATAACCCCCCCCCCCCCACTAATATAGTTGCGGAATGTAACTTTCCTTCTTAATTTTCTTTGCCGTATATAGCACACTGCAAAAACTCCGGTGTTGATATAACACCAGCCCGGAATCTATATATGTCCACACCAGAGAAGTATTGAAACAACACCAGTTTGGAATCAAACCGATGCTGTTTTATTACTAATTAGTGTTGTATAAAAACCTATCTGGTGTTAGACCAAAACGAAACTGGTGTTGTTTAACACTTCTCTGGGGTGGACATATATAGATTCCGGGCTGGTGTTAAATCAACACCAGAGTTGAGAGCGCAGCACCATTATTCGCTGGCGTCTCATTAAAAATTCGGTGCCCATCACCATAGATCGTTGTCTGATTAATGCGGCCAAATTATTTTCCTGCTCTTCTATAGGGTGGTACCAGTGGATGTTGTTACAAAGGGGCGGTTAGCGGGGGGGGGGGGCAAGGATACCTAAAGGTGGGGGTAATTTGTTTCCGGTTGGGTGTCATGGGGTAATTTCACTCTTAACATTTTTTAGTACCTTTCTTTCTCCCATATTTGGAACATTGTAAGGTTCTTCAAAGAAGTAAAGCGTGGTTGCAAACAGTCCTATAGAACCATTTCTATATAGTTCTTTGCGGATCCCTTTCTTTATACAACGTATGGGATTCTTGGTGCTATATGAATGAAGAACCCTCCCAAGTTTGTAGGTATATAGGGTTCTTTTATATGTGGTTCTTTACACCCAGTGGCGTACCTAGGATTTTCCACTGAGGGGGCAATTTCGTCCGGCAAAAAAATTTGACAAGCAAAAAAAAGCAAAAAAAAGGTTTTCAACTAAAAATAAGGGATTTCGTACCAGAAAAAATTTAACAAGCAAAAAAAAAAAAAAAAAGGTCGTCAAGACTCGTCAGGGGGGCAGTCTGCCCCCCCCCCCCCGTAGGTACGCTAGTGTTTACACCAGTAGAGAATCTCATAGCTGCTGAATCAAAAAACGGTTCTAAAGAACTATTTAGAACACCTTTTCTGCTTCTTTGAAAAACCTGAACAGGTTCTGATCAGCAGCCTATTTTTACTAAGAGTGTAAAAAGGTACACGGTCAAGACCTCTCGTTTCATAATCTTATTTCTTTCCTTTTCCTTTTCCATTTTTATTTCTTTTTTTTCACTTGGAAAATTACTGGAGGAGGTCGCCCCACCCCCTGTAGCAACGCCCCTTTAGGTTCTTCCCTCACAAAATCATAACATTTTGCCACTATTTTTTCTTTCTCAAATTCCTTGATTAATTTTGATCTGATTTGATTTTGATTCGGTTTGATTTATTGTTCGCATGCACATCATTTGTACAAAACATTTTTTCATAAAATAACAAACATAATAGCATGAATCATAAATAAAGTGTGTTATAAAATATCTTTCCAAACAAAAAATATCTACTAACAAATTATCATAACATTAACAATTAGCAGGAGGATTGCCATCGTTGTTTGAAGAAAGACATAATTATAGAGGCTAATCTTAAAGGGATGCTCCGGGCTGAAAATGTTTATATCGAAAGAAATAGAGTAAACTTCACAGAGCAAAAGCTGAAAATTTAGCAAAATCTGAATGCAAAATTTAATAACGAAGTTTATTGAATATTAAAGTTTAGCCATATTTTGTAAAAACAGTTCTATGCACTTCATCATGAATATCCATTAAGCGGGCTGATGATGTCACACCCCCACTTTCCCTTTTTCTTATGTTATTACATGAAAGCATTATAATTGATTCATTTTTTAATACATGTGTGAATTATATTGAATTGATTTTCATACTTCACAAGAGAGCAAAATAATAACATGATACAAGAAATACATTTGATTTCATACAAAATACAAAAGATAATGACAGTAAATAAAGTGAAATATGAAGGAACCTGCAAAAAAAAGCAGAGCTTGTAATGTCTGCAGGTTCCTTATATGTCTCCCTTATAATGAAATAAGTTGCAGCAATGAATATCTAATACACTAAATCAGTTGTCAATCCAAATTCTTTAAGTGCTTGGTAGAAAAAATTTGAATAAACCCAATTTCATATGATAAAAAAAAGAACAAGTGGGCATATGACATCACCAGTTTGCTCATTGAATATTTATGAAGACATGCCAAGAACTATTTCACCGGAATAATGCAATTCTTTTAAATGCCATATCTTTGCTATTCCTTTCTTTTTTGTTCCAAGAATATATTGTTTTCAGCCTGGAGTATCCCTTTAAGAAATTATGTCATATGGTCCGCCCATGCATCAAGACACGTGACAAGACCTTATTCATGTTATTCAATCGGTTACAGGAATGATATTTTAAACATTAAGTTTTATCAAGTGGTATAGTTGAATCGTAAAACACTCCTGTAATTTAGAAGTTTAGATGATTGAATAAACCCTTAGCGAAATGTCAAACTTTGCACCCTTAAAAAGATTCAAACCAACGCCGCTGCGTAACATTCAAACCAGAGAGGTGCAAGATTACACCTTTAAAG
Organism: Lytechinus pictus; assembly: GCF_037042905.1. Lineage (NCBI taxonomy): Eukaryota > Metazoa > Echinodermata > Echinoidea > Temnopleuroida > Toxopneustidae > Lytechinus > Lytechinus pictus. The sequence goes on along the minus strand of NC_087257.1, from coordinate 8,473,442 downwards.
GTGCAACATTACACCTTTGAAGGTGTCCGTAGTGTTGTTTAGCTCATAGTGCAAATTTGAACTTAGAACAATGATTAAATCATTGACTTATTGATTGATTGAATGTTTTAAATTCCAGCAAAAATATCTATCAAGCACTTACGTTTGAATGTCTATAGGTTATTGAATAATAAGACATGTAGCGACTGTGAACAAAGGTGGAAAAAACACGAAAACTGAACAAAAAGAAAACAAAAAACAGACGTCAAATCTCAACTTCCAGACAAGTATTATTTCAGTCTTCCCTTGGTGTCACTTAGCCTACTGAGGGCGCTCGTCTCCGAATAATAATTGGGACAGAACCAGTGAATGAAGAAAATGACAAGCGATTATAATTGTGACGTTTTTATTACGAATGTTCTCAATTATTGTGCGTGTTATTCGCCAACGCATTAAAACAAATGAACATGTTGATCCTTAGTGTTTCAATGATATTTGCTAATGAAGTAAAGTAAAGGTGCAGTTTGGGATCCCAGTACTTATAATGATCGATAATCCGACACAACGAAATAGCATCTACATCATTAAATCAAACTAGAAACTCAGATTTAAAGATTGATAAAACATAGAAAATGCAATGAGAGAAATGTACTTATGAGTATGAAATCTTTAACTTTCGGAACCCACTGTATTGTCGATTTTTCTTTGAGAAGAAAAGAATGTCGCCATATAACAAAGGCATTTGTATCGAAACGCCTACGAGACTAAAAGAGGATAATTACCTACTTATAGTAGATAATGTATTTAATTCAGAGTCGAATTGAAGGCAACATGATTGAAAAATAATTCAACAGAAATCAGGAAAAGTTAACTTACCGGCATCACCAATATTATCCCGAGCCCGCTGCCAACAATATGCTAAACACATCAACTATGAACCAGCCACTTTTGTCTCAATTCCTTTTGCTGATGATGCTATCAATTATTCGTTTGAACATTCGATTGCTTAATGACTTTTCCGCTTGCGAGTCTTTTTTTTTCCTTCCTCACCAGTTCCGTCAAACTCTAAGAATTGATGAATTTTTACCACCTGTTTTGGTTCGAACTCCCGACTTAACACGCAGCCGTGGGTTGGGCGTCGGATGACGGGCAATTTACGCTCGTCGAGTCGCGAGAGATGACCCAAACACACATCGCTGCACCAATAATTGAACCTTATTTCCCGCCTGAAACACGGAAGCTGATTGGTCGAGATTATCGTCGATGTAGGTTAGAATTACAAACGAGAGCGTTGATTGGTTGGATAAGCTCAGTCCATATTTCATTCCTCAAGAAAAGGGGGATGCCGCGAGGGGTTTTGGCACTCTTACCGATCGGTGTTAATAGATGAATATGAAAGCGTTTAAGTGGAGAGAAGATGAAGGATGAAGTGTTTATTTAGGAATGGGTAAAAGATCTGCGATGATAGACATGATATTTGGAAAATGAACGAAAAATCCCTTTTAGCCTCATAGTATATACCTGCAGGTCCGTCCCATCTTTTCGAATGAGCAGAAATTGTCGTTTTATTTTTTGAAGATGTCAGAACTTATTGTAAACGACCCAAAGCATATCGGAAGTGATGAATATGATATTTAGAAAATGAACGAAAATGTCTCATTTACACCATTGTTTAAACCTGAAGCTCCGGTCCACTTTTTAGAAATAAGAAAAATATCATCATTGTCATATCTAGATGTATTTTTTTAAATTCAGACCGGATGTTTGAAAAATGTTTTGGAGATGCTGATAAGTATTGCGGTAAATGAATAAAATGCCGAATAATAATCAATGCCGTTAATGATAAGATTAATAACGCGCCTCAGATTAGAATATTTCTACATAGAAAGGAATTACATACCCACCCGTCCCCCTCCCGACTTTCTTATTGGGGGTCGCAGATCTCTAAAGTTAATATTTTGATCAAGAAAATTAAAAATCGCATCGTTGTACATAATTGGTCAGGAGTGTACGTGCCACTGACTGAATTTGAATAAAAATATTCATTATTCTTGGCTTGGGTAAAAAGGTAATTACCTGGGTATTTTGTATCGAATTTTAACTGCCCATGTAAGTTCGTTCAGGATTTCTGGAGATAATGCAGTTTTATGGAATTTAATGTAAAACGACATAATAATAATAATAATCAATAGTCAGTTCTTGTATTGCGCATAACACATTATGAATAACGTCTCTATGCGCTTCTAATGAAAGGACTTGGTTATTATTACCCCGGCTGTAGCTCAAGCAGCTAGCTTCCAGCGCTCGGCATTTCAAGGAATAAATTCCTGCCAGGTACCCATTCACCTCACCTGGGTTAAGTGCAGCACAATGTGACAATGTGGATAAATTTCTTGCTGAAGGAAATTACGCCATGGCTGATGAGAATGAGAAAGTATCAGTTCGGAAGTGACGTCATGATAAAGAACGTTTATAGATCTCTAATTGATTTTTAAAATGGATATTCGTCAAACTTTTACATTTTTTTGTTGATACGTATTTGATTGCAAGGTGGATATTTCCTTTCGATCTATATCTTAGAAATTTATTTTCCTATTACTCTCATCTGATGATGAAAATACATGTTATGTTATGGAAAATAAATGAATTATACGAATGATACAGTGAATGGAGAAGAAAACAATAAATCAACTCATATCAAATCAAATCAAATAACGTAATGCGCTTAAAACTTTTAAATATATTTCAATCATCACCACGTAAACATTACAATCGTCTTCATCATCTTCATCATCATCATCTTTATCATTATCATCATCATCATTATCATCTTCATCATCATCAACATCATCATTATAATCACCACCATCGTCACCATCATCATATTTACATCATCATCATCATTATCATCATCATCATAATTATCAACATCATCATTATAATCACCACCATCGTTACCATCATCATATTTACATCATCATCATCATTATCATCATCATCATCATCATCAACATCATCATCATCATCACCACCATCATCATATTTACATCATCATCATCATTATCATAATTATCCTCGTCATCATCATCATCATCCTCATCAATATCCTCTACTCATCCTTATCATCCTCCTCCTCCTCATCATCATCATCATCACCATTATCACCATCCCCATCATCATCATCAGAAGCGCACATGCACCATAAACATTCAAGACATCAAATTAAAATTCGTCGTCATCAGCAGCATAAAAAGCAGCAACAGCTTCCTGACCGCTATATCGCTATCAATAACGTCATTTTGTTCACTTTCACTAACTTTATCGAATAGCATCATGTTTTTCGATATCTTTAAAATTTTCCTATCCTTGGTGTCACAAGTCAGATCATTTCAGTCTACATAATGTTTTCTTTTGATCTTAGATGGCGCTGTTCAAAACTTCTACGTATGAATCTGCCTGATATAGAATGTCCTTGTTTTGCAAGGGTTGGTCGATAACTTTATTTAAAAGAAATGTACATTGTTCCTACATATATTTACTAACTTTCTTCCCTCTTACTTCTATATACTGTATATCCTGCAATTGATTTTTGCTCTTTCCTGGTAGAGTTTTTTTTATTACGTAATGGATGACTGAATTTGATTATCAGAGCACCATTGATTTTGTTGACGTGTTTTCGAGTGGCGATGAAAATTAATGCTTCAATAACCTACCACCCCCCTTCCACCACCCGTGCCATTCTCAGCACCATTAAACCGGCGAAACCGATTCCAAACCTACCAAAGCTATAAATCATATTAATTTGAAATTTCATACTTTCTGTCTGTAAGAGTCTCTTTTGTTGGTGTGACAGTATAAAAAATACCTGTTAATGTCCACACAAAAGATAATACTTTTGAACATGTTAAATTCAATGCGATAGTGATTTGATTTCCACCACTACGAAAAAAAAAAGCTTATTACAGTTTGTAGCGGATCGATCTTTTTGCTAAGCATGCTAGGAAGGGCGTTTGACCAATTGGTTTGACTATGAGCTGTGACGTGCGGCTTCCTGGAGGAGCGTTTCATATATTATATATATGGATTTGTCGGACGTTTTATCCGACACTATCCTGTTTTACCCGAGAGTTACCATAGTAACAGTGCGTCTCAGCCAATCAAAATCACGAGAAGTTATCAGATCTGACAACTTGTCGGACGAAAATGTTGATGAAACGCCCCCCTGAAACCACTCCCGTAATTATGCCACTCTTCTGCTTGCTGAAGTTTGATCGACCCCCTCCTTGAGTCCTTTTAGGGAACCAAATTCCCTAAACCTCTACCCCCTTGGGACAAGTCCACCCCCCAAAAATAGTTGATTTGAATAAAAGAGAAAAATCCAACAAGCATAACGCTAAAAATTTCATCAAAATCGGATGTAAAATAAGAAAGTTATGACATTTGAAAGTTTCGCTTTAATTTCACAAAAACAGTTATATGCACATCCTGGTCGATATGCAAATGAGGAGACTGATGACGTCATCCACTCACTATTTCTTTTGTATTTTATTATATGAAATATGAAATATTATAATTTTCTCATCATTGTCAAGTGAAACAACGATTAATTCCTCACTGAACATGTGGAATTAGTATGTTTAATATTATATGGTTCAGTCAAGTTTGTCCGTATTGTCAAATTTGTAAAAAAATGAAATATTGTATAATTCAAACAATAAAAAACTAAAGAAATAGTGAGTGATAGATATCATCGACTGACTCATTTGCATGTCACTTAGTTGTGCATATCACTGTTTTGTAAAATATAAGCGAAACTTTAAAATGCCATAACTTTCTTATTTTACATCCGATTTTGATGAAATTTTCAGCGTTATGCTTGTTTGATTTTTCTCTATTTATTCAAATCAACATCTTTCTGGGGCGGACTTGTCCTTTAAATCTGCCAATGGTTTACATAACGTTGGGAAAACGTGCTAGCTCTTCGGAATTAAAAATATGTTGGGGGAGACACCTCTGTATAGCTTAATTAAACATGTTAAAATTTTACGTTTTTTCCAGCCGACTCTTGTCTTCACGCTATTCATTTTGTTTATACCCTTACTTCATAGCGTGTCCAGGACCATGGGATTATCCTTGGATCATCCATGAATCGATAAATCGTCAATAACCGATTAAATCCTACCCCAAGTGCAATAAAATTGCCCCTTTCAATGGAACAAAGAAGAACCAGCTCTTTTGTCATCTACCACCCCGTCTGCCAAACCGGTGCGGTGATTTCACGCAAGACATGCGAGATAAAAGCTCCCCAAGAGTCAAAAGTTTTTCATTAAAATCGTTGTTCCGTGGGATGAGTTTGAAAGAAACATGACTGATGTTGCCCCTATTTCTTTATCAAAACTCTCTGGTGGTTATTATACCGAAAAGATCACGGGGGTTTACACTCCAGCATGATTGCATGGATAAACACAACTTTTTTATATGAGCTTTTGGTGCAATGATTTTGCAGGGAAAGGTAAACGCATGAATACGTTTAATCTGACTTGTTTGGAATTGAAGTTCACGGGTGGTGTACCAAATATTGAGTGCTAGATGTATACAGTATATACTCACATCGTATATCATACCAATGGCGAATAGAGGTGAGCTACCACTTGTAGAAATATTAGCAGACATTTGCCAAAATACCAACTTGTTGAATTCACTAGTACATACATGTGTGTGTACGTCGGATGATGTTTGAATGCTTATGCAAAGCCTTTCTAACAAGAAATCTTCGCACTCACTTTAAATTGTTTCGTGAAACTTTGACAACTGAAGAAACAAAATGATAATTGGAATATACACCTAATGTTTAAGCATTTTCGTTTTATGATCGACACAAAGGAATCAGATTGCTGCCGGAATATTTCAAGGACTTAGGAAACGTCGAATAACATCCAAGTTGTTATGTGTTTGTGTCATGTTGAAACATAAATGGGTGCATGACGAAACTTCGGAAAGACTAGGTGTGAATATTAATTGAAAGTGAAACGATGGCCAGTTTTGAAAGGTTTACCGGCTCATCTCGCGGTGGGTCGCAGGACGAAACAAGATTCGAGAGTTGGGTTGTAGCCCATAGTAAGAACTGCAGCGAACAGAAGCTTCTCAAGTATCGACTCAGAGACCTTGACAAGGAGAGAGCTAGGTCTCTCGATCTCCTAAACATGGAGCGACGCATCGTCAAGAAAGACCATAACCAACTTCTCATGGACAAGAGGACAATGGTGAATTCTCCTTCTTTTGATGAGAGCAGTAACCATGGAAACCCGAGAATGTCTCCTATCAATCCCGCGATGTCTGTCCGGTATCAAAGTGATCGGATCCAGGAACGTCTGAAGTCCTGGAATACTGAGATGGATCGAAGGTGCCAAAGTGCTTCTCCAAGGATCTCCTCGACGTCCACGACGGATTCCCCGCCGACAGATCAACCCACATCGGAACAGCCTCCAGGGAAGCACAGTCAACAGCGACCGTTTTCATCAGGGAATGTGTATTCAAAGACTACGGTCCCGGCTGTAAAACAAAACGGTGAAACTGCCCAATCTGACGTCGACGGTCAGCATGTTATCTCGTCAACGAAAATGTCGACGAGCCGGGGCTCGAAACCCCTCTCGGTGTCCCCCAGAAGACGGGCCAGGCAAGCTGAGATTGATCGCATGGTACAGAGCAAGGTATCGCGTTTAAGGACTCTGTCCCGAGTTCCTGCTGATTTCAATATACGTGCAAAGACCATGAGTGTTTCGAGATCAGGACAGCCACAGATCTCACTCAACTTCTTCGATGAACATCATGTAACTAGCAAGTCCCATGGTAAATCAATTGGAAGTCCGTCTCAGGGTCGAAGAAAGACACATGCGAAGACAAGATAATCATGAAAAGATAAGATATCGAGATATCGGTTGTCCTGCATCGGTTCCGTCTTACAAAGGGTTACAATTGATCTGATCAATCGCAACGTCAACATGTGTTATTCATGTTTGTTTAAAATATTTTCTAACAATGACGTATATTCATGCATTCATTGTTTTCTTAAAAACTCACTGTGCTTCTTTTTGTTTACAAAGGACATTGTGCGAATTTCCTGTAGAAAATAATATGACACTGATGGATTTCCATGGAGTTACATAATTATGATTGGATCAATCGTAACTGTTTGTAAGACGTGGCCCTGATCTCCGAATTACTGAACCTACTGGCATTATCAGATTCATAAAATTATGTTTTATTAGTGAGATGGTATAATGATAGCTTCCGCGCGAAAAGATGTCACCTAAAATTTAATACTCAATGCATGTTGTTTTGAATTTCTGATCGTAAATTGCACTATATTGCTATAATCATTATGATTATAACCATTGTGGTTTTTTTGTCAAAACTTATATTGTTGGGAAATTATAGTTCTTTTTTCACGTTCGGGTTTCAACGTTCCAGGCCAAACTATTTTTTGCATTTGAGTTTATAAACTATTATCTCTTCATTGCTTAGGCATTTTTTATTGCAAAGACAACTCAAATATGCCAAGTAGTGCATTGTGAGATTTTATTTCTGAACCATGGTCACAATACTGGTTTAGCTCAATAATTTGTTATTTTTCGTACGAGTAAACCATTACTTCATCTTTTCGGACTATATCGAACATTTGAAAACAAACCTGATTTTATTGTCGGATTAAGGAATTAGCAGAATAACACAATTCTTTAACGAACCTAAAACCTTTTCGTTTTCGGACTTACGTTCATCGTAAGAAATTTCCGATTTGTGTGTTTCGTGATAAACTTTCGGAATATTGAATAATCAAAATAAGGATTCTTTGCAATAATGAGTGTGTCCTGAAAAAAAATAATTACGTCTTCTGTAAAATGTTACGTCTTTTAAAAAATATGATTTACGTCTTATCTGTGTTGATTTAGTCTTCCGTTGTAATTTACGTCCCTATTTTTTGCATTAAAAAAATTATGTTGGTAATGTCTCTGATCTTATTAATTAGGTTGATAGGTTGAAGTTGAAATTCGGTTAGGATTGGTGACTTATTCATATAGCTTGGGACTTTATTCTAAGGCCAAGGTCAGATTCAAATCTTATTTCTATAAAAAATGTATGAAATCTGAGTAAAATATAATTGAATAAAACAAACCTTACCTTGTTACTATTGATTAAAAGCCCATTTCTCCACAGTCTGTGGTAATAACATAAACTTGACTATAACCATGTCAATTCATGAACTGTCATAATTATGTTCTGTGCATGGGGCCGCGAAAACGGGGGGGGGGCGGGCTGGGTGGGCTTCAGGCCCCTCCAACAAAACACTTTTTTTCCAAAACCATGTACAAAAACATAAGAATTACCATCTTATTGTAATTTTTGCATGGTCACCCCGACACGTGGCTCAGCGCCCGTCCCTTACTTTCACAACCGTTCCGCGGCCCCTGTTGTTTTTATTACTCGTTCCAACAAATCACAGTAATTATTGATAGAGAAAGAGATCTTCTTGTATTATTTAATTAACATTAATAAAATGTTTCATTGTCAAATAAGATGAGTCATGATATGTGAATGAAAAATTTATATTTATTGAACATTTCATTTATAGAGAATAAATATTCACTATTGCAAATAACCCTTCAGAATAAAGCTTTGCAGTACGTTTTGTCTGTGTGCATTTATTGCACATTTTCATTTATTGAGAATAAATATTCACTTTTGCAAAATAACCATTCAAAATAAAGCTTTGCAGCACGCTTTATCAAGGCTGTCTGCATTTATGATCAAATCAAAGTACAATTTCAAAATGATAATAATAAAGTTATAGCATAAAACAAAAGTGATGTAATCAGAGGAGTTAAAAATAATGAGAAAAACAATGACTATAGACTGAAGAATATAGGCAGCAGTATAAAGAAAAATTGACAAATCAATAATCAAGACGCGATGGACATGGACTATTTTATAAAAGCAAAATAATTTGGTATGCACTTTTGTAAAGAATAGGCCTACTGCATAACACAAGATATTTCTAATACATTTCAACTATGGGTCTGTATTTTTCTCTTTAATGCCGGCATAGCACGTTCGAAATGGCTTTATTATGTTTTATAAAGATATAAGAATTAATTAATTAGTTAATTAATTAGGTACAGCCCTACAGTAGTTGCTTTGGATTGAAAAATACACATATTAATTTATACAAGTATATTCATACCTTCATCAAAATCATATGATAAATATGGAGATTATGACATTTTGAAGCTTTGCTTCATTATTTTCACAAGCACGGTATTTTAACCCATCTTTGAATCACTGTTGGCATCTACAACTTGAGGAAATGTACACACTAGAACTCGGACAAATTATTTCAGATCATTTCATATTTTGTGGTAAAAAATATCAAAGTTTTTAAAGTACGTCCACACATGCTCTCTGCCAAATAAAATGATATCATATTCATTATTTGAAGCCATGCATGAGACGTTTTCATGACAACAATACAGCAACAACCACAACAATCTGCGGTTTAAAAAATACATGACTGAACATTGCTTCTGATAACTGACTTTGTTCTGATAAATATTTCAGATGTGATTACATGGACTTATTCTCAGGAAAATCAATCTGATTTCGTTTAATTTTCATCCCGATCCGTTATCCTTTAATCATGTTAATTGTTATATTGACCTGACCCACGCTCCTTTTATCCACCAGTACAGTGCTCCCCCCTCCCCCCATCAGGTGCGGGTTCGGGAAGGGGGAGGCACATGCATGGATCATTTTTTGCCGAAAAGCTCTACCCTGCTATTTGCAGGTTTCCCTCTTTAACAGGTGCCTTTCGCAAGCGACATGCGCGGATCCAGGGGGGCACGTGCCCCCCTTTTGAGAAGCAAAATTTTAAATTTGTAATGTAAAAAATGCCATGTAAACAGAGGTGTGCCCCCTTTCTTGAAAGTGAAGACCTTTTTTTTTTTTTGGTTGTCATTTTTTTCCTTCGAAAAATTTGCGCCCCCCCCCTTTGGAAAATCCTGGATCCGCCCCTGGCAAGCGATGGATCGAAGAGACAATTTTTTTAAATAAAGACCCCTCCCTTTGGTTTGATTATGGAAGGGGATGTAACGAACCAACCAACAAACAAAAACATGTCGGCCCACCCATATTTTCTTTCCTGTTATTTTTTCCCATCCTCTTCTTCCATTTCTTATAATTGGTGATCTCCTTACTTATTTCACTTCCTCGATGATTTCATACTGTCAATAACAGTTTATATCTGAGCTGGCACTTTATTAACGGACAAGTCCACCCAAACAGAAAGCTGATTTGAATAAAAAGAGAAAAATCCAACAAGCATAACGCTGAAAATTTCATCAAAATCGGATTTAAAATAAGAAAGTTGTATTTTAAAGTTCCACTTAATTTCTCAAAACAGTTATATGCACATCCGGGTCAGTATGCAAATGAGGAGACTGATGACATCATACACTCACTATTTCTTTTGTATTTAATTATATGAAATGTGAAATATTCTAATTTTCTCCTCATTGTCAAGTGAAACAACGATTAATTCCTCCATGAACATGTGGAATATGGTTCAGTCAAGTTTGTCCTTATTGTCAAATCTGTAAAAAATGATATATTGTATAATTCAAAACAATAAAAAGAAAAGAAATAGTTTGTGAGGGACATCATCGACTGTCTCATTTGCATGTCACTGAGTTGTGCATTTCACTGTTTTGATCAAAATAAGCGAAAGTTTAAAATGTCATAACTTTCTTATTTTACATCCAATTTTGATGAAATTTTCAACGTTATTCTTGTTTGATTTTTCTCTATTGATTCAACCCAACATTTTTCTGGGGTGGACTTGAACTTTAAAAAATGTATCCCAGTATTACAACGATTGTAACCATGATGATGCAACAAGAAATGTTTGATGAAGTAGTTTGTCGCCCTCTATTGCCCAGATTGCACCCATCTTCATTGCAACAGAACGTACAGACTTCTTCATCTAATCCAAACCCTCTGGTAGTACACCTTTGGTCGCATGTGCTGGCACAGTTCCTCACGAAACGAGTGAATATCCGATTTACTTTAGTGTACTCAACCTGCAATTTGAAAAACAAAATTGATAAATGAAAAATAAAGATTTTAATAAAGAGAGAAAAATGATGACAAATAAAGGAGAGGAGATTATGGGACATTATAATGTTTTGACACAAGTTTACAGCAAGATACCCCCCGCCCACTTGAATTTTTTTCATAAAAATAACAATTAACTCTATGTTTATGGATAAATCCAGAACCCTAAGACGAAATTTAAGTCTTCGTTTATTACTTACCATGATGATGATCATGAAGATGTGATGATGATGATGGTGATGATGATGGTGATGGTGATGGTGATGGTGGTGATGGTGGTGATGGTGTTGGTGGTGATGAGATGATGAGGTTGTTGATGGTGATGATGATTATTATTAGTTTGGTGATGATGGTGATGATGATTATGATTATTTTGCTGCTGCTGATGATGATGGTGGTGGTGATGATGATCGATGATGATAATGATGATGATGCCCGTGATGATGATGCTCGTGATGATGATCATGATGACGATGATGATGGGGGCAAATAATGAAATGAGGGGCTTATATGAACGGGGGAGAACGGTTGGTTTATAAAAAAGGGTGAAAATGGTCTACTTGGTAACTACTGGTAAGGCGTTAACTCGAGTAGAGTTTGCTAAGCAGACTAAGTGCCCCCCCCCCCACCCCTCAATCCGGATCCATACCTTGCAGTATGGTTCATGTTCCTGGCAACCTCTCGGACTTAGGTTTTTCGTTGGGTCCACCACACAATCAGTCTGCTTGTAAACCTGTTTGAACTTCACTGCGCAGTCGTAGCACGATAGATTACTGGCGTCTGCAACTGTGAGGGAATCATATTGACATCAGAACGAAACGAAAAATTATAATTTTTTTAAAATCTGCATGTCTAAGGTAAATGTTTAACATGCTTGAAAAATAAATTCTTACTTCCATCTTGGGTATCTTGACAAGACTTGATTACAACAGCGGCCATGCCAGGGTATCTAGCCTCGACATGACGACTTAAATTGACTTTTTTTTTTTTGGGGGGGGGGAGGGGGTCAACTTGGGAATATATAAAATAACACAATCGAGACCACTGTTTTTAAGGTTTTGTGATAATAAACATTGGCGGCTGAAAGTTAGGGGGGTATTGACTTTTTTTTTTGGGGGGGGGGTCAACTTGGGAATATATAAAATAACACAATCGAGACCACTGTTTTTAAGGTTTTGTGATAATAAACATTGGCGGCTGAAAGTTAGGGGGGGGGGGGTATTGATCGGCTGCCGCTATAAAAGCTTATTAAAAAATGTTTTTTGAAAGAGTAGTCCCCGCTAAAGACACAGGTTTTAAGTACAAAACAAGATAATGACATTAAATGAAATAAAATATATCTCATAAGGCCTAAATTATTAATGCGAGCGCGAAATGATTCGCCCCACGGATCTGCCTGTGGCTTGTTGAAACAAAACCAGGGTCCCGTTTGATAAAGACTTGTTATAATAACAAATTCCCTATTTCTATAACAAGTTCACTATCAGCCAATCAAATCGAGGGATTTCCGTAGCTTTAAACTGTTATTGCAAATTTGTTATTACAACAAGTTTTATGAAATGGGCCCTAGGAGTCCATGACCGGTGCTTCAAAACACAGATTTCACTGAGATTGTCAGAGCGAACGATTGGTCAGTTCTGACGAGTTTTGTGAAAGAGTACCCAGATACAAACATTGATTGGAGATTCATTAACCATTAACCAATCAGAATACACGCCAACTTAGTCACGTGACATCATCGTTCATTCCTGTAGTTCCCAATCAAGCCCAATTTGTATGATTAAATCTCCATGGCTACCAAATTAACCAAATGCCATTCGCGTTGCTGCATGTGTGTTCTTCTAGCAAACATGTTTCATAATCAAAAACAAACTCCAATATCGTATAATTTAAAGGGAGCATATCCATAATTCGGCAAAAATACTCGAGGTGTATACTGGATACACATATAACCTTAATTTCAGTTTGTTGGTGTCTATAGGCCTATGTCCATGCAGTGGTAACCGCTTGGCTGGGTCTTTTCGAAAATCACTTCATGTCATAAAATTAAAAAAAATGGAAATAAAACGTTTATCACCACAGGGGCCGCGGAAACGAGGGGGGGGGGGGCAAGATGGACTTCAGCCCCAGACTTTTTTTTCCAAAATCATACAAAAACGTAAAAATTACCATCTGATTGTGATTTTTTGCATGGTCAGCCCCCACCCCCCCCCCTTTCATAAGCATTCCCTGTACCATCAGTATATCAATAATCATCTAAACCAAAATGCCTTCCTTAATATTTTAGTTATATTTGGGTCATGATTGGCATATATTAAAACTAAAAATATACTTGACCAACAGGAGCATATTAAACAGGTCCATACACAATAATTATATTCCTTTCTGATCAAACAAAAACGATTACATTTGTCGTTCTTAATTGAATTGTAGCGATAGAACGGCATTCAAGATCAATATTGTTTTTCAGTTTTAATGAACGATCAAATCACTTTTAGCCCTTGTGATCATGGTGATAGCGGAAAGGGTTGATTTTCGTCTCGATGGTAGAAAATATTTATTATTAAGCTACCCCGTCGCCCGTGCATAATTAATGCACTATGTGCACGATCTAATATCATTGTTTAATACGATCAGTGCTCCCGCGTTTGTGTGAAATTTTCAATAATTCGAAGAGCTTGAAACAAACAAAAAATACGAATAATCACGTTCGAACTAAAATAAATTGTAATAATAAGATTAGAAGCAAATTCTCTCTCAGTTGCGGGAAAACGACAATGGTAAAAAATATTTATTACTAAAACTACCCCGTCGGCCGTACATAATGCACTATGCACGATCTAATTTTATTGTTTAATACGATTAGTGCTCCCGCTTTTTTTGTGAAATTTCCAATGATTCAAGAGCTTCAAACAAAAAATCTTATAATCACGTTCGAACAAAAGTCAATTGTATAATGATTAGAATAAGATTAGAAGAAAGTTATCTCTCTATTGCCGCGGGAAAACAACAATATTGAAGAGCTCACTTGCAAAAGGGGTAAGGTCCATTCTTCATCAAATTTGATTTTTTGGTCTCAATGTATCGAATTTTAGTAGCTCTATAAGATGATACCAAATAAAATGTGAAATTCCTATTTAAAAATGATCAGAAATGGCAAAGAAAAATCACTTTTTTTTCAAAAGGGGTTAGGTCCATTTCAGTTTAGTTGCAAAAGGGATTAGGTCCACACCGAATTTTCTTGAAAAAGAATATTCTAAAAAATATGAATAAAGGTAGATTTCTTATATACCCAATTTTATGTTGTCATGGTAGGGAATCTTGAAAATTTAGTGTCGCATAAGAATATGCAATATAGGAGAATTTAAAAAAATGATTTTCTTGGAGTGGACCTAATCCCTTTTGCAAACAAACTCTTCTGAAGAGCTCATTTGTCAAAAGGGGTTAGGTCCATTGTTCATAAATTTTATTGTTTTCTGTCTCAAAACCTCTAAATTTTTAGTCGCTTTGATGAAAACAAAGAAAATTTGAAATTCACATGAAAACGTGAAAAAAGTGGCAAAGAAAAATCACTTTTTTAATCAAAATAGATTGGATAAATTTCAGTTTACTTGCAAAAGGGCTTAGGTCCACAATGATAATTTTAAAAAGAATTTATAGAAAAAAATTGAAGACAGGTAGATTTCTTTTATACCCGATTATATGTTCACATGATAGGGTAGTACATCATGACAATTTAGTTTCTCATAAGAATATTGCAGTAAGTGAGAATAAAAAACATGTTTTTTTTTTCAGAATGGTCCAAAGTGGACCTAAGCCCTTTTGCAACTAAACTCTTCAATTACTAAACTATATAAAACGGTCAGTTGCGGCACGGGACGGGGCCGGGGGGGGGGGCATTGGGAGCATTTTGAAAAATGAAGGAACAAAACTGTAAATGATACAGGTCTATTGTAACAAGAATCATACCTAAGCTGTAAATGATCTAAAATACCATCTCTCACTTTTCAAAATTTTTATATATTGGTCCCGCCATTGAAAAAGTTCATAATGCTATTCTATTGATGTTGCCAAATTCGACAATGTGTTAAGTTAATTTCAGGCTTCTTTGTTTTAACACTGCGCTCTTGAAAAGGAATGATTAAAACAACCGATTTTGTTTTTTAATGTTTATACGACGACCCCTAAATTGGTCAAATTGCCTATCATTGGTATTCTGACTTCTCTTTAATAGTGTGATAGTGCCTCTTCGATTGTTCTCTGAGAGAAAATAAACACGATTTGGGATCGAATGAAACCATCTGCTTCTCTGAAACGCTTTGAATATTTGATGCCATTTCGGATCAAAGCGCAGAGACCAAAATTAATTATGTCCTCGAAGCATATGAGACTGAAAAAAGAACATCACTCTCTAGAATTACAAGGTCTGAAAATACTGTGCTTACGAAATAGAAATACAAAATACTCTCCAGTTTGTAAGAGCGGGCTAAATATAGGGGAGTGGCGTAATGAGCCGAAATTCGAGTGGCGCAGATTTGTAATTAGACGCGAGCGAGCATAAATTCCTTCTCTTTTATCAGTAAAAAAATATTTTGAGATATTCAGAAAATTATATTTAAAAAACGATATATCTCACTCTATTCAATTTTCTTTCTTTTCTTTCCTATTCTTCTATCTCTTCTATCTCTTGTTTCTTATGGTCGTGGAACTTTTTGGAGTCCAGTGCTCCCCCCGGCGCGTATCCAACATCCGATCCTACGAAAGCATTTCATGGGCCCAACTGTCCGGGGACAATAGTGACTCTATTATGCTTGTGCATGCATGGGCCTACACATTTCTTTATCATAGTTGATGCTGGATACGCTATGCCCCCCCCCCCCCCTTTATATCTCCGCGCCACTGAGACGCAAGGCAGTAATTCATACAAAGCCATAACATTCAAGTAATTGCTTTTTGTATTAATATTATGTAAATTTTATTATACTTACCTCCAATGTAATTA
This sequence comes from Lytechinus pictus, assembly GCF_037042905.1. Taxonomy (NCBI): domain Eukaryota; kingdom Metazoa; phylum Echinodermata; class Echinoidea; order Temnopleuroida; family Toxopneustidae; genus Lytechinus; species Lytechinus pictus. The sequence continues at coordinate 8,457,298 of NC_087257.1, read as the reverse complement.
ATGACGTAAACCAATGCCAGGTATAGCGTGCAGACGACATCTTTATTAAAATGCATCTTTATGTACACGCCAAAATAAGAAGCGTTTGTTCCACGTCTCTGACCAATTTCTTTCTCAACATCGGGTGTCGCCGTAAATTTCTATTTCTTATGTTATTTTGTCATTTATGATACAACTTCGTCCACATTTTCTCAGCTGTGCAACGTGATTATTGATGACAATCATCCAATCGTAGGTTGATCATTATTATGTTCTATAGGCGTGGTCGCACGTTGCATATTATAGACTCACAATAATTTTCTTTACTGGTGAAAATCTTCTTCTATCTTTCCAAATCATAACGTTGAATAGTTTGTCTATAATTTTTCCCAAAGTAAACGTGTTAAGCTACCACAGCTCGAGGAAGACAGAAAAAACACCACTCACCATAAACTGATGTCATATTATACAATCAAAATGTCCGTTATCCACTTTTTGTTGTATCGTCAAAAGGATTATCAGCGTTCATAATAGATATTTTTTTTAAAGGCGAAAAAAAAAAATTCCTTGATGTCCACGAGGTCGTGGCACGAAAATGATATCCAGAAGAAGGGAAATGTCCATCTAAAAAGATTATCTCATCTTCTTATTTTAATCTCCTAACTATATCCCTTTGGAATGATTTAAATCACGAAGTATTGCCCTCATAGGGCCGGAGGTCACCGTCGGCCCAATTATTGTATCTCCTCTCTGATATAAAAACCACTGTCACAACGATATGTGTACTCTTGGAATGAATTGAAATCGACTCCACACAGCGCGACCGTAATTTGGGCACGAAATGTGACGTCTATAAGGGAACATTTCCATTGACTTCCATTATGAATTTGAATCGCGATTGGCGCAGTTCCGATACAGTATAGATTTTATTGATGATTTTATTTACTGATTTTATTAGTACCCCCATCCCAATAAAAAACGGAGAGACATTTTTTTCAGCTCAATTCAAGTGAATCGTAATTTTTTTGGGGTCAATATTGAATTGAATTCATTTATTTTCCATTAAAGAAACATGCAAATCAAGCATATATAAACATTACAAGTATAAAAATGAGACATTAAATACAAATGACGTATCATACTTTAAAAATTAATGCAAAATACTTCGTTTTGTATATACATATTAGGAAATTGGATGCTCTTGAAAGCATTATGCTTGTATAGGGTATAATAATTAATTAAATTCGCAAGCTGAAGTCAAGGATGCAAAATAAAATAAAATCACTAAAATGTTCGGCTTTCTATGAAGATTAAAAATTCATGTAAGGTTATAGATCAATCATTGAAGCTCCTTACAATATCTTATTAGCACTCAAAACACAAAAGTAATTAACATAATTATATAATAATGGGAAATGCACAAAAAGGGGGGGGGGGCTTCGATTTCCTCCCTCTTTTTTAAACTGAATTTGGACTGCGCCAAATCGTGATATTCAACATTATTGTTTCAAACCAATTATACACTCTAAAAACTGAATAGTCAAAATGACTAGATAAAAATTCAACTGCATGCGTATAACCGATGGCTAATCTAGTCATAGTCTTACCTTATTATATTCTAGTCAGAAATGACAGTGTGAAAACTAAAAAATGGTATTTAAAATGAAAAATACTAATAAACAAAAATCACTGAATCCTATTACTAATCAAACTGGACTCTTTCCAAACGATTCGATCACCGTGATCACATGAATAGGAAACCTAAAATACTAAGACTGGGCATTTGGAGAAGAGTTTGGATAAATCAAAAAGTGGTTTTGATTGCCAAGTAATTAAAACAATCTAAATGTAAGCCAAATAGGACAATGGTTTGTGGCATCAATTTGAAATACGTAGAACAGCAATAAGAATTATTTGCATTTAATTGGGAAAAATCTGCCCGTTGCAATGCTGTAATTTCGATTTTTTTATTCAGAAAATTATCCAATGATACAAAGGTATGCTGTCAGTGAGAACAGACCAGGTATGGTCGAATCGAGGCATTTATTAATTAAAAGAATAAGCAGTCTGATTAATTTTGTGAGGAGTTTTAATCGGACGTGATTCGATTCAAGGGCGTTTAGTTTACGAGTGAATGAGCTCGCAGTGAGTGACTGGTTAGAACAAAGATCGATAACTTCATGATAATTATTTTCAAAATGGATCATGTTCATGTAATAGAACTATACCCTCTCATTTAGCACATGCATGTTTTTCCGAAGTAATCTATAACGAAATTCAGGGGCCGTTGCCCACTTGACCAAATAACTGTACATGCACAGGGGTGGGTCCAGCTTTCGACAATAGTAAGAGGGGAGGGGAGGGCTGTTTTGTTACTCATGAAAAGGATACATAATTATCTCACCAATCAAATAAAGCAAGCACAAATCGCGTGCTGAATTTTTTGATATGCCGACCTTAGAAAATATACATCCTGCACTTTTTGCATACCCAGTGATCTATTGATACAAAGTTTTGACATTCCGACCCGAAAAAACGAACAGTTACACGGGCGGATCCAGCTTTCGCCATGGGGGGGGGGGCGATTTTTTCACCAATATTTCCCCGATTAGCCGCTCAAAGTTGATTTTTGTTACTTTCTTTGAAGGGGTATTAACCACTAGCGTACCTACGGGGGGGGGGACAGGGGGGCACTCTGCCCCCCCTGACGAGTCAAAACCCATGCAAAAACGTATCTTTGCCCCCCTGACGGGCTTGAAAAATCTTTTTTGCCCCCCCTGACGAGCTTTAAGACCTTAAATGCCCCCCCTGACGAGCTTGAAGACCTTTTTTTTTTTTTTTTTTTTTTTTTTTTTTTTTTTTTTTGCTTGTCAATTTTTTTTCTGGTACGAAATCCTTTATTTGTGATCGAAGACCTTTTTTTTTTTTTTTTTGCTTGTCAATTTTTTTCTGGTACGAAATCCTGTATTTGTGATCGAAGACCTTTTTTTTTTTTTTTTTTTTTTTGCTTGTCAAATTTTTTTGCTGACGGTTTTGCCCCCCCTGTGGAAAATCCTAGGTACGCCACTGGTATTAACACAACATAAATGTTTAATAATCCCTATTTAAATAGTGCGAGCGCGAAGCGCGAGCTGAAATTTTTGGAAATTTCATGTAGTATGTCCTGAAAATTGAACATTCTGGGCAATGTTTGTGATTCTGAACAAGATTACGTATGTAAATAAATAATTACTGCGAGCGCGAGCAGAAATATTTAATATACGTTAATTCTAGCCTGATCAAAAAAGGACCTGTTAAGGACTATTTGTAGTTAGATATTTCAATAATCAAATAATTTTTTTTTGACGTTCTGACCTAAAAAAATTGACATTCTAGCACTTTTGTAATCATGAATAGGATAGGTATATAACTAACCAATTGATGCGAGCGCGAAGCGCTAGCGGAAAAATTGATACTTAGACCTAAATACGGGACACTCAATTCATGCTTTGTAAGTCATGAAAACTGTGCAATTGGGTATCTTCCTACATACCACATGCGAGCACGAAGCGCGAGCAGAAAGTTTTTAATATTCTGAAACTGGATAATTTAAGCGCGTTTTAAATCATGAACAAGCTGCGTATCTCAATAAACATCCGTGCGCGAGTTTTAGATTTATACCTAGAATCTGGGCATTCTAAATATATTTTTCATCATGAAAATCAATAATGCTAGCGCGAAGCGCGCATTGAAAATATTTGATATTTGGATATGAAAAAGGGTCAATTTATGCACTCAAGCACTGTGTAGGAAAATTGTGAAGTGGGTAGGGATCGCACTTAATAAATGATGCGATCAATTATTTTAACCTATAGGACCAGGACATTCTAAGATTATTCGTCATTATATGAAAATGATGACTATCTTCCTATTCCTCTTCCTTAGCGCGATATGAAACTTGCCGATATCCATTTTGAAAAAAGGGACACTTTAATCATGATAGGAATTCATAAAAAAATGTTATCTTATTTATTAATCTATAATAAGCCTAATAAGAGCACGAAATTTATTGATATAAATAAAGCCTGAAAACTGACTTTTTAAGCACTTTTGTGATTATGAATAGGATGCATGGGTGTATTTTTTAACAATTGATGCGAGCGCAAATTACAAGCCGAAATTTTTGATAAACTGTCATCAAAAGGGGATTTTAAGAAGTTTGTTATAGAAATAATATAGAGGTATACATAACTCAATAAAAATGCTAGCGCGCAACGCTAATTGATACGTTTTGACGATCAGACCTGAAAGGGAACATTTTTAGAACTTTATAGAATGCACGAAGATGATAGGTACTTGACAAATCAAATAATGCGAGCGCGTTGCGTGATCTGTAAATGTTGATATTCAGACAATAAAACGGTCATTTTACAAAGCACTTTTTTAAATTCATTTGCAAATCAAACAAAATTGATTGATTGATTGATTGATTGATTTTATTTGGCAAGTCACCATAACATATATACAGTAGCATTAAAACAACAGGCTTGCACAGGATGACCCACGAAAGCTCGAAAGCTTATTTCCAATGGGGTCCTCAATATACAGAATTAAGATAATAACATGTTAAAATTATACTATTTACATATTAAAAATGAAGAAAAAAAATCAGAATTTACTATTACCAATAAATAAGATATATAGACAATAATAAGATATATACAAGAATATAACGAAGAAGAAGAAGGAGAAGGAAGAGGAGGAACAGAAGAAGAGAGGGGACGAGGAGTAGAAGGAGACGGAAGAAACTGATAACGAAGGGAAATAAATGAGGAGAAGAACAACAAGAAGAGGAGAATAGGAAGAGATAAAAGAAATAGAAAGAATAGAAGAAAGGACATATCGAAGCTTCAATCAAACTATGTAAAATACATAATAATACCTAGTAGAGAAGAGAAAAGAACTACGTCAGTATTCAGGCTAAATCAACCGTACAACATATTATTTGCATCTTCTTTTTGACTCTCAAGTGAAAGATATTCTTTCAATTTCCTCTTAAAATGCAAAAAGTTTCCTATTTCCTTTATATCATTGGGAAGGGAATTCCAATGTTTTATAAGCATTGTAATAAAATGAGTTACCAAACGGGCATTCGCCTTTTTTACGATTGATTCTACTAAAGATGAAAATGAAAGGGAGCTAGTCAACTCAATGCCTAAATACTTTACAGATTCTTTTCTATGAATTATCTTATTGTTGTATGATACTTCAAATTCAAATGAAGTTTTATGATTACTTTTAAAACAAAACAGAATGCTTTCGGTTTTGCCTAAGTGTAACGATAATCTATTATCAGTCATCCAATCGACACATGTAGACAGCTGTTCGCTAAGTTTTTCCTCAACAAATTTTGGATTGGCATTTGAACAAAGTAGTACGCTATCATCTGCATACAATAATAATTTACAGTCAGCTTTTAAACAAATAGACATGTCATTGATATAAGTTGAAAATAGGATTGGGCCTAAAATACTTCCCTGTGGAACTCCACACGTTATAGGCATAATTTTGGAACAAATATCGCGAATAGCCACTACTTGATGTCGATTCGACAAGTAGGATTTGAACCATGCTACAGTAGCCTGGTTAAAACCCATTATTTGTATTTTTTTCAATAAGATGCCGTGATTAACTGTATCAAATGCTTTTTGAAGATCTAGGAGTACAATCCCAACGAATTGTCCCTTAGACATATTTGTTCTCAGATAATCAGTCAAGTGAATAAGGCATGTCTCAGTCGAAAAGTCATGTCGAAAACCTGACTGATATTCGTAAATCATATCATTTTCTTTAAAATATTTTTCGATCTGAACACATACCGCCTTTTCTAGAATTTTGGATACTATGCTTAAAACACTGATAGGTCTATAGTTTTCAACATCAGTTATATCTTTCTTCTTATGAATAGGAGTTACTTTTGCAATTTCCATATCCTCTGGGAAAGTGTTAGTAAAGATAGATAGATTTATTAAGAAATTTGATGGTTTGTACAAACTCTTTGCTCCTTCTTTTAGAAATTGAGCAGGTATCAAATCTAACCCAGTGCTTTTTGATACATGTAATTTACGCAACTCATTAAAATGAATTGATCACTAACAGGTAATAATTCAAATTTATCTTGGCTTATACCTTTTTTTTCATAAAATTTACGAATGTTTTCACTGTCTGCACTGAAAATGTCTTTGCAAGATGGACGTTTATCTACCAACGTAGCTGCGACATTTGTAAAATAGGAATTGAATTCATTGGAAATAGTTATCTTATCATGACATAATTCTCCGTCAATTGAAACGACTAATTCTTGGTCCTTTCTATTTTTCTTTTTTAATCCCAAACTTTTTAGATTCTGCCAAAGTCTTTTAGAATCATTTGTATTTTCTTCTATTTTATTTTGTAGGTATTCTAATTTGGCCTTTTTCACCTCTCTTTGAACCATATTTATTAATTTCTTGTATCTTTTGGAAAGCGTGTCATAATCCTGATCGCTTAGATTTTTCTTCATTTTTTTATACGCCACATTTCTTTCTTGAATAAGAGAAATAATATCTTTAGTCATCCAGTTTTCTGATCTTTGTTTAATTCTAATCCGTTTTTGAGGCGCTATCATATTCAACGTTGAAATAAAAGTATTTTGAAAAACTGACCAAGCCTTATTTACGTCAGTGCATTGGGTTAAATCTGACCAATCAACGGCAGACAGTTTAAGATTGAAAGATTCTTCGCTATATTTTTTCAACGATCTGATATCAGTGGTTCTGTGAACACCTATAGCCAGCCTAATTTTATTTCGTGTACAGAAAGTAAAAGAATGGTCACTTATACCAAGATCAATAACACCAATTTGACTTATTTTTTGTTCGTTATTACAAATCACATGGTCCAATAAAGAAGAACATGTGTGAGTGACACGGGTTGCATCTTTGATGAGTTGGCTAAATCCATGAAGACTCAATAAGTCAGTATATTTTTTAGCCAGAGGAGATTTCTGAAAAAGACAAACATTCATATCGCCTAAAAGTATAATTGAAAGATCGATGTCCGTGTTGAAATATGTTTTGTATACTGACTTCAAAACTTGATATTTTATTCTCTATATCAGGCTTTTGAGAAAGATATGTATTGTTTGAACAGGCAATGCGAGCGCGAAGCGCGAGCGAAAATTTTATATAGTGACATGAAAGACTTTTATTTTTATTTTACAAGTCTTCTCCTCATCTTATTTTATTCACTCGTCCTCCTCCTCTTATTTTTCTTTTCTTTATCATCTCTTTACCCTTCTTTTCCCCTCTTTTTTTCTTTCTTTCCCCCTTCTTTTTTTGCTCCGCCAATAGGGGGATGGGGCCGGGCCTCCTGGATCCGCCTATGAGTTTAAGAAATGTTTTCTTTATGAGGAACAATTTTGCGAATTTTATCTGAGATTTAGATCTAAAAAGAGGGACATTCTGCTCCTTTTGTTTTCATATCTTCCTAAAAGTAAAAAAAATCAATGATGCGAGCCCGGATATTAATATCCCGATCTGAAAAATGTCATTTTAAGCATGCTTTTAAGTAAAGATTATGCTGTGTATCTCAATGAACAATTCAACTGACCTGAAAGGGGGACGTTTCAGAACTGTATTGGAATTCATGAAAGAGATCTTACTGATCAAAATAATATGAGCGCGTATTTATAGCTGCGAGCTGAAGGTAAGATAATCAGCACTTTTTGTAATCATGAAGAGGAGGCATATCTCGCTAAATCAAATTAATTAAAACTCGAAATAGGAGCTGAATAATTTTTAAAAAATTGAGGCCCATGGCGTATATATAGACACCGGATCTTGGTGCACCCCCTTCCCTCCACCAAAATGTTCCACGGATCATGGGGAAACACTAAATAGGAAGGAAAAAGGAAAAATGGAAAGGGTCATAATATTATTATGATATTTGTCAAAATGAATAAAAAATAACATTTTCATTTTCAGGTCAACTTTTTCCCTTGCTCGCTCATTTTTCTTTTTAAACATGTCAAATAGAAATTTTGCCTCATAAGCTTTGTTCTGCCCGGTCAAATATTTTGACTCATTGGGGCCTGCAACCATCGGAAGGATGTAGAAGATAAAAAAAGTTTAGGTTTAACTTGATTTTTATTTGATTTGATTTGATTTATTTATTTATACCAACAATATTCTATTTAAAGGTTATAATGAAACAAATAGCATAAAATTTACACATAATGTACGTAATAAAGAAGGACAAAGCAGAAATGAACGTGAAATGAAAAAAATAGGGGAAAATTGTGAAAATACTATAGGGGGAAGGGAAATGAATAAAGGCAATGATTGTGGGGACAGGGACTCAAAATCTGTTTTATTGCATTTTCACCCCCCCCCCCAAAAAAAAAAAAATAAATAAATAAAAAATAAAAAAAAATATGCTGGAATAAAATAATATGTAAACACCCTTTCAGATGCTCTAATTTAGTATTATTATTATCTTTAACAGAAGCAAACAGATGGGGGCTTGGGGTGCCTGCCCCTCTCAATCTCTCTCCCCCCCCCCAAAAAAAAAAAAGAATTACGACCAAGAAAAAAAAAGAGAAAAGCAAAGAAAAGCAAAGATAAAAAGGTGAAATATTAGGCCTACGTTTTATTTTCTAGATGATGTCCAAATTTAGGTAAAGAAACAATGAAGAAAAATACGAGTACCGCGGTTCATGATAAGTCTGCAAGCACAGCAGGTCTGGAGTAAAGACTTAAACGCCAAATGCTCTGTCTGTGTAGAGCCAGCCACAGGACAAAGTGAATCTAGTCTTACTACTACAGACCCTACATTATGCACCAATTGCGAAAACCAAGGGTCTGTGCTGCAGACTAGCTCATGATGTCGTCTTCCCAATGAGGGCGTTCGCTGTTTAGCCACCGTCGCTCATAGCAACGTGACGTAGGGCTTGACAACGTTATGATCGCTGTATGTGTTTTGTGTGTAGCATAGGTCGTACGTGTATTGCGAATTGCCAGTGCAAAACACGGAATTAACATAAACAGCGAATGCGAAGTCAACAGCAATCCTGCGAGGACAGTGTCGAAAACAGCACATAAAACTCATTTTTGTCACACTTTGCCTATATCTCTGCAGCAAGATGAATACCATGTATGGCCCAGAAGAGAGTATCTATGATCTCATCCCTGGAGAGGAGGTCAAGGAAGTAAAACAAACCCAGTAAGTCGTTCAAACTCAGTAAAAAAATGAGATCTTGACTTGACAGTCGACTCTTGAGAAGATGAGTGTTGTGTATCTTGTATGGGTGGAGTGTGGCATGTCTGATGAAAATGGATACCCCGGTAGTCTTGAGGACTCCATGCCATGATGATGTCTTTTTAAAAAACTTTGACATATACTTCCAATGATGAAGAAGTATATGTCAAAGTTTTTTAAAAAGACATCATCATGGAGTCCTCAAGACTAGAAAATGGAAGTCTTATTTAACTTAAAAAACATTTTTTCTTCAATGTTAAATTCATTGTGATTGTAAGTGCAAGTTGAGGGAGAACGAGAGGGTGAATCTTTGTTTGGTTTCATTAAAAAAAAATCATCCTAACCCTGTCTCGCATGTCACCGCTACGCTAACTTAGTCTTCGTGATGGGGGACCTAACTTTACTTTAGGCCTACGTAAATTTAAGTTACACACTTTGTAAAAAGTTTGGAAAAGAGTTCGGCGCTAGTGTAGTTTCGCACCTCCCCGTTTAATGGTTTTTAAACATGTACAATCTCACCCTAAATAATTCACAACCTAAAATACTTGCATCTGAGCCTCCAAAGTCCAGTAGAAGTTGAATATTTGCCGTTTTGACACTTTTTTTTTTACAAAGTTTTACACCTATTTCGGAATCGCTTGAAGCTCAGCGCTGCACATAAGCAGTCGGTACGCGTACAGTACGTACCACCTAGTGAAGTGCTTCTTCTTCTTCTTCTTATGTTGGTTTGAGTGGCGATTAGTCATATTTGACTATTGTCGCCATTGACTCTATTAATAAAAAATCTCACTTCTCACATAATGATATTATGTGCAAGAAGAGCGAGTTTTTCTATGGTATCTTCAAAAGGATTTTTTTCCCCTCTTTCAGCTTGCACCAAGTATTACGGTAGTGCCAGTGGTTGTGCAGAGTGGTTGATGTTTGTTGTGTGAAGGTGTGTGTGGGGTGTGCGTGTGTGTGCTTGTTTGAATGAAATAAGAAATGTGAAAAATGTGAATACACGTAGATTTAGCGATGAAATAGAAATAATAATGTAGAGCCTTGTTTTGAACTCTTGGTCAGAGAACTTTCCTTCAGTTTACAATTATATGCTATGTTGATTGTATGCTATGTTGATTTCATGCTAGTAGATTACATTTTTTAATTTTTCACACGCCGTACCATCTCCATCCATACCACCTGGGACATGCAATGTACATTTCATCCTCAAAAAAACCACTCTGCACAACCACTACCGTAATACTTGGTGCAAGCTGAAAGAGGGGAAAAATCTTTTTGAAGATACCATAGAAAAACTCGCTCTTCTTGCACGTCTTTCGGATGGTGACGTTAAAGGTCGGTCCCAGACGTAAATAATCACATCTGATTGATACACGTCTGACAAAACTCAAATACACACACACACTTCACTAGGTGGTACCACTGAACTAGAAATACGTATTTCTAGTTCAGTGGGTGGTACGTACTGTACGCGTACCGACTGCTTATGTGCAGCGCTGAGCTTCAAGCGATTCCGAAATAGGTGTAAAACTTTGTAAAAAAAAGTGTCAAAACGGCAAATATTCAACTTCTACTGGACTTTGGAGGCTCAGATGCAAGTATTTTAGGTTGTGAATTATTTAGGGTGAGATTGTACATGTTTGAAAACCATTAAACGGGGAGGTGCGAAACTACACTAGCGCCGTTCCTCTTGCAACAGCAACCCAAAATAACATAAGATTGTTGAGACTTCTGGTTCATTCACTTCCTATTTCTCTATCGTTTTTTTGTTTTTGTTTCTTACCTTACTTAAGCTCACGTTGCGATTCATTGCACTGGCGCAGTCAAGATTCTTCCTGGCTATGCGCTGATAGTGATACCAAAAGGGGTTTTCTAGCGATCATAAGCCGATACTTCATTATTTTAAATTTTTGGGGTGCCTGTCGCAAAGGAACTCTTCCCCAAATGATCTTTCACTAATTTGTGACAAATATTCTACAGATCCTTAACCAAGAAGAAAATACCACAAAACTCGTTAAATCCCACCGTGTTTTTCGAACACCTCTTGATTTTGCTGCCTGAAGTAGAAGGGGTCCTACTCTTAAAGAGTAAAGCTACTTGATTTATCATGCACAAAAATAGTATTTCCTGTGCCCCAATTTCTAAAATATTTTCATATTATAGGAAAATATGAAATTAAAATGAATATGATTTTAAATTCCAAAGAATTTCTCTGCATTTACTTAGTGAGCGGTATAGTCTATAGGAATCATTTGTCACTCAGTTCCACAACACATTTTGCCATTCTTTTGCAAGAAGTTATTAAATATTTGCTCATTTTTTTTAATTTTTGCACACTTAGGGGTCTATAAGAATATTATTGAGCTTTATCAACTAAAAAATGTTTGTAATTTTAAAGAAGTTCATGTTCAATTGTAAACTTGTTTTTTTTAGGTGCACAAAGTGCTATTGATTGATTGATGTAGCATTTTACACAAAAAGTTTCAAAGCGCTGTTATATATAAAAAAAAGAAAAATAACATGAGAATTAATTTTTTTTTGTATTACAGGTACACGTCTAAATTTCGAGGAAATGTGAAGGTCGAAACAAAGTCAAACAAGGCATCCAACAAGACGATGGGACCGGCCAAAGTAGAGCTCAAGAAACCAGAAGAATTCCACAAGAAGCACTCCAAGGAACCAAAGCTTCCACCCAAGTCCAAGTTCACCTACCCCGATGAAGAAACAAGAAGACCAGCTGTCCCCAAGAGAGACGAGAAACCACTCATGGGTCTCAAGTCAAACAAGAACTTTGTCAATACCAATGCGGTTGAGAACATCATGTCTGTGCCCAAGAAACCCGCTGCTAACTTTGTCGATACAGTGAATGGTGCCACGCACCCTCTGACGCCGTCCGGTCTCATGCCCAAATACGTCAAGAAGAAGGTGAGGACTGCAATGCTTGACCTAGGCCCTCATGTGATCAAACTTTTAATATCAATGGCCTACATGTACATCACAAATTCAAGTTCCTGTATTGTCATTCTATTTTCCTCTTACAGATCACTTAATAAGCTTTAGCCTTTGGAAAAATTTATTGAATTGAAAAACCATTCTGAATATTGAGGAAAGAATATGATATTGTGACGATTCGTACCCCTTATTACAACATGTTTTCCCTATTTTTTAGATAACTTATTTGTACAATCCCTTGGGAAATACTGTTTCACTATTTTAAAGCAAAATCATTCCTATTTTACATTTACATGGTTTTGGTGGTCTGTGTTTAAACCAGGGTGTTTAATTGACTGTTAAGAAAATGGGTTGAAGCATTGCATAATTTCCTTCAGCAAGACATTTATCCGTTGTGCTGCACTCAAAGCTGAAAGCAGCTCGAGCTAAAGCCGGGTAATAAAAACTTTGTGCCTCGGAATAGAATATTTTTAGATAGATGGCGCGATATAAATGCCTATTATTATTATTATTGTGAGAATAACAAAGGCACTGTTCCCTGCTTTGAGTAAGTCATTAATATCTGTATTTTCCATTTATTGTAATTTCAGGGTTATGGTGAGGTTCCGAACTACCTTCAGCAACGCAACGAGGAAGTGCAGCGCGCCCAAGAGGAGTACGACGAATACATCAAGGAGCACTACAGGAGAGGAGCCATGAAGTGCCTGACGGAGGAAGAACGTAGAGCAATCATGGGCGGACTCAAGAAGAACTGGGAAGAGATCCACCACCAGTACCAAGGTCTGTCCGTCGTCACGGACACCGCCCCCAAGAAGGCGCGCAAGGAGAGGATGGAAGCGGAGATGAAGCAGCTCGAGCGGGATATTGAGCTACTAGAGAAACATAAAGTCATCTACATCTCCAACCATTGAGTGACTCCCAACAATGTTGATCCAATGAACTTCTGTTTGAGAGATTAATTAGCCGATTCCCTGATGAAGGGATGAGCCGTTGACCAGGGATTATTTCTACCATCTTGAAGCACTGAGCTGATCCGTCCAACTCATTCAATTACCTTCAGATATTTGCTTGCAATGGCTTATGTTAGGAAATTCCTTGATATAGTGGAATTTGGCTCAAATTAAGCAAAGTTGCTGATACATGTATTAAATTCAGAAAAGCACACTGCCTCATGCCCGTAAATATTAGATAAAAGTATGAAATTTTGACTTTCCAACAGATTGTTGATTTCTTTTCTCGATTTATTAAACATTTCTGATATTCCCATTCCAAAATGCATGTAGCCATAAATTATGTCCATAGAACAGCAATGTCAAGAATATGTTTTGTGAGGAATAAAAGTTAGTATTTGTGGAGCAGAGGTTCTGGAAGCTTCATATTTTCACCAATTCTTTTACACATTGTGAAGTATTCATTTTACTGAATTTTGTATATGTAACATCGTCAATTGCTATGTACTAACTTTTAAGTGTGTAAATTTTCAGTGATATCATCGAGCAATGTAAATACCATATGTAAATATTCAATAAATTTATCTAAGGAATTCGAATGAGTGATGTTTGCTCCTTTCGCATTTGTTTACAAGTAGATAGATTCTATTTCCAAGTCAAATTTCTGGGTAGTTAAATAGATTTACAGTTCCATTGACTTTAATAGCTGGCCCAAACCAATGATACAAATCTAAAACAAATCAAGTCAAGGGCCCGTTTGCAGAAAGAAGTTTATTTAAATGCTACTTATAAAATCTAGCATAAGTTCAAAATAATTGCTTCTAAAGTTCTAATGGGTTATTTACCGAGTTTTGATGATTGCAATTCTCTCTGCAACACGCCCAAGAACTATGAATTCTCATAGTGTTAAAGGCATGGTCCGGGCTGAAAATATTTATAGCTTAATATATAGAGTAGAATTCCCTGAGCAAAATGTCGAAAATTTCATCAAAATCAGATAACAAATAATAAAGTTATTGAATTTTAAAGTTTAGCAATATTTTGTGAAAACAGTCGTCATGAATATTCATTATGTGGGCAGATGATGTCACATCCCCACTTTCCGTTTTCTTATGTTATTACATAAAATCATAATTTTTTCATTATTTCATACTTGTGTGAATAATATGTCTCCCTTATAATGAAATACGTTGCAGCAATAAATATCTAATGCACTAAATCAGTTGTCAATCAAATTTTTATAGTTCTTGGAGGAAAAATGTGAATAAACCTTATTTCGTATAATAAAATACAAAAGAACAAGTGGGGATGTGACATCATCAGCCCACCTACATGTAATGAATATTCATGACGACTGTTTTCACAAATAATTGCTAAACTTTAAAATTCATTAACTTTGTTATTTGTTAACCGATTTTGATAAAATTTTCAGCAATTTGCTCAGTGAATTCTACTCTATTTATTAAAGCTATAAATACTTTCAGCCCGGACCATCCCTTTAAGTACTATGTAATCAAATATTTTGGTGTGAGGCACTTAGATGAACTGCACTTGTCCTGATATTCACAAGGCTATCTGCAACCATGTTAGTTTTTCATCTGCGGGAATGCCCATGGACATCATACACGAATAAGATTTTTGAATTTTTGGATTAGCAATTATTGATATCGTCATCCGGCAAGTACACTGGCAATATGACAATGTTGATGGCAAGAAACGATACCAACTTCTCTTTCAGAAAATAAAAAGAACAAGTAAAGACAACATCTTTTGATATCGGCCATTTTACTTGCCGTACAATGATATGATCACCAAGGCAATTGTGACTTCCTGAGTATTCTGACATGATTAAGAATGTAGTGTAGAAGATAAGTGGCGGAGTGGATTTTGAAAGTAAGAGACTGACATCTATGACAAACTAACATTTGCAACGGAAGAAAGGAGAATGTTTAAATGTGTATGAAAGGAGAGCTGGGGCACGTTTCATAAAACTCGTTATGATAACAGATTTGCAATAACAGTTACAAGCTACTGAAATCCTTCAATCTGATTGGCTGATAGTAAATTTGTTATAGAAATTGAGCATTTGTTATTATAACAAGTCTTCATGAAACGGGACCCAGGAGTGGCTGAATGAGAGATGCAAGTTTGAAGAACAGAAGAGAGTGGGATCGGAATTGAGTTATCAGGGATGAAATCGAGGCTGGTACTTTCAAGTCACGAGGCTTCTGGAGATAAGAAAACCTTCTTCCATAGATTTTGTACATGTAGGACTCGTAAGAGTGACTTTAAGAACGACTGGTGATTCTTTCTTGTGGCAAATGATATTCATGATTAAATGTTCATTGGTTATTATTTAGCACGTAAGGTTCACCAGTCGTTCTTAACTTACGAACATCTTTATGAACTCCCACCAGGTCTACCCTCCCTCCCCCCTCTCTAACTTCCTGATCTACCCCCACCCCCCCCCCCTTCCCTCTCTATCTCTCTGTCTATACCTTCCTGATCTGTCCCCCCTCTCTCTTCCTTCCTGACCTACTTCCCCTGCACCCCCCCCCTCTTTATACCTACCCTATCTATTCCCTCTCTCTCATCCTTTTCTGTATCTTCCTCCAACTCTCTGCTTCTCTTGGTCTTCATCTTGTCATCCTTTCCCTCTCCCTTATCATTCATCCCCATCCATCTCTATCTTTCTGTAAAAAAAATATCCCACACACCAAATAATCCTGTTTTGAACATTTTATTATATACAGTCACATGTAAACTTCGCTTGCAATTACAATTCAATTAATTATCTTAACATCTATACCTGAACAAATACATTCTGAACATCTTGACTGATGACGTGGTTCTAAATGCTCCAGGAAAAGTTTTTATCTTCTATTAAAATCATCTAGAATACATGGAAGTGAACACTGTATGCTTGACACCTTACTTCAATGTTTTTAACCGTTTGATATTGGGTGATCGCAAGTTCAGTGTTGGTGTTGAAAGCACAATTTGGATTGTCTTTCACAGCTCCAAAATCTTATCTGAGTTTAAAAAACGGACCAGAGCAGTCTTTCATCAGGTGTTCACAAGTTACAAGCAACTTTACAAACAATTTCACACACGACTGGTGACCCTGTTTTTATGAGCTGAATGTGCGCCAAACAAAAGTTTGGTGCACAAGAAAGGATCACCAGTCGTTTGTACAGTCAATCATAATTTATGAACAATTTGAAGAAGCAGGCACCCACCTGAGCAGTGTTTCATAAAGGTATGCACAACTTCATGCATGATTGGAACATGTTCTTGGGCAACAAGTCACCTACTTTGAGATATATCACTTATCACAAGAAAGGGCGAACTGTCATTTGTTAAAGACATGCGAAACTTATGAACAGCTTTATGAAAAGGCCCCTAGATCATATTATTGGTACCTCGATACCAAGTAAGACTCATCACAAGACCAGTCCTGTTTATTTCTGTTGGAGCTGTGCTGATGTAAAAGTGGGCCAAACCCTGACAACGAAAGGTCATCACTTAACTTGAAATCATCCGTTCACCTTAAACTCAATTGAAATGTACTCTGGTATTACATGGAAACAAACTTTTAATAGCTCTGTTAGAGCTACACAAATAAATGTGTAACTTGCACCAAAAAGCATGTAAATATAAGAAGTGAGCAAGGTTTTGAAACAAACGCTTTAGCTCTTTGATTAAATCTCTGCCAAAATCATACCAAATATTATTGTTTGAAGAAAACATATTGATCCTAAATCCTGCAACATGCGACCAAAGATGGAATAAGATTTGTCCTGTATCAAATTACTAGAAGACATTATAAATAACAACAGACATGACGGAGCATCATCTTCAAGTGTCTGTGAATATATATATATTTTTGTGAGAATTCAATTCTTATAAATGGTTTAAGATGATATTCTCTGGCCCATTTCTCAATGTAATGTTTTCAACTCTTACTCTCCCTTTCTCCCTCTGTCACTCACTCTCCCTCTCTCTTTCTCTCTCAAACATATTTTAACACATTAACCTTTTTTCTCTCTGACAAGAAGCCAAATCAATTGCTATCATCATGCAGAGTGTTTGGATCTACTTCCAGAATTTCTTGATGGACATGTTCTTCTCTGAATCCTTCAGCATGATCTGGAAAAAAAAAGAATGAAAAAGAATTTCCATATTAAATCATACACCAACAAGAAAATGCGGAAATATATTACAGGAGGACGAACTGAATAAGTTGAACAGAAGAGGCTCGACAATGTGCGATCGCTTTTGGTATGTAGGTTTTTACAATCTTTGGGAGAATTATTACTGGGTGGAGAAAAGTGTTTAATACTACTGAATATGCAAAAAGAAACAATAGATAAATGAATCAATTCCTTGAAGTACGTACAACCGACCTCCTATATGTCAGACATCCCTGAATGAATAAATAAAAAGTATGGAATAATCTCCGCTTTGTGCTTCAAATGTTAAGGTGTTAACAATCTATCAAGTTTTCACAGATTGAGTAGTTCATTAAGTGAGACCTCTACACCCAAGGCAGGCTTCAGTCATCCGCCAAGGGTGGACTCAAACCAATGACCTTTGGTTCGACAGGGAGACACTTTACCGACTGAGCCAACTTCGCTCATCACCATCATCATTATCATTATCCAGTTATGAATTCTTACCTTAGCTACAGCCATCTCAAAGTCTTCTTGTGTAACATGGACCCTCCTCTCTCTCAAGGCATACATGCCAGCCTCAGTGCATACACCCTGTTCATTAGAAACAAAAGGATTGTCATGATATATCAACAAGATTTATACATGCAGCCTTCATCTGTTACCAGAGAAAAAGGCGCTATTCCATGCCTGGAAGCTTCTAAATGTGACTTACTAAGCTGATTAAAGGACAAGTCCGCCCCAACAAAAAGTTGATTTGAAAAAGAGGAGAAAAATCCAACAAGTAAAACACAGAAAATTTTATCAAAATCGGATGTAAAATAAGAAAGTTATGACATTTTAAAAATTCGCTTAGTTTCACAAAACAGTTATATGCACATCCTGGTCAGTATGCAAATTGGCAGACTGATGACGTCACCCACTCACTATTTCTTTTGTATTTTATTATATGGAATATGAAATATTCTAATTTTCTCCTCATTGTCAAGTGAAACAACCATTAATTTCTCCCTGAACATGTGGAATCAGCATTGTTAAATACTATATGGTTCAGTCAAGTTGGTCCTAAGTGTCAAATCTGTAAAAATTGAAATATTGTATTATTCAAACAATAAAAAACAAAAGAAATAGTGAGTGATGGACATCATCGACTCTCTCATTTGCATATCGCCGAGTTGTGCATTAAACTGTTTTTTGAAAAATAAGCGAAACTTAAAAATGTCATAACTTTCTTATTTTACATCCGATTTCGATGAAATTTGCAGCGTTATGTTTGTTTGATTTTTCTCTCTCGATTCAAATCAACAATTATCTGGGGTGGACTTGACCTTTAACCTGTAGGCCAAAAGCCCAAAAGAAATGGAAATTCAACGTTTTGTTGATTTATATATACTTTTACATTATTGTAGTTCCTGTCACTCACAGATGTTGAATGCAAGATTTGATTGTATATTCAATGACTGTAAAAACAGGGGGGTAGCTGTTGTAGGTCAATGTCTTTTTTGATGCTACCCACATTACTTAACGTCTTTTTTCTTTTTTGTGCATAATTTGTATACTTTATTTATCTGTTTCTTTGATTTTCCTCTTTTATATGAATTCAGTAGGCTTCGAGGGTTTCATTCTCCTTTAAAATCTCTGGTCATATCATCATATTACTTTCATAACTTACTTTTTTTATAAAATTGAAATCCTTTTCTTACCTTGACCTCTGCCCCTGAAGCACCTGGCATGAGTTCAGCAATCTTCCTCAGATTAATACCCCTAGTCAGATTCATCTTACGGGAATGGATCTTAAGAATGTCGAGACGGGCCGCTTCGTTTGGTGGAGGGAATTCAATCTTTCGGTCGATACGACCCGGTCTGAGGAGGGCGGAGTCCAGGATGTCGATACGGTTTGTTGCCATGATGACCTATTGGAAAAATAATAATAATAATATGGAAACTTATAAAGAACTTGATAAATTTGAAGCACTACATAACACCATCCCAGGCTCATATCTCAAATAAAAGATGTCAAATACATGAATTATAACAGATTAGGTCATTTGTAAGCAGACTCAATAAAAGAATACTAATAGATTTGAGGATGGAGAACATTACTCAATTTTTTTATCAGATAACTTTCAAGATTTTAACATTTGTAAAAATGTAACAAGTCATGTATTTTTTCATTTACCTGCTTTATCATAGCTAATTTATCAATCTGGGAGGTGTTTCAAAAAATTTGTCATCAATGGAAATTTTCAAGCTATGTTAAAAGCTATTGAAAAAGGGCCATTTCATTGGTCAAGAAATAATTTGACATACAATTCTTGCATTTGTTATTGATAGCAAATTCAAGGAATCCTCAGAACCTCTCCTTACCATGATGTCCTTTGTTACCTAAAATTCAACATATAATAATAATAATAGCCAATTTTTATAAAGCGCTTTTCCCAGAATGGCTCAAAGCGCGTTACAGCATATGATTACCCCGGTCATTGGATCCATTTCAATCCCGCACGAAAAGTGCACAATTTCCACTCCCTGGGATATATAATTTTTTCACGTTTTTTTGTTATTGACAATGACACTTCATGAAAGGATGAACAAACACTGCTATGAAAATACCATCCAACCAGTTTAAGAAAACAGGGGAGGGGGGGTGTTTCACAAAGAAGTATGACTTAGACTCGATGCTTAAATGCTGATGTGTACATAATATGTATCACACAGTCTTACTGATTAATAAGCAGTAGTGAGCGTCCTCTTAGCATGATTTGACCAATGCAGTGATGCCTTCTTCTATATCTAAAGGGAATTTAACCGCGACTATAAGTCATACTTAACTCTTTGTAAAACACCCCCGTTTATATTTATTATTTGTAATTTTATTCATGCATCTCATTTTTTGCGCTGAAAAGCAAGACAGTATCATCTGCATACATACAGTGGTGCTAAAAAGTTAGTGAACCCCTCCAGATAATGAACATATTAAAAAAGTGTTCAAGTACTGCTATCTTTTAGATAATTAATTGAGAAGTCAGGTGATAAAATATTGCATTCACGAAAGTTTGTTTCTCTGGGGTAGAAGAACATTGTAGTGTTGTTGTCTCTATTCAACACTCCGCATGAAGGAGTGCATTTTCTGGTGGGTTTCGTTAAATTTTTAGCACCACTGTATGTACTTGGCATTCCAGATGATTAAAAGCCAATGGTAGACTATTGATACAAATTACAAATATTAATGGCCCTAATATTGAGCCCTGTGGCACTAAAATTTGGTGGAATCACATATGGTGCACCATCTATCGGTTGAAGCAAACAGGCCAAATTTCTAACTCTGGGGTCGAGTGCAGGCGCAGGCAGCGCAGTGCTAGAGCACATAATGTGATGCTTCAAAAACGAAAACAATATGGGAAGAATTCACTAAAAAAGGTCTAAATTTCGCAAAGAAATATGCAGGCAAATTTCTCTCCCATCTCCTGGACCCGAGTAAATGGCATATCCGGTCGAGCCAAGTCGGCCGGTGCTGAATAATCGCATGCATGCACTTTAGTACTAGCGAGCGCAACAGATGTCGGCTTTTTTCCTATTAGGCATTGCAAATTCGGCCTGTCCGCTGCAACCGATAGATGGCGCACCGCATTGTGAATCCACCAAATTGTGACTGGGGCAAAATAAATGCCCTCATACCTTGATGTTCTTTGTAGCCTCAAAGCCATCCAGCTGATTGAGAAGTTCCAGCATAGTTCTTTGAACCTCACTGTCCCCTCCAGAGCTTCCTTCGATACGGGTGGATCCAATGGAATCAATCTCATCCATGAAGATGATAGATGGTGCATGCTCTCTGTGGATATATATATATAAGCAGGAAATTATCAAAAGCAACTGTAGAGACTGTTTAGAGGGTCGATAGTATGAATTATTTACCTGTATCAGACATGAGTTGGTCATTTACAAAACTGGGCCCGTTGCATAAAAGTTAATATTGTGGAGCGTTGTGGCCCAGTGGAGTAGTCTCCGGACTTTGAAACAGAGGGTCGTGGGTTCGAATCCCAGCCATGGCCTAATTTCCTTCGGCAAGAAATTTATCCACATTGTGCTGCACTCGACCCAGGTGAGGTGAATGGGTACCCGGTAGGATTTATTCCTTGAACGCTTTAGCGCCTATTGATGTGGCGGGTTAGCTACAGCCGGGGTAATAATATGATACCAAGTATCAATACACAGTTGAGTATATGGACAAAGTAACTGCGCTATATAAATGGACATATTACTATTATTACATGCAACATGGAGTCCTCAATTCTGATTTGCTGATGAGCATTGTTACCATGGTAATTACCACTGGATGGCAAAGTTTCCCTAATATTAACTTTTATGCAACAGGGCCCTGTACTGTCCTAATTTGAATTAATATTGGGAATGAGTGGTGTATTTTATATGTAATTTGCTTGGTCTCTCTGCGCCCCAACAATACACGTCATAATTGAAGGTAAGATTGCAATGGATATATATGTGTCCATGGGATGCTACCTTCTGTTTCAATGACAAAGCTTAGAGCTCCTGATATAAACACAAGACAATAAAACCCTATTCAGAAATGGAAAATTCTCAATTTTCCTGATTTAGCTCTAGATGTCTAATTTAGATAACAGTAAAAAAAAATATTGATTGGCTCTAGTTTCAGGAAACATCAACCATATTGAACGGTAGAATATAAACCATTTTGATTGGTCAGCTGATCAAAAAGAATATTTACCTAGCCATGACAAAGAGTTCTCTGACCATTCTGGAACCCTCTCCGATGAATTTCTGCACAAGTTCTGATCCCGACACTCGTATGAAGGTACATTCTGTGTGGTGAGCAACAGCCCTGGCTAGTAGAGTCTTCCCTGTACCTGGAGGACCATATAATAAAACTCCCTGGGTGGAAGAAAGGACAGAATGAAAAGTTGTTATTGTGCATTGACCACTCTCTACCCATGACATGGGCCTCCATAATGTAAATCTTAGCGATTGATCGTTTTGATAATTTCTATGATTTATTGCATTGATTAGTGCGTATGATCACTTGGGAAAATTAGCCCAACAATCAACCGCTAAGCCTTATGTTACCCATAGAATGACATTACTTCAATACAGCATGTGCCTTATCAGGATAGCCATAAGTGAAATGATAATATAGAGGGGTTTATAAACATATATGTAAAGCATTACATTGCTATTATCATCATCATTTAAAGGAGTATTGCTTAAATCACAATGACTTGAGCCTTTGAAAACAAAGAGAATTTCATAAAATGTAACACACAAATAATTGATCTTGACCCAGTCTCATTAAAAATTATAAAACTTTGGTAGTAATTCTAAAAATTTAACCTATGTGTATATAAGGTTAACACACTTTGCATATTACAGCTATTAAAACTCACATTAGTGGAGTAAAGTAATTTTTAGACCAGAATATGCAAAACAAACTCTCCTAAGTCAAGCATATTCAGGTGGTCTCAAAGAGATTCGACGTACGGAAAGTTGAAAGTAATCAGTTGTCTCCCAATAAGCATTGAATTTCTTACCTTTGGTTGTGCAATACCTAAGGCATCAAAGAGTTCTGGATGCTTGACTGGCAGTTCAATGACCTCTTTAATCTCCTTGATCTGTTTGTCTAGACCACCGACCATCTCGTAGGTTGAATCAGGGACCTTCTCTACCATCATCAAACTGACCAGAGGGTCAACCTAAGAGACAGTAGTTTCCATAGTTACTTTATCCTGATTACACATTTTACACACTGGCTCTGCATATAAAGAATTCTCAATTTCTTACACCATTCAAGGAGTGACTAAGTCTAAGAGTGTACCTTTTCTAATTTCACCACTTTTATATAAATATGTTTGACCCCGACTTGCGTTTTTGTCCTACATTTCTTCTTCTGTTTTATGCCTTTTGTATCTTACTGAAAGGTCATTATAAGTAAATTGTAAAATAACATTTATAATATAGCACAAAGCATAAAGGTGCAAGTTTTGACAACAAATAAGAATACTATCATCAATACTCAGAAAAACCAATTAACTTCTGGTACTAGGCATATTGTAAGAAGCTTCACCCAAAATTCACTCAAAGAGTTTGAATAACAAAATAATTGCATTTGTTTAAATTCTTTTTATTTTCTGAGTCCCACAAACTGTTAATTTTTTTTTTAATTGTACAGTGGAATGCTCCATAATATGAAATTTTAATTCTGAAATACAAAAACACAGGCTTCTTTCATTTAAACAACTGCCACCAATAGAAAAAAATATTAACAATCCTGCAATCATTACATAAATTTGAACAATTTGGTTGAATTACCTTGTTGGGTAAGATTTTATGCAGTGTGTGGCTATCATTACGTAGTGCTACTCTGCAATTGGGTTGGACGTCGTTGATGTCAATTGATTTGTCGATGTCGACTACAAACTTGCCCTCCGGGTGCACCTGGAAAAAATCAATGCAAAAGAGAAAAAAATAACTTTTAAAAATTACATCAATGTGGAAGAACATACAATATACTACAAAACTGGGGCTCGTCTTACAAAGAGTTGTGATTGATCCGATCAATCGCAACTATGGAAAGCCAGCAAAGTCAACATATAAAATGCATGTTTGTTCAAAAAAATTTCTAGATATGAATGCATATCCATAAATTCATTGATTTCTTGACAATTGATGTGTTCTTCTTTGTTTACGAAGGACATTTTGCAAATTTTCTGTAGAAAAAATTATGACACTGATAGATTTCCATAGAGTTACGATTGATTGGATCAATCGTAACTCTTTGTAAGACGGGGCCCTGATGTTTCCCAAATATTTTGGTACCACACAAGGTGGGATACATTTACAAAAATTTGAATTACACGATTGATTGCTAGATTGACTGCATATTATCTGAAGCATGAAATTAATAATCTATTATTTTGAGAAAAATAAAATGTCCAAGGCCTTTAAAAATGAACTTTTTTTAATGGGACACACATACTGGATTACCGTAGGGCACCAAGGCCTCAGACCACAGGCAAAAAGGGCACTTTAGGTCTTTAGTCTTCAAATATTTTGAAGGGCATCAAGGTCATACTGAGGCAGACCTGCCAACCTTCCACAACCAAAAAAATGTATTCTTATAAGGAAAAAAAAAGTATTTTTTGACAAAAAAGAGTATTTTTAAAAATTTGTCTCAATGTAACAATCGCCGGCCTGTTGTAGTGAGATCGGTGACAAAACATGTGAAATGACTCTACTTGAAAACTTGATAATTCACCCTTTTAAACATGTGCTCGTAGGCAAGAATTTACTTGTTCTTTTCATGCAACAAGTTAATGGCCCGACAGCGATTTTTACCGGTCTGGGACTGTCGGACCGGCGCTAGTGTCACGCGCTGTGTATAATACATACTCCATGATCAGAAATTTAAAAAAAAAGTAACAAATCACACAAAAAAGTATTGGTGTATTTATAGCTAAAAAGAGGAACAAATACTCTAACAAGTGGAATGCCTCTGGCCGTCTCACCTGCATCACGCTATTCAATATAGCAGCAGTGCTGATTTTGAAAACTACTATAACTCGCACAAGATGTTCAGTGATACTTGGTTACTCTTATTTCCACGTTTTATGAACTAGACCAATACACTTATAGAGATATGATGGCAATTCAACAAATACCCCCAACGTGGCCAAAGTTCTTTGACCTTACATGACATTTGACCTTGATCATGTGACCTGAAACTCGCACAGGATGTTCAGTGATACTTGATTACTATTATGTCCAAGTTTTATGAACTAGACCAACACACTTTCAAATTTATGGCTGTAATTCAACAAATACCCCAATTTGGCCAAAGTCATTGACCCTAAATGACCTTTGACCTTGATCATATGACCTGAAACTTGCACAGGATGTTCAGTAATACTTGATTACTATTATGTCCAAGTTTCATGAATCAGATCCATAAACTTTCAAAGTTATGATGGTAATTCAACAGATACCCCCAATTCGGCCAAAGTTCATTGACCCTAAATGACCTTTGACCTTGGTCATGTGATGTGAAACTCATGCAGGATGTTCAGTGATACTTGATTAACCTTATGTATAAGTTTCATGAACTAGGTCCATATATTTTCTAAGTTATGATGACATTTCAAAAACTTAACCTTAGGTTAAGATTTTGATGTTGATTCCCCCAACATGGTCTAAGTTCATTGACCCTAAATGACCTTTGACCTTGGTCATGTGACATGAAACTCAGGCAGGATGTTCAGTAATACTTGATTAACCTTATGGCCAAGTTTCATGAACTAGGTCCATATACTTTCTAAGTTATGCTGTCATTTCAAAAACTTAACCTCAGGTTAAGATTTGGTGTTGACGCCGCCGCCGCCGTCGCCGCCGCCGTCGGAAAAGCGGCGCCTATAGTCTCACTCTGCTATGCAGGTGAGACAAAAAGGGAACGGTTGGCATGTCTGCTGAGGTCACCAAAGGCCAAGGCCTTGGATTGATTCAAGCCTTGAATGTGAAGAGTCTCTTAGTATGATTAAGGCTTCTTGGGATAAATCTAACCTTCACAAGGACTTTTTTCTTGTCCATAGCCTTGACGACTTCTCCGACATGGGATCCCTGTTCTTGAAGAAGCTGCAACTCCTCCCTCAGCATACGAACTGTAAAATACATGAAAAGGATATATCAGTCACTTCAAAAGAAAGTTTTGCCAGTGGAAAGAGCACGAACCATAGCCCTGAGAAATTAGGTAAACTGAATTAGAGGCCGATTTGTGATATGTTTAAACTTTTGTGCTCCTGATACAATAAAGCATATAGTGAATTGCGCCATCCAAGCTTGAGTTAATAAAATACAAATATTTGTTTGGTTTCCTCTTCATTCTCACTGTACAGTAGATTTGATACACGGTGACAATAATATTCTTCTTTTATAAAGCACTTAATACATCAGAACATCGTACCTAAGACGCAGACCTGCCAACCTTCTACAACCCAAAAAAGTATTCTTATAAGGAAAAAAAAGTATTTCCTGACAAAAAAAAGAGTATTTTTAAAAATTTGTCTCAACGTAACAATCGCCAGCCTGTCGTAGTGAGATCAGTGAAAAAAAACATGTGAAATGACTCTAACTTGAAAACTTTATAATTCACCCTTTTAAACGTGCTCGTAGGCAAGAATTTACTTGTTCTTTTCATACAACAGGTTACTGGCCCAACAGTCATTTTTACCGGTCTGGGACTGTTGGATCAGCGCTAGTGTCACACACTGTGTATAGTACATACTCCATGATTGGAAATTTAAAAAAAAGTGACAAATCATACAAAAAAGTATTGGTGTATTTATAGCAGAAATTAGGACCAAATACTCTAAAAAGATAACGGTTGGCATGTCTGAAGACGGTGCTTCACAGAAAGATTTGTTTCTTCTATCATAATTTCAAAGTGTGTGGTTGATACAAGATCTCACCTTTAGCATTGAGTTCATTTCTCTGTGCTTCTAATCTCCTCAGATTCTGTGTCTTGTCTGTCACGACCATCTACATTGCAATGGACAAAATAGAAAACAAAACGAAGTTATACAAGAACACCTCTTCGGCTAGTCCTCTTTTATTCTTCTTTCTCTCCTAGCTCCTCCTCCTCCTCTTTTTTCAATTTTCATTTCATCCTCTGTCTTATTTGTCATATATCTGCTAATCTTTCAAATTGCCAAAGGGCATTCCAAGGTTAAGAGAAAGTACATTTTTCTAATACCCCCAATCATATGATTGATAGGGGACTTTAACAATTGTCTCTGAAAACACGTTTTTAGCACATTTAATTTTAAGTGAAAATTTAACAAGGTAATCTCTAATTGTTTGATCAAGAATCAATGAAATAAAAAGAGAGAAACAAATATACAAAAACATATACCACAGACCAACGATAATCTAATAAACAGAGTAAGGAAACTTTGAAGTAAAAATAGAGGTTTTGAATTTGAGTTACGCATGCAACTCGACTAATATTCATTTTACTTCTTCTTCTTCCAGATAGTGCTGCTTCAAGGTGAAGATGATAAAAAAGTGATTGTGTGCCCAAGTTTTATTAAAATTCTGTACTAGAACATTCAACATGTGCATTTTTTTGTTTTTGTTTTTTATTTACTTTATAAGCTTATAGTTTTGGTTCCATGACATTTACTCAGGGGACAACTGCTTCGTTGTGAATTCCACACACTAATGGAATCGCCAACTTCAACCCTGGATCTAAACAATATACCCTATCAAAGAAGACCTAAACCAGGGCTCCACACTAACCCTTTTTTTTCTACTGGTCCTACCTGTTCATGTCGGACCAGTAGATACCCATTTTTTCAATATTTTACTGGTCCGAACCTCAAATATACTGGTCCCCAAAAAATAAAGAAAAATATAAAAAATACTTAAGTTTATTTTGCTTTCTTTTATTGCTTTTATTGCCCCCCCCCAAAAAAAACAAAAAAACATACAAACAAGCAGTACACAAATGCAACATAATTCATGAGAGCCATTTTTTAAAATGCCAGAGCCATTTTTATAAAAAGAGGAGAAAATATCATTTGTATCAGTTTGATATATACTGTATTTGTAACTAGTCATGTCAGACCAGTAAATCTGGCTATTTTTGAAAAGTAACTGTCCCAACAGCAATTTTTACTGGTCTGGGACCGTCGGACCGGTGCCAGTGTCGTGAGCTGCCTAAACCTAAAATAAAACCCTATTGCAACCATAACCCTATACTTAGACGAAACAAAGCCCGGAGCAACTGTCACAGGAGCGAATGTGTCACCAAAATTTACCTGCAGTTCCTCAATCTTTGTTATGTAATACCGCTGAATGCCATCCTTGCGGCCGGACTCCTCTACTTCCATTTTCTAATAAAGGAACGAGAGAGAAAGGGAGACAGAAATAGAACAGCATAAACATTAGTGAATCTTGCAATTTGTGCATTTTTAGTACACGTAGACTAGGACAAACTCCCTTTAATTTCTTTAGTGGAGGAACTTAATAGTCTTTCCAATGATGTTCACAATTAATGGTGTTAGAAAATCAAACTTTCTTAGCCAGCCCCCGCCCCACCCTTTTGGATACATATTCATATATTACAAACGAAAATGCATGTTAAATTCCAAGAATCATACAATACTTGCATCAGCCGATAAAAATCATGATATACGATTTATGATATTTATCATATTGTACGATTCATGAAATTTATCCGCCGATGCAAGTATTTTTTAAAATCTAAGTTGGCACTGCTCATGATTTTGCCGCCCTCTATAGATGCGTCGCTAGGATGCAATCACACAGAAGACAAGATGGCGACAATAACATCTGTAAGTAAAACGCTCCTCTACTTTTAATATTTTCACTTATTTCAGCATTATTGCACCATAAAAACAAATGAATGTAGGCTAAAAGTTGCAACCTATTATTGTAGCCCATCAAATGGCCACAGAAAACGAGTATGGAGCAACATTGCTGTCTCCAAAATACGGTTTGTGTGGGCCAATGCAATCCTGCCCCAGGCTCAAGCAGAGCAAGCCTATGTCAGTAAATGACTTTTACTCTCCAGGAGCCTCCATGCTATCTCAGCCATGGGAGACAGTCTCCCATGCAATGGCCGTGTGCCTCTACTGCAGACGGCTGCCAGCTGTCGTCCGACTCTGTCTCTGACTCACTCAGTTAGGGAGTTCGGTGATTTTTTGAAATCTTGAAGAATCCCAACAAATTTGATATCATTGGAAAGCTTGTGAAATAAGAAAAATAATGGTGCTTCATTTAACTCATTGTCTGATATATTGACGGAGATATTCCAATTTACAGGGGAAAATATGCAGATTTTGTTCTGTCAATTTTTTTTTAAAGGCTTGTTTGAGTGGGGGAGACAGTTGCTTTTTGAAATCTTGAAGGAATCCCAACAAATTTGGTACCAATGGAATGCTTGTGAAATAAGAAAAAGAATGGTGCATAAATCGACTCATGATGACAAATATTGACAGAGATATTTCTGTTTAAACGGTAGAATGTGCAGATTTTTTTTACAGCAAAAAGTAGATTTTCATAACTTACACAAAATGCAATGAATGGGACTGTGCGATACTTTTTTAAAAATTGCAATGCGCTGCTATGCGGGGCAAGGCATTCCCTTGAATTATACATCATTTTATTCATTAAACTTCAAAGTTTCTCATGGTATAGGTTTCTATAGGGTTTTTCCTCCTCCTTTAATGGCTTCATATTTGTTTTGTACATGGGTGCACAGACAGATACAAATTCTGAAAGTGGCATTTTCACCCACCCAAGGGTTCATTACATGCCGCCGCACACAGAAAATTCAAGCCATAGAAGTCGTGTGTTGTGGACCCAAGAAGTGAGATCCCAGCACGTGCGACCCACTAGTTAGAAATCTACTGCCAAACGCGGTTCGTGGTGCGAGGTTAGTATACTAATACTAACCTCGCAATACGTGTGAGTGATTTTCACCGAACTCCCTAACTCAGTCACCCAATGGTTCATTACATGCCGCCGCGCACAGAAAAATCAAGCCATTGAAGTCGTGTGTTGTGGACCCAAGAAGTGAGATCCCAGCACGCGCGACCCACTAGTTAGAAATCCACTGCCAAACGCGGTTCGTGGTGCGAGGTTAGTATACTAATACTAATAGGGTGTCTGGAGAAAAATATTATTTTTCTTATTTCAAGAAAATATCACACTTTCTTTGTGAATTTGAAGAGAAATGACCTTCAGACCGACAGAAATGTAACATTTTTTTTTTTAATCCGATTATTGGCTGCAAAAAAAGAAGAATGAAATTAGGCCTAGGTCAATTTTCACCATTTCTCTGCCATAGACTGTGTAGTTAAGAAATGGACACACACAAATCCAAATTTTTAGCTTCCGAGAGCTGTTATAAATTTATTATTAATGCCAAAAACTTGTCCATAAAGAGTCCAATAGGATTTTTTATGCTCTTTCTGATGGTATGATTTTTATAAAGATTTGGAAACCAGATCACAATGAAAAATTGCGACAAAGTGAAAAAATTGTGCAAAACAGAAATTTCATTTTTCCCATAGAAAACGCATGGGGAAATGGCAATCTCAACACACACAAAAATAAGGGTTTGCAATTTATCTCTAAATCCTTATTTAAAATGATCATATAAACTTGTCCTTACTGTCAGTGTTAAAAGAAGCCCCTGAATTTTCTCTTTCCATACATGCCAAACACAAGTTAATAATCAATTCAGATCACATTTTTCTAGTAGCCTGAACTTCCCGAAAAAAATGTGCCATATTTTCCCCTAAATCAGCCTCTCTTATGCTGACACTTTTCAATGTGGCTTCAGACACCCTATAGCAAGGCTCCACATTAACTTTTTTTGGTGGTGGCCCGTTCGGGCCACCAAAACCTTCAAATAATTTTTTTTGGTGGCCCGATATTAAAGTTTGGTGGCCCGAAAAATATAAAGAAAAACATTAATTAAAAATGAATAAAACAAACTTATGAAATATTAATTCTGCAGCCACTACCACTAAGTTACTTTCACTTTGTACATCTTGTATGTAAATCTTGTTTGCTGTTATTTTACTTTGCTAATTGATTTGTGGTAATATATAAATTGTTCTATCATTGTAAATATGAAATGATTGAGTATTGTTCCCAGGTTGTGTGGACTTTTTTTTAATCTCCATATAGACACACACTCATAATAGTAAAGTAAATAAATAGTGCATAGCAAACTCAGATAGATGTACAAAACAATGAATTTTCCCTTCTTCTTTTTTGAATCCTAAAACCTACATGTAGATTATGCAGGCCCCAAATCCAGTTTATTTTCCAGCATATTATAGCAGGAGAAAATCACAGAAAAATATGCTGCAAAATTAGATCAATGCATAAAAGGGGGAAACAAACAAAATAAATTTTTAGAATAGTATATTAAAACAAGAAAACAAAAATAATAAAATAAATAAGTGAAATAAAACAAAAGAAAGGAAATGGAGAAAGAAAAAACAAACAGGGGAAAAAAAAGAACATAAAAAATTTAGAGAAAAAAACAAAAGAAAATGAAAGAAAAATTAATAAAACAAAATTAATGAAAATGGGGAAAATTATTATCATTATTACTATTATCTTTTAGTAGAAATATATTATTTAATCAGGCATATTCAATGGGAAGGGGCATAAATGGTTTAACCACTATAAAAAAAATGAAAGAAAAAAAATAAGAAAACGGCAAAAGTTATATCTGGAAAAAACAGTGTGAGAAAAGTCCTTCCCTATATTTGCCAAAATGCTGGAAAAATTCACATTTCATATCAATGAAATGCCTTCCCAAAGTATTAACTTCCTCAAGAGTGGTTTAAGAAGTCATTTATAAACAAGAAAGAAAGAAACTGTCTGTTTATTTTTGGCTAGAAAAGACACAGCTTCGAAAGAAACAAAGTATCAACATACATACAAATGCACATGTGGGACTGTGATGTACTCACCTATGTGTTTTATGTGTATTAATGCATTTGGAAATCGGTCTTTTTGATTCAAAAGAGAGGTCATAATTCTTCTTTTTAATGCTTGCAAATAAACAGGTTACACCAAATTTTAGTAATATGGACTGTAGTAGGGCATTTCATTGGTGTAAAATGTGACTTTGACGTAGATTTTCAAAGTTCTGTGGAAGATTTCTGAGCAGTAACATTTTGTATCGCAGCTCCCTAAGTCTGAATAGTCTGCTAGCACACAGCTAGCTGCAGTGGTTTCATGCATGCAAAGCTCATGCTAGACGGCCAGCACGGCCGGCTGGATAATAGTTACTGTATGCTATAGCGGCAGGCCTACATACTGTCATGACTATGCAATCTTTGTGTGTGTGTGTATTTGTGTGTAGATTAACAAAAAGGGCGCATGACGAATTGGCTTGCAATTTGAACTGTAGAAAGTTGATAAATGCGTGCAAAATCGGGAGAAAAATTGCGCTACTTTGAAAATTATTGGTTGCCCGATTCGGGCCACCAAAACTTAACATTTTTTCAATAATGGTTGCCCGAGGTGAATTTCTGGTGGCCCCGGGCCATCGGGCCACCGCTAATGTCGAGCCTTGCCTATAGTATACTAATAACCTCGCAATACGTGTGAGTGTGACTCAGTCTGACTCTGAGTAGTCTGACTCTCTGAGCATGCTGAGTGAGAGCAGAACCGGAAGATTATCTTTTTTTTTTTAAATAAGCTCGGATCAAGTACCCAAATCCGCGCTGCCCCCCCCCCCCCACCACCCATCACCACCTTCTTCTTTTTTGTATCCTTCCTCCGTTATTGTTTTAGTACATCACACCACCTCCGCTCTTACTACAGTCCGAGGTATAGAAATTCACGTCTGTGACTATGTGCGAGTCGATTTCTCAGCTCAGACCCTCAGTCAAAGAAGCTAGAGAATTTGCCCCCTAGAACTCGCATAAATCACCCTCAAACACACATAAAATGTAAATCAATATTTAAAAATCACTCAATTTTCGTGGCACATATCACAATCTGATCAACAACTTGACAATTCAGTTATCTACCCTTCGAGAAAACAAAGCTCACTTACCTCCATGACCATGATTAAACAATTTTTTTTACTTCTCACTATAAAAATTGAAACGTAGAGGGATATCTTGCCTCGCTCGCGCTCGTACTTTTCATTAGTTCAGTGCCCCGCCCCCCCAAAAAAAAAAAACTAGATAATACCACTGATCTCTCCCCTTAGTGGAGAGATCAGTGGATAATACGTGCATCTTCCAGAACTAAATAAAACCCTTGCTTGATTCAAACATCTTTTTAATGTAATTAAAATACCAACGATATTAAAGGGGAAGTTCACCGCAAGGAAAAAAAAAAAACCACTAGGGCCGAAAGGTTGGAGAAAAATTAATTAGAGATTAAGAAAGTTACTAGAAATTTAAGGCTATTTTTTTTAATTTGTGATGTCATATAAGAGCAAATGCCCTATATGAAGAGCTCAGTTGCAAAAGGGTTTAGGTCCATTTTTCAGCAAATTTGATTTTTTTTTTTGTCTCAATGTATAGATTTTTAGTAGCTCTATAAGATTATACCAAAGAAAAGTTGAAATTCCCATTAAAAAGTGGCCGAAAATGGCATAGAAAGGTCACTTTTTTCAATGGGTTAGGTCCATTCAGTTTGGTTGCAAAAGGGGTTAGGTCCACAATTTTTTTTGGGAAAAGAATATTAAAAAAAATATGAAGACAGGTAAATTTCTTTTATACCCAATTTTATGTTCACATGTAGGGTATCAGGAAAATTTAGTTTTGCATAAGAATATTGCAATATGGGAGAATTTAAAAAAAAAAGATTTTCTTAGAGTGGACCTAACCCCTTTTGCAACCAAACACTTCTGAAGAGCTAATTTGTCAAAAGGGGCTTGGGTCCATTTTTCATAAATTTTATTGCTTTCTGTCTCAAAGTCTATTGATTTTTAGTCGCTCCGATGATACCAAAGAAAGTTTGAAATTCACATTAAAACAAGAATAAAAGTGGCAAAGAAAAATAACTTTTATTATTCAAAAGAGATTGGATTCATTTCAGTTTGCTTGTTAAAGGGGTTAGGTCCACAATGATAAAGTTTGAATAAATGAAATTGTTGACAGGTAGATTTCTTTTATACCCAATTTTATGTTCACATGATGGGTACTAGGGTACATCATGACAATTTATTTTCTCATAAGAGTATTGCAGTAAGTGAGAATAAAAACATGTTTTTTCTCGGAATGGTCCAAAGTGGACCTAACCCCTTTAGCAACCAAACTCTTATTGAGTTTTTTGTCATAGAAAATTGATGAATTTGATTTTTTGATAGTTCATGATGACTATAAAACAATGTTTTTTTTTTCTTTCCAAAAAGAACACCTACAGAATAATGAAAATGTAGGCCCCTATTATATCAAAATCACGGGATTAAATTTAATATAGGATTGCAAGGTGCACATTACACAAATATAATCATGACCGCATAGCTGGTTAGAAGTTTTCATTTTTCTGCAACTTTTTCCACAAGTTTTTCAATTTAACAAAGAAATATAAACAGAGTAGCCTACATGACAAAATATCTGACAATTAAAACAAAGAACAATTTTGTTTTGTCTATAACGATTTAAGAAGGTAAAAGTTAATTGCAGGGGTTGCCAAGTCAAGTTAAAGGGCAATCCAACCATGTTCATTAATGTTATGCGGGAAAGGAGAAAAATAAGTTAAACAGACTGGTGAAAGTTTAAAATCGGACAAGCAATAAGACAGTCTATTTTAAATTTTAGATTCCTAAATGACCGTGAATTTCAAATTGGCAACTGGGTAAGTAAATTATGGCAAGTGAGGGGAACGACAACCGTCCTATATTAAAGGTCAAGTCCATCCTAGAAAAATATTTATTTGAATCAATAGAGAAAAATCAAACTATATATAGCATAACACTAAAACAATATTATTCATCAAAATCGGATGTAAAATAAGAAAGTTATGACATTTTAAAGTTTCACTTATTTTTCACAAAACAGTGATATGCACAACTCAGTGACATGCAAATGAGACAGACAATGATGTTCCTCACTCACTATTCCTTTTGTTTCTTTATTGTTTGAATTATACAATATTTTTTTTTACAGATTTGGCGATAAGGACCAACTTGACTGAACCACATAGTATTAAACAATGCCCATTCCACATGTTCAGGGAGGAATTAATCGTTGTTTCACTTAACAAAGAGGAGAAAATTACAAAATTTCATATTTCATAATAAAATTCAAGAGAAATAGTGAGTGGATGACATCATCATTTCCCTCATATGTATAACGACCAGGATGTGCATTATAACTGTTTTGTGAAATTAGGCGAAACTTTTCAATGTCATAACTTTCTTATTTTACATCCGATTTTAATGAAATTTTTAATGTTATGTTTTTTGTATTTTTCTCTTTTATTTAAATCAACTTTTTGTTGGGGTGTACTTGTTCTTTAAGGCCATGAACTTAATTCTAGGATTTTTGGTTTTTCACCTGGGGCAGTAATCCAAACACAACCAATCCTCATGCGACATTATTAAGTAAGGAAGGAGATGGGAAACCAGTTACAGTAACAACAATTTTATTACACCAACTTTAGGGCAAACCTCATTTATCGTGCGCGGCCATCGTAAGGGCCGATAAGACATCATCCCTCGCAGAGGGCGACATTACACAAGACACATCAAATACAATAACATATTGGCGCAACCACTTTTCTCTATCTTTCCATTGGAATTAAGTCAACCTCTAACCACTTGGCTCAGGGAATAATTACTTTCTATAAAAGTTTTTAAACAACAAATCAATTCACTCTTTAAAAAGGTAAAACAAAACTATATCTGTAGATTCTGTGGATTCCGGAAAACATACCGGTAGACCTGCAAGGAAGGTACATGTATCACATATTAATCAAAGTATTGGCCATTACCATGGTTACTACATAACTAATCAAAAAACATAATGTAACTTTAGCCTTTATACAACAAGCGTAAATAAATAAATAACCAACATCTCATCTACCCTTCCATCTGTAGGCAAAACACATAGATATATAACCAACGTCTCATCTACCCTTCTATCTGTAGGCAAAACACACACCAAATAGCCTATCAACAGGTCCTATATCAAACCAACTAAAAAGGGGGAAAACACTAATAGCCGTCAAACATGTATGTTAAAAAAGCTATAACCTGTAAAACAGTCAAATTCATGTAGCAACATCAATATTGTCAACACACACTATGAAACAATCGGTTAAAGCATGACTTAAAAATAAAAGCTAAAAAGGCATCACTAGATAAAATACATCCATAAACGCAATCATTGTGGACAC
Organism: Lytechinus pictus; assembly: GCF_037042905.1. Lineage (NCBI taxonomy): Eukaryota > Metazoa > Echinodermata > Echinoidea > Temnopleuroida > Toxopneustidae > Lytechinus > Lytechinus pictus. The sequence continues at coordinate 8,421,036 of NC_087257.1, read as the reverse complement.
TGCAAATGCTACAAAACTAAAAGGGCATAGCAATACACGATACATTCATAAGTACAACCATTGTGAACATTTACGAGCCCATTCACCAATAGATACATAAATGTGCAAATACCGAAAAATGTAAAATGCAACTTACATTTTTTTTTGTTGGTTTCTAATGCAAAATAGAATGCAAATGAATAACATGGCTGCCTTGCATACTAAAGACAAACAATCCTATCATAGTAAGCACATAAACAAAATAAAATATTTTCCAACAGTAAGAACATGTAAGGATATGGAGGCCCACAAATCCTGCCAAAAAAAAAAAACAGTCTTTGCACATACTAGTAATAGCAAGCACTAAACAGAATGTAAAACAAATAGGCAAAGGGTCACATAAAGAAAATAAATTCTGGAATCTCAGCTCAGCCATGAAACACGCAATGCCTAAAGGCAAACAAACAAAACATGACAACTAAGAGCAGATTACTGGACTACCATAAAAACTCTATTGTGGCTCCTTCTATATGCCTCACCGTGACATGAAACACCTAAACCAACTCCGCAACTCGTTGGAGCGCACCATGGAAAATCTCAGAGACCATCATGTTATTTTGACTGGGGACTTTAATTGTCCAGACATAGATTGGGAGCACCTCAGCACTCGACCAGGCGCCGCTGAGAGAGAAGTACAACAAGCTCTTATTGACATCACTTTGGACTTTGGCCTCCATCAAATACATGAGCAACCTACAAGGCAAGACAATCTGCTAGACCTCGTCTTCACTAACAACCCATCATTGGTGAAGAGTTCAAACAGCACGCCGGGGATTAGCGACCATGCCATGCATGGTAGTAACGGACTTTGAGATCCTACCCCACATTGTGAAACACAACAACAAGAAGTGTTACATGTTTCAGAAAGCTAACTGGACTGAAATTCACCAGCGAGCTGCAGTGTTATCTACTGAACTCGTCACTAAAACTGACTGTAAAGTAGGAATCGAAGAAGTTTGGACTCACTTCAAGACATCACTGTTTCAGATCCTAGATGAACATGTTCCCTCCAAGACAGTGCGAGGTAGGAAATCTCTCCCGTGGTTTTCACACAGCCTCAAACGAATGGTGAAGAAGAAAATGAGATTTTACAAGAAAACCAAGAAAACCACCCACGGTGCAGCCAAGAAGAGTGCATGGAAGAAGTATACAGACTTCCAGAAGGACTGCAAACAGGCTTTCAAGGTAGCTGAAGAGAATTTCATCCTATCTTCAGTCATGCATGGTTTGGAGGAAAACAATCCTAAGCCCTTCTGGAGATACGTGTCCTCGAAGAGGAGAGATAGAACTGGTACCCCAGCACTAAAGAAGGATGGTAATCTGATCCATGATAGCAGACTGAAGGCACAGATGCTGTTACAACAGTTCAAATCGGTCTTCAACTTGGACACCTTCATCCCACCAGTTGAAACAAGAACTACCAAGCCTGCACGCAAGATTGACGATCTGCACATTTCTGTCTCTGGTGTGGAAAAGCTACTTGGCAAGATCAACATCTCAAAAGCAGCTGGTCCAGACCTTATTCCTAACATCATTTTAAAGGAATGTGCACCCGAACTTGCTCCTGGCATTACAGCGATGTTTAAGCTGTCAGTGGACTCTGGTGCTCTACCCCTCGACTGGAGAGATGCTCACGTATCACCAGTGTTCAAGAAGGGTGATGTCCACCAAACCAGCAATTATCGCCCAGTCTCCCTAACTTCGGTTATTTGTAAGCAACTGGAGCATATCATCTGTCGCCATATTATAATGCATCTGGAACGCAATAAGATCTTGTCACCACTCAATCACGGTTTCAGAGCAGGCCATTCTACTGAGACACAGCTCTTGACTGCCGTACACGACTTTCTCACAGCCCATGATAAGAAGACCCAAATGGACATCATTATCTTGGACTTTGAGAAGGCTTTCGACACCGTCCCTCATTCACTTCTACTACACAAGCTGGAAAGATATGGCATCGAAGGTCCTTTGCTTCAGTGGCTCTCATCTTTCCTAACAAAGAGACAGATGAAAGTTGTTGTGAATGGGGAACACTCATCTTCAACGAAGGTAATGTCAGGAGTGCCGCAAGGGACAGTGCTCGGCCCCCTTCTCTTCCTTTGTCATATCAACGACTTACCAGACAATGTCAAGTCTACTGTCCGCCTTTTCGCTGATGACTGTCTCTTATATAGAACGATCAAGTCGCAGCGGGATCATGTCAGTCTTCAAAACGATCTGTCCAAGCTGCAGCAATGGGCGATTACATGGGGAATGAGATTCAATGCCACGAAATGCCAAGTACTGAGTACTGATCAGAAGTCATCCCAAGAGAAGTACCTCGGAGTCATGCTGTCTGATGACCTTAAATGGACCCCACACATCAGCATGACAACGAAAAAAGCAAATTCCATCCTGGGACTTCTTCGCCGAAATCTCCAGTTTTGCCCTGAGCAGTGTAAACGTACAGCCTACATCTCCCTTGTACGGTCCATTCTCGAGTACGGAGCCTGTGTGTGGGATCCATACCGGCAGAAAGATATCCAAAGCCTTGAAAGGGTTCAGCGCAGAGCTGTGAGGTTCATCACAGGTGACTACACATCTCGCAACCCAGGCAGCATCACCAGCATGAGAGAAAAGCTAAATCTGCCAACACTATCCTCAAGACGACAAGTCCTGAAGTTATCTTCCTTCTTCAAGGTGGTCGAGGGGTTGGTCCCAGCCCTTCCTATTGAGAATTTCTTGACTAAATCAAGGCCAAAACGGAAAGTCAAAACAAAACAATTTAAAGACTTTCAAGCACAGAATATCTTAGAAAGACAAGTAGTGAACCACAATAAAGGTTACACTATTCAATCAACAAACACTGAACAATTAAAACAATCTTTTTTTGTGAGTACCCCTCTGGCTTGGAACCATCTCCCACCTGACACAGTGAACAGCACATCACTAGAGGTGTTCAAGTCAAAGATCGAAAAGAGCTACCTACGATACGACTAAATATCACCGTGCCCTCTCTCACCCGCTGCAGGGTCATTCTCAGAAAAATGCTACAATTGATGGGAGGAAAAATCGTAAAAATAAAATCTACAAAATGGATTGAAAAATACAGATTGTGAAAGTACCATGTATGAGAAAGTGGCAACAGAAAAGGGGCATGTCGCTGTTGCGTCAATTTGAAGTACTGACCGGATTAACTCAAGCACTGTATATCAACGTTACGGAGGTTAATCGTTAGCATTGTTCACTTATGTTACTCAATTAAATCACCTTTGAAATGATTGAAATAGAAATGCACACCATTAAGTTTCAGTGTGGTATCAACAATTTTATTTACTGAAGCAAAAATGTTTGCAAGATAGAAAAAATATTCAATATTCTTTTTCAGAAGCAGGATTTTACCAAATAACATTTAACAAAAAGAACCATAAAAATCATTGCACATCTTTCGTTCAGTTTAATGTTTATAATTTGAATGAGGCAACCTTAAAATAACTTTCATCCATAACCTGAGATCCTAAGCAATGCATGACCAATGCTGGGAATCAAAAGATACTTTACCATCAAATCCTCGAGTGGCATTTACCCTTGTCAATCTTCGTTACGGAAGTTAAATGAAGTTACAAATTGCAGTATTTATTTGTTAGCTTAGGAAAATCCATATTTAGGTATTCGTATAACCTTTTATTAATAAATAAAGATAAATGTGGAACGCATAGCTTAATTTGCCAACCCCGCCCCCTAAAAAAATGTAAAAAACATAAACAGGAAACGGAAACTGTAATTTTATTGTCGTTCTTGTTCAAAGTTGGAATGAAAAAACCGAATAACCGGGCAACAGAATTACAGTTCATCTTTAAAGTTTCTGGCAATAAACAAAATATAACAATCGCAGTCCCGTTACCAGGATGAGTTCTCTGGGTTACGAGGAATCCCGCCGCCTGCCAATAGCCAAAAAAGATAGAAAAAGAGGGAAAAACATTTAAAAAAGGACATGGGGAAATGAATAATAAAAAAGTAAGGTGAATGAAACAAGAGGCTAAAAATTCACAAATACATAAATTATTAATGGAATCTATATGATCTAATCGCGATTTTTTTTTCATCAGTTTGTTTTATCGAGATACGCAATTACACATTCTATTCGTGATTTAAAAAAATGATGAAAAGCCAAAATGTTTGATTATCGAAATACGTATTTCATTTATAAATTCCAACAAACCGTGAGAGTTTGAAATACCCCTTTCCATGTTTTCATGTAAGTAAGCCTATATCGATTATTCAAGCGCTTTTCATGCACGTTAAAGGGGTCATCCAGGCTGAAAAATATGATCTGAACAGATAATAAGCAGACAAACAAAATACTGCAAATATGATCAAAATTGAACAAGGAATAGCGAAGTTATGCCATTTTAAAGATTTGCATTATTTTAGTGAAACAATATAGTCTATGCATATCTTCATGAATATTAAAAGAGTTGATTGATGGTGTACATACATGTAATCCCCACTTGTTTTTTTTGTATTCTATTGCATGAAATTATTTTTTATTCAATTTATATCCTCTTTATTTGAAAGCGTGCTTAAGATGTCTGGTTTTCATATTGGAATGACACATATTTTCAGCTCGCGCTTCGCACTCACTGCGCATCATTTCCTTAGCAAGACACCCATCCTTTTTATGATTACAAAAAGTTAGTAGAATGTCCCGTTTTGGGGACTAAACCTAAAAAAGCGCGCGTTTTACATTTGCAATAATTGTTTATTGGATATATATCTTGTTCTCAAATTACAACGTCCAAAAATTATTGTTTTCAGATCAACATATAAAAAATTTACAGTCGCATCAATTAAGATACCCATCCTTGTAATTGGTACAAAGAGTGTTTAGAATGTCAAGCTTTCGGTCAGAATACGAAAAACAAATCAGCTAGCACTTTGTACTCGCATTAATAGTTTATTCAGATAACATCCTGATCATTTCTACAAAAAATGCTAAAATTTCAAGTTTTCAGGTTAGACTATTCACAAGTTTTAGCTCGCGCTTTGCGCTCACATTTTTGATCGGTGATACATTAACCCTCCTCATGAGTCATTGCAAACAGTTTTTCTGTCTCTTTCCTTGTCCATGAAAGCTTAATTGTTTCTCCTTCTTCCCTTTCTCTACACCATTTCTGCCGACTACAGCATTAGACAAAGCCATGTCACCTATTCTGGAACTAGAATCGTGCTATCAATCTTAGCAAAGTACAGCAAAGAAGTGTATTAACTTCCGTAACAGTAATTGTTACGGAAGTTAATGCACTTTATATAGCAAAGGAAATTCGAAATCTTAAGTTCTAAAGAAGATGCCAATATTCAAAATTTGTAGTATGTATTATTTAAAATTCTAAAAACATTAAATATATATAATTCTCGGGAAATTGTTTTCGCTGGCAATTTTCCCTCTTTTCAAAGTGATGTTAAAAATAAGGTGTGTAATAATAATTTGACAAGGATGAATAGCTATCATTTGTATGGGTAAGTAGGTGGACGGTACCTTATATGATTTATATCTGTATGATCCGGAGTGATTCAGTATAGCACAAATTTGTAGCATATTCAAGAAAAAATGTTACGGAAGTTAATGCGTTACGGAAGTTAATGTCTTTATGCTTTATGGTCCAACGTGGTCCTTATTTAACAGTCATACCTTTGAAAATTGTATTTATTATGAAAGGTGTCTCTTATCCTATAAGATACTGAATCCTTAACAGAACTGCCAAAGTGCATATTTTCTTAAGGTGCGTTACGGATGTTAAAGCTGTTTAGTCATACATTTTATTTTTTAAGAATAGTCCTTTATTTCCGTGTAATACAGGAAACACATATGATAATTCCCTATCAATTATTTATTAATGAATATCACTCTACTTGTAGACACATTATCATATAATATCATTCAGTTTGAATGGGAAAAAAACTTGTGGCAGTATTCGTTACGGAGGTTAAAATGAATTTGGGACAAAGTTAAAAGTGATATTAATCACAAAGGGATCATCAAATACTAGGATAAGCGCAGTATGTCGGACGTTTACACCAAGCTGCCCTCACCAGACATTAATGTAGGTAAGAAATACAGACTACTTAGGAAAGAGAATGATAGTAAAATCTAAAACTGACCCGAGACAGCGTCGATTCTAACAAAAAGCAAAAATAAAAGGCTTTTGTAATAAAATTAGAGCTTTATTAGTCACTGGTCGTATATGCTTTGTGGAGCTAGTCTATTATTGTAATTTTCTTGATAATATTTTTGTAGAAAATGTTCAGGGTTGTGAAGCTAGCGGCCATAAGATAGTCGAGACACGTTTTTTGTGAATTGTAACATTTTTTTGAGAATGACCCTGCATTCATACCAATTGGTCCAGCAGTGTACACATCCAGATCCAGAAACTATGGAAAGTGAAAGACGTATTTATGGATTGCCAAAAAATTGCTAGCCTAAAACAGCTGATAAAAAGGGGCATTCAGTCTCTCACTATACGTCCTGATACTAATATCTCACCATTTAATAAAACCAGTATGACATGAATACATATAATTTGAAAACAAGTAATCATAAATATCGAATTACAACCCATCAATGAGATGGAAATTACCAAAATAAACATGCAATCGATAACTTGTAGTCTTAAATAATTTATATGCAAAAGGAAACAATCCATCTAACACCTAAATAACTGCATGGTATCCAATATAACCAAAGGGATACAAATTATTCAGCAATAATCAAACAATGATAACATGGTCACTGGTACATTATATCAACAAATATCAGCAAAGGCTGAAAATATACAAATGAGAAACATGCACAAATCACATCGCAAAAAAGGCAAAGAGACAAGGGTGTAACAGGAAACGAAGAAAACAGAGGAGTCTGGAGTATATACTGTGATTACTGTCCATATCAGCATGATGAGCATTAGAATACCAGTTCATATACTTGTCATGAATGAGACCTCTGTATCAAAGTCCCTGGATAGGTGTCACTCACAGAATGCGATGGAACATTAAAACAAAGTCTTTGCCCATCGACGTTCCTGAAAGGGTCTCTTGAAGAAGGGTCATATCAGACGGCAATCTAGTAAGGGGTCCTGCGTGATTTAAAGTCAATATCCGGAGGACGACCTGGGGGGAGTCCAATGTGTTCTCCGACGGGGTGACATGGCCGACTCTGTGATGTCATCATGAGGGCAGAAGTGAAGGGCACAATGGTGTCTGGCCACCTGAACTGAGGATCCAACATCTTACAGCACCGGGGATCACTGGTACGACCTGAAGCATCACCGGGGACATCTCCAGGAGAATCCGGGGGTCGACCAGGAAGGTCATCGATCCGTAGGATACAAGGATGAGGAGCCATATGATGCTCGGCGACGGTGATGTTGTGCATGAGAGGAACACAAGAAACCTTTACCCTAGGAGTCGAAAGAGGAAGTGCATTCAGGTAGCACCTACTGTTATCATGCAATGCGGGATCCAATGACTGACAATGATCTGGTTGAGATACAGAAACAATATCAGATGAGGAGTCATGGACTGCACAGTTACTATGGTGTAAAGATTCATGATTAGGAGTCGATGGCTTTTGATGTGTTATAAGCTCACTGATGGGCTCTGTGGCTACAGGATGTCTGTCTGAGTCAACAGTAGGTTCCATATCTTCAAGGACTTCACTCGAAGATGGCTGGTCTGCAACAGCAGGATGGGCTCGTTCGCGATTACGGGAGTCCGGAGTTGAAACAAGGTAAGATTGGTCAACGCCATCGGAAGCCGAATCAGGTAAGCCTGCAGCAAGCGCATCGGATAGCGAGATAGCCGAAGGACCGTACGGATACGATGGTCCATCACCGAATGATACTACACGCTTAGCCGGTCGGAGAAATACATCATGTAATTCCATGAATGGAATTCCAGCCTGTACAGCAACATCCAAAGACTCTACCACTAATCCTTTGAAGAGAAACTGTCTGTTGTCCCTTGTGAATGTGAGACAGGTCTCACCTACAATTTTAAGAAGGGAGGAATTGTCAGTAGGTTGAACTGATCGGGAAGTGGCGGTTATCACAGCCCCAAGATCTTGAACCGTAGAATGTAAAATCAAATTCTCAGTAGACCCACTGACAATGCTGACACGGACACACTGATCACCATGGAAAAGTTCCACAAAGGGAGTCATGGGGGCCTGATTAGGCACAACGATTGAACTAGCCACAGACCTATGTGGCATAATGTGAGGAACTTGGACCTCATCTGACTCTGATGAAAGCCCATTGCACCAGTGAGGGTCTCCCTGAAAGGCTGACTCTGACTTCGAGTCATCAAAGCAACCAAGATGTAAATTAGGATCTACAGAGGAACGATCCACGGCATACGATGAACAGTCAACATCCTCAGAAGGAATACAGCCTGGAACATGATCATAACCAGGGTCATGATCGACAATCAACTCATCGCAGGTATCACTACAAGTCTGGAAATTGGTGTAGCCGAGAATTCTAGCGGCCTTGCGAGCTCGAGTAATCATGCGCCTTTCATGGTCGGGCAAGAATGGACAGTCACCAATATGGTGGCGGTAACAATGCCGACTAGCATGAAGACAAAGTGGGCACACAACTTGGTTGACGTTAGGCCTATGATGAACTAAGGCGGGCCTAGGACTAGTCTGAATCGATGTAGGTGTCATGCTATAACTATCGATAGCCTGGATATGTTCAGGACTCGACGTATACCGACAGCAAGGTACAACACACCGGGCATCACACTTGTGGTCATAATTAGTGTCATAATAGGCAGATCTATCATACATCTCTTTACTAGACCTAATACCGATATCATTGTCTCTCGACTCATGATCATCGGACACGGCTCGATGATCGGTAGGCTTATGGCTAGTTAAGTGTACGTGTAAAACTCTAATCTGATTCTGATGATATGATTGGCAATGTAGATCTAGGCATGACTTTCGTCTGGAATCATCCAACTTATAGCTAACTTGACCACAATGAAAACTGTCATAATCTTGTGGTTCATTCTCATCAACATAACCATGCATCTTCTTGGTCATTCTCATAATCATCTTCTGGTTCATTCTCAACCTCATAATCCTTCTTCTCATATCCATCTTGTTCTTGTTCATTCTCATCCCCATACTCATGATAATCATCTTCTGGATCATTCTCATAATCATCTTCTGATTCATTCTCAACCTCATAATCAACTTCCGATTCTGGTTCATTCTCATCACCATAATCATCTTCTAGTTCATTCTCCACTTCATAATCACCGTCTGGTTTATTCTCATTACCACAATCACGGCCATTATGACCGGACCTGTCACCGACAGGTTCAACATCTTCCACACAATTAAATCTACTAATTGTACGTGTACTAATGTGTCTGATTTCTTGATTTACTGTGTAATTTCTTGATTTACTAATTGTGTAATTACTTGATTTACTAATTGCATGACTAGAAAAGTTAGAAAAGTCTGACAGAGCAGTACAAGAACCAACTTGACTGGGGCGGCCTCGCTCTCGGGCCTGGGGGCGAGGTCTTGACCTCGGCGAGGGAACAGCCATACAAAGGACTGTGTGTGGGACTACGGCACTGAGGTAGTAAAAAATCGTTACACCTATCACGACACATTTTTGCCGACCAACTGGTTGCTCGGGATAACATGAATCCCATCGGTGTGCGGAGCAGGCAAGGTTCAAATCCCAGCTGTCACCACGACATTATTAAGTAAGGAAGGAGATGGGAAACCAGTTACAGTAACAACAATTTTTTTACACCAACTTTAGGGCAAACCTCATTTATCGTGCGCGGCCATCGTAAGGGCCGATAAGACATCATCCCTCGCAGAGGGCGACATTACACAAGACACATCAAATACAATAACATATTGGCGATGAAAGAAAAATATATTTTGAAACATAACTTGAAAACAAAACACGATAAATTTAACAATTTTATGTATTGGAGTAGATAAGAGAGTATATAGTACTATCCTTAAATCAGTGACATTACCAATGCGACCATTTCGAAGTCTCCATACAGCGATTACAAATTTTTAAGACTTTTAAAATTCGTAACTTAATAAGTTAATTTGACCTCCGATTTTGTCAAAACTGTCCCCTCTCTGCTTGTCTGATTTTTCTTCTGCCGATAAAACAACTTTTTATTTGGGTTAGATTCCTCTTTAAGCTAATGTTTTAGTAATATATTTCTGTAAAAGTGTAGGTGCATCAAGGGGGTAGGGGCCGTGGAACGGTTTTCAAAGTGGGGGGGGGGGCTGCTGACCATGCAAAAAATCACAAATATATGGTAATTTTTACGTTTTTGTACATGGTTTTGGAAAAAAGTGGGAGGGGGGGGGGGGGGCTGAAGCCCCCAGCCCTGCGCTTCAGCGGCCCCTTGAAGGCATGCCAGCGATCTTGTTGAATGCTGATATTTTGCATTAGTTGTTGATGTTAATGATAAAACAGAAAGATATCAACGCACATGAACATTTTTTACCCAAAACAATGACATTTTGGCCTTTTTTCGAAAAATATTAACTGGACATTCCAGAAAACGATTGCAATCGATTTATAATATCTTAATCATAGTGAAAATATTGCATATTAATTTCAAGATTTCCCCATCGTCTGTGCAAAAGAATATTAGGTATAAGGCATGCATATCAATTTATTTTGGCAGCCATCTTGGATTTATGCAAATTATATGCCTCTCCCCTATTCGGATAGTTTGGGACTTTTAGTATGTTGTACTACTAGGGGCCTCACAGAAATGCATTGTGGTGAAAAAAATTATGTTGCAATTTGTTCCAAGTTTGGTCAAATTTTGGGCTAAAATGCATGGACTATGAATCGTGTAGATGTGTAGAGGGCCTAGGAGGGTGGCCCAGACCTTTAGTTTGCACTTTTCTTCTTTCTTTCTCCCCCCCCCCCCCCCATTAAAAAAATCCTGAGTGGATCGAAGGTCGTCCGATGCCCCCCCCCCCCTTCCGTGCCAAAAAGTAATTTCGCTGTGTCCCAAATTGGAAATGCTGGTACCAGCACAATTATTCAGATCAGTGCCGGTAGGTGTCGCCCGTACGCCGGCGGGGCGCGCCCCGGATTCCTTGGTATGGCGAAGATGATCTCGCCCGATTTCAACAGAGTTCACGGGCGGAGCATCAGCGAACTGCATTAAGATGCAACGCAAACAAAATACAGTAGTTCACGACTCCGTGAAGCAGACATCGAAAGAAAACGTCGTTCCACAAGGTTTCGTATGGTTTTAAAGCCAATGTTTACGATCGATGTGAACCATAAGTAAATTCAAGATGGTGATGAGAAAGTGTTTTAGAATTATAGTGGGTCGTTCACGGCCAATTTTCCCAATTGCAATGGGAATTTGCTTGGGAATCACGCTGAGTCTCCTCTGCTCTCCTCTGCTGGAAAGCAATTGCGGTTTGGAAAACTTGGTTGCTGTCAGAACTGGACGTAAAACTCACACCATATTCTACGGAACTGACGAACATGGGAACATGTTAAGTGAAGATGATTTTGAACCAGTCCTTCGTGTGGAGGAAAATCCACCGGACAGAGTCATCGAGAAAAGGCGCGTTGTCCGAACGCGTTTCATCGCGACGGAACTGGGAATGAAAGAAAAATTGTTTGTTGGAGTTGTTGTCTCCCGTGGCGAGATACACTCGGAATCTATGACAGTTGGTATCAATAAAACTCTTTCACATTTTGTGAATAAAATCGTCTTTTTCACGCGCACTAAACCGGACCCCATGCCAGCAGGAATGAGTGTCGTCACTTTCGAAGGAGACCAGGCCGTCATGCGAACATTCCAGATTTGGAAGTACATTTACGATCATTACGGAAACGATTACGATTGGTTCTTTTTGATGCAAGATGACACTTACGTCTTTGGAGAAACTCTTTATGATTTTGTAAATCATATAAGTATTGGCAGGGATATTTACATGGGAATGCCAACTCACGAAGAAGATATGGAAGTAACTTATTGTCATAAAGAATCAGGTAAATATGCGCAGAGATGTAACATTAGATATATGTTCTGAAAAACTATCCATCACGTTCATGTATCTAGACTTGGTTGGAGGTATTTGGAGAGTATATTCGCTATTAATGTATTGCTAATTAAACAATAGCGAGTGACTTTAACTCTCCAAATGCCCCTAGGGTAGTCATATTCTTCTGTCAGTTGCTGTTAAAATTCTTTTTTTTAAATGTTGGTAACCCTTACTCCCATAGTCTACAAAAAATGATGATCAATGTGTAATATTTTAGGGCCTACTTGTAAATAAATAACACTTCACAACACAACTCTCAGTTATTGAAGCATATTAAAATATGACATGAGTGAGATCGTTTTATGCATGCCTGAACCTGCAACATACATGTATCCTCATACCTGTATGATGCAAATTAGAAGGAATGAAAAAATACAATTTTGATCAAACTTTACGATCTTCCAGAGATTCAGCTGAACTGAAATATAGATCCATGAAGTGAAAATATTTAAAGTTTAATTTTCAATTCCACAAGAACAATGATTAAACAATTTTCCCTAGTTGATTGGCTAGCTTTGCTTTCTATATTGCTGAAATTAAAATGTATTATTCATTGTCTCTTTTCTTCCACCCACCCACCCTCTCCCTTTCTTCCCTTCAACTAAACCTCAGGATACGTGATTTCGAAGAATCTTTTGATGAAGGTCGGTGACCACTGGGAGGAGTGTATGCAGAAAGCTTGGAGCAGCTTGCCTGCCCTGGAAGTGGCTCGATGCATCAAGGAGCACAGCGGGGCACACTGCGTTGACAACTATGAGGTAGGCCTATGGCCCCTGCGTCTTGAACTGTCCCCATTTGTCTTACGCCAACCCAATCTAATAATAGCATGCCTCATCAAATGAAAATGGTCATAACTGGGCTTTAAAGATATTTATCCTATTCATACAAAAGTATACTTTTTCTGAAAGGGAATTTCATGAGAATTCCAAAAATGTGGAAGATGCGTGCACCCTAACACTGCCTTTTTTTTGTAAACGTAGTATTATTAATCAATATTTGAAACTCGTATTTTCTTAAAGTGATTTTTTGTTTTTCAACACAGGGAACCACCTTCAAGGCACTCAACTTCCAGGACAAGGTATTGACTCCCAAGGACATGAAAGATAAGAAACTGAAAGAAGCTCTCACTGTATACCACGTGATGGATCAGCGCATCATCTACAAGCTACACAAGTACTTTACTGAGATATCTGTGAACCGTTCCTATGCTGAGATAGCTCGCCTGCAGCGTGACATCGAGGTGACAAGCCAGTACGCACCGGGAGGAAAGGCGAGTATCACCTGGCCGGTCGGTAGACAACCACCCTTCAAAGCCCAGTCAAGGTTTGATGTCTTTGGTTGGGAGTATTTCACCATGACGCACATCTATGGTATCACCGATATAGAGTCTAAGGTGCCTCTTACTGGGGCCCATAAGCAGGACATTGATGAGATTGTTACAACGGCTATGGGGCGTCTGAATGACAAGTATGAGAAGGCGTTCACGTTAGGTCGGTTGGTGAATGGATACAGGCGATTTGATCCTACAAGGGGGATGGAGTACACATTGGATCTGGAACTCAAGATGACGGCACAGAAGAAGACCATTCAGAAACGGGTCCATCTTCTGAGGCCTTTGAACAAGGTCGAGATCCTTCCTATGCCATACGTCACAGAATACACCCAGGTCACTATCATTATACCCGTTGTTGCCAGCAAGCAAGATCAGGTCAAGACCTTCCTTGATGTCTACACCAAGGTGTGTTTGGAATCCAAGGAAAAGGTCGCGCTCATGCTCATCTTCATTTATAACCCGGTCCAAGCACGCTCAATGGCTACTGATGATATCTTTGGCGTTGTCAAAGGCCACGTTTCATACCTTGAGAGGAAATACACAGGTGCTCACATTTCCTGGTTGAGTGTGAAGACAACCATGCCATCTTTGATAGCTCTCATGGATGTCATCTCCACCAAGTTTGCTTCAGATACCTTGTTCTTTGTCACCAACGTCCACCTCGAGATCAATAACGACTTCTTGAACCGTGTCCGTATGAATACCATCACCGGCTGGCAAGCATTCTTTCCAATCCCATTCGCTCAGTTTGACCCAGAAATCATCTACGCAGACTCTCCCAACCCAGGTACCATCGATATCAGCAAGCAGGTTGGCCGCTTTGATGACAGTTCGTACGAGCATGCAGCCTTCTACAACTCAGACTACAAGACGGCGCGTAAGCTGTGGGATGAAAAGCATCCAGGTGTTGGGACTGATCACATCCAATCTGATGAGGATTTGTTTGACATGTTCTTGAACTGTAAGCTTCATGTCTTTAGAGCTGTAGATCCAGCCATGAAGCAACACTATCAGAAAAGAGTATGCAGACCAACGCTTACAGAAGATCGCTATCACAGGTGCCTTGCCAGCAGGGCTGAAGGGCTGGCATCAAGATCGCAGCTTGCTGTTCAGATATTCCAGCAACAACAGCAACTGAAGCAGCAGCAACGGTTGTAAAAAATATGTACAAATCAAGGACAATACCCAGATGCAATATTTATTGTTTTATTGTAAATAAAGAGATTGAGATGTTTTCAACTCACTATCAGCAACAATGGAATTGTAATGTGACTGATATTTAATTGATTTAATTGAAATCACTTGAAAATAGTAGAATTTGATTGATTTATTTCATAGCCTCTCCGTAGTTGGACTAATAGTGCACTATACTACTTGTGTGTTTGAAGAAGGAAATTATAAGAGTTGTTCTCATTTTTAGTGACTAGTTTTCATCAGACATAAGTACAGTGTACATGTACATTGTAGTATTTTGCACTGGACAGTAAGAGTGTTTGGTGTTGTGCGATTAAATTATTCTAGATACAGCACATTGCAAAGTGAATTGAGGCTAGATACAAGTATTGGTAAACAAAGCTACATACAATAGCTCAAACTTACATATGCCATAACAATGCCATGTGCAGTATAACAACACAAATTAAGGTGAAATGTTGAAAATACTTAAGAAATAGCACACTATCAAGATTTTTTAAAGTTCTTATTGATTTAACTGAACACACTAGAAATTAAGAAGAAATTCTGAGTGGGCAGTGTGTACTTGAAAGTAAGATTACTAAGGTCTGAATGTACATGTACATTCAGAAAAAAACATGATACATGGATGCATATATGTACATGCATTCAATTGTCTCTTCTCATGCTACATCCGAAGGTGTTACACTGTAAATCAGGCTTTTATAAGTTTCAAACCTATTTATGTTCCGGTAACTAAAAATCTATTATTAAGAATAAATTTTGGAACTTAAGGAAGTAATGTTTAATGGACCAAACATAAAAATGAATTTTGTGTGTGCTATGTACATATATGTTGCAGGTAGTAAATTTGGCTGAATATCTATTTTTTCCTTTACATGACTACATTTTTCAAAGCATTTGGCACTGCACAAGTGCACTATTGATGGATCAGAAACAAAATGCTCCTCAAAGTTTAAACTCTTAAGTTGTGATAAGTCTTTAAAAATGGTTACAGTAGTAGATTGTGCTTAAGTCGCCTTCTGTAAGTTGAATAACTACGTAAGTCAAAGTGTTTTAGTCATACCAGGTTCCCGTAACACAAAGGTTAGCGATCAATTGTACCCTTGATTTTTACGCTTGATTGTACATTTTAGTCAATCAGTTAAAAAATAAATGTTATACGATCATTGCTAAGCTTTGTGTTATTGGCCCCAGAATATGCAAACATGTGTTACTTACCTAAAGTTTGAATAATGAACAACTCACGTCCTTGGTCCCGTTTCATAATCTAATAATTACTGCACAATTTTGTAATTTTTATACTAAACAAATTCACTCTCAATCAAATGGAAGGATTTCAGTAGCTTTAAACTGTTATTGCCAATTTGTTATCATAACAAGGTTTATGAAACAGGCTCTTTATGTTGATTCAAGAGCTAGCATCAATGCTCTGTGTTATTTTTTTTCTACAGCGTACAATGAGGCTCTCTCCCTTTGCTGCTTCCTCAGAAACTCAAATACCTTGCTTTCTCACCTTTTATTTATTTAAAATATGAACACATGCATTAACTGAAAACTATTCACATTATGACATGTTCTTTCTTTTTTTACTATGATGAGTATTGTGTGTGTAATGTGTATACATGTATAACTTCTATAGATTGACCGTATGGCTACAATGTATGCATTGACGTCACCACTCCGCCATTTACACTGTAGAGACTGAAATCATTACATGTACCTTATGCGGTGGTGATCAGCAGCTGGCGCATCTCTGACAACTTCATTTACGCATTTTCCTTTATCCTCTGAAAACGGGCGCCAAAATATGCATAAGGTCTGTTGTAAGGCCGTATGCTACCAAATATCATCTTGCTGTATATAAATGTTAATATATGATATTAAAACTACATGTAGAGACAATTATCATGTCGGTCTTTAAATCAATCAGCAAAGGAATAGTTGATTTTGCATTTTCTATATTTTTGTAGAATTCAAACAGTGGCTTAGATCTTTGTATGTTTTATACCCAAACCTTTCATTACAACTCTTCCTGTAATCATTGTGACTCATTATGTATAATGTATTAGATGATGCGATTGTTTGTGAATGGAATTGTAATAAAACTATGAAATGGAAATGATTTTAAAAAATTTCAGGAGCTTCATTCGAGCATTGTCCGACCCCCCCCCCCCCCCTCCAGCTCCACAGTGCTAAATGTAGATTTGGCAAATTTCCCCTTCCATGTTAAAGGGGTACTCCAGGCTGAAGATAATATGATTTGAATAGATAAAGAAAAATCAGACAAACTAAACACTGAAAATTTGATCAAAATCAGGCATGGAATAACAAAGTTATGACTGTTTGAAGATTTGCTTGATTTCAGTGAAACAGTTCTATGCATGTCTTCATGAATATTCAATGAGCAAAGTGATGATGTCATATCTGCACTTGTTCTTTTATATTTTATTACATGAAGTTATGCTTATTCCTTTTTTTTCCTCCAAGAACAAAAAATTTTGAGTGACAACTGATTTGAGGATTAGATATGCATGGCTGCAACTTATATTATTATTTTACTATACGGGAGACATGTCATTCACACTGCATTGAAAAAATGAAATAATTATGATTTCATGTAATGACATGAGAAAAAAGAAAGTCGGGATGTGACATCATCAGCCCATCTAATAAATATTCATGAGGATATAAAAACGACTGTTTTCACAAAATATGGCTTAACTTTGAAATTCAATAAGTTCATTATTTGTTAGCAGATTTTGATGAAATTTCAGCATCTTGCTCATTGAATTTTATTCTTGTTATTTAAATATATTTACTTTCAGCCTGGAGTGCCCCTTTAAACTATCCAGTTAATTGCTCCCTACTTCAAAAATCTTAGTGCAATATACCCCACTATGGCAAGCCATTATTGATGTTATAATTCTTCATCATGAAGGCATGTTTTGCGTGATTTCAGGTTTAGTGTTAACCTTTTGGTGTTGGTGTTGCCTGTTAGACTAGTCTGCAATCACAGACTCAAATAATTTTTTTTTAAAACAAATATACCATGGCTAGATTTAAGAGACAAATCCAAACCCTCTTTGTGTTGAATGAGAAGTACTGGTAGTCAAAATACATGCGTGAATCTAGTCTCCTACGTCAGACCTTGCATTATTCCCTATGCAACAACCTTTCAAGGGTCTGTGCTTGAAGACTAGTTTAAGGCCAAGCCACGTTCCACAAGGTCGAGCTACCCATATCATATTAGATTTTTTTTTAGCTGGGGAAGGCAATCAGTTGTGCCATGAACACCAACACTGGTATAAAAATTGCCCATCATTTAATGAAAAGAGAATGATGTTATAAGTAAAAGTTATAATGTATATATTCATGACTTTTTTTCGCATAAAGTTTTAATGAATAAATGCCAGGCATTTAAGATGAAAAGGAAGAGGGGGATCAGAGAAAAGAGATGATGGAATGTCAAGACAAAGCAGATGGAGCGAGGAAATATATTTGGAAGGCTAGAATTGGAAAATCAGAAGTGTGAAGAGAGAGAGAGAGAGCTAACAAGTTAAAGGGGAATCTAGCCTTGGCCATAAAATGTTGTGTTGGGAAGGAGAAAAATAAATTAAACAGAATGCTGAAAGTTTGAAAGAAATCGAACAAGCAATAAGAAAGTTATAGCTGTTTTAAAATTGAGATCACTAATACTATGTAGATTTCAAATTGGCAACTGGGTAAGTAAAATATGACAAGAGGCAAGGACAACTTTCCCATAGGCCATGTACTTTATTATCAGACATTCCCTGGGGCAGTAATCTAAATATAACCCAGGTAGTATATTGTTTTATGTCCTCATGAAAGAAAAATATAATTTGAAATAAAACTTTCAGGAAAAATGACATTTTAGCCATAATATGTATTGGAGTACATGAATGAGTAGTCCTTGCCTTACATCACTATGACATCCCATATGCGGCCAATTTGAAGTCTCCATGGGTATAGTGATTACCAATATTTACAACTTTTAAAAATTCATAACTTTCTTGTTGTTTGTCCAATATTGTTCAAACTTTCACCTATATCAACTTGTCCGATTTTTCTTTTCCTTATAAAAACAGGTTTTCATTTGGGTTGATTCCCCTTTAACGACTGCTATTGATTGTATTTATTCCTACGCTGTACCAGGCTGCTCCGTACAATAAAACAAAAAATTAAATGAGGGTCCCTGATTCGTTATACTTGAAATTGCTCTGAAAAACTGACCATTATACGAAACATCTAATTTTGGGATAGCTTGACATAATGTGCCTTTTCATTCATTTACTCTCTTTTCAGTGGTCCATCGTATGCCAGGAGAATATTAAATATTATATTTTCTGTTATTTCATCTCTATATATACCACACCTCCAAAATATCATAGCAGAGAAATCTTATTGTCATTCCACTGCACTGCACTAGCTGAGATTCGTTGTCTGCACCCCCCCCCCCCCCTCCAACCAATTAACCGTGACCGATTCCAATGAAACGTAACAAGATTTTGTAGATATAGTAAAAAAAATTATAACCTTAATAAAAATATACTATTTTTAAAAATAAAATATTGTTTTATTAAATATTAATATATATTTTTTAAATACAGGTTCATATCTGTAGCAGCTATAATGTTTCTTTTTTTGCCAAATGTATGTGAGAGAGCCTCTTATAATAGTTAGATTTGACTAGCTTTATTCATTTGCTGTTAATCGAAGGAATGCACGCGCGAAAATCATCAACATCTCATTTTCTGGAGGACTTTCTATCTCAGGGAAACATTGAAAACGATATGGAGCGTATGTAGTTGAAATATTAATGCTTCAATATTGGTAAGAACCGACGCTAAGATTGACATGATACGTAAAATTGTTTATTCTGACGGGGTTATATAATAATGTTGGCATGAATATCGAACAGTAATAATAATGATTATGAGTGAGGCGCAAGCGCTTGCATAAAACTAAAAGATGCCGATGTCGATGCGGTGGCGAGGCAGTGCCCCGGGGCGGGTGCCCGTGCTGTGTGCATGTGGACGCGTCCAGAGTGCAACAAGTTAGAGATGCAAGTACTAGTAGAGTAACCGGCGCTATTGCAGTTTCGCACCGGTCAACTTCGAGCAAAGTCCTCCACCAGAAATTGTTCGCGAATGCCATGGCAAGTCTCTCAGCTCAGACTCGGTCACATTTCAAGGTCAATTTATTGTTTGTAGGCCTACTTCCCCAACGTTACGGACGCGAGCGTCGCGTAAAGTTGGGGAAGTACAATAAGAAACAAGATGGCGGCGTAAACATCGGGCAAGTCTCTTCCGTCTTTTCACAATATTTTTTAATTTTTTTGATGAATTATTGTTTAAAAATAACAACGAGAGCGTAGAAATGTCGGAAATTAAGTTTTTTTTATCTCATGACATGTACATGATTCATGGCTTGATGGCTAGATGTACTATTAGAAGGAAAGTAGAAATCTCGGGGGCGAAAGTTTCAGGGTTTTTTGCGGTACACGCAGATGAATAGGAAGGACTCCCTGGCTTCATTGAGAGTAAGCCTACGTTAGTAAATGATTTTTACTCTCAAGAAGCCGCCTGTTTCGAGGATTTTAAAAAACATTTTTTATTTCTCCTCGTCACAGACGGCTTGCGATCATGCCATTAGCCAGGGGTTAACAATGCAAAATCTCCCTGACGGGGCTCATCGATTCTTGTCTTTATTTCATAAAAATATATAAAAAGAATTGGACCAAAATAAAGATTATTATTATGTTAATATTATTCCCTTTTGGCCTGAAATGCACCAAAACGGGAAAAAATAAACTTTAAAAAATAAAAGTGACTTACAGTAGAGGCGCACGGCCAATATTGGAGACTGTCTCCAATGTGGGAGATTATCTCCAATATCAGAGACTTTTGTAAAGAATTTGGGTATCCAATTTCAGAGACAGTCTCCAGTTTTGGAGACCAATTTCCTTTGTTTACATTTGCTGCAAAAGGATTACCTTGGCGGCAAATAAAAATGTGATAAGGAGATTTCACCGTCTACTTTAAAAATTCACCGTCTACTTTTGTTTTGATAAGGATTTTTGTTGTCAATCACACACAAAACAAATGGGCTTCTAACCTCAGTGAGACAAAATTTTGGGTGGAAAAAATCATGCTTTTGTTGGTGTTGTTTCTTTTGTCCTTTTGCAAAGCAAGTCTCCAATGTGGGAGATTGTCTCCCCTATTGGAGAAAGTCTCCCATATCAGCCGTGTGCCTCTACTGACTTACTTTGGCTGTCACGCAACTCCCACTTCCTGGTTCATCCGAACTTGAATATATGAAATGGCCATTAAGTCCCTTTACATATCGAGTTAGAACTTAGGTCTCTGTAATCGGTGAGTGGAGTCAACGGAGTTCAGCGGAACAAATAACAGAGACCGAAGCTTTTGGTCTAGGTCAATTTATGCCCACCGCTTTAGATCTAGATCTATATTATCGGGAAAGGCTGTATTTCACCTTTTTCGGCTTTGCCAGTTTGATCTCAACGTCATCGTTCAAAATCAAATTCTCAGACATCGCCCATTGCTTGCTGCTGCATAGACCAAAGCTTCAGTCTCTGTATTTTGGTTGTTCCGCTGAACTGCGTTTGCTCCACTCACCCATACATAGACTGAAGAGTTGTTGGCCGGTACGTACAGCCAACGTATTAGCAGTAACGTTAGATCTAACATTCTGCGGAAACCCGATTTTCGGAATCGTTTTTTGTACATAAAATGTCACATTATCAAAAAGAAAGTACATTCAAACTTACGAAAAAATATATAAAATTCAGAAATATCGTACCTTAAACCGCAGTTACCGCTAATTCCTTTCAAATGATGATCAAAACATAGTCATCTTCGATCCTTTCGTTGGTCAATGTAAGTTGTGGAGCGTTGTGGCCCAGTGGATTAGTCTTCGGACTTTGAAACAGAGGGTCGTGGGTTCGAATCCCAGCCATGGCGTAATTTCCTTCGGCAAGAAACTGATCCACAATGTGCTGCACTCAACCCAGGTGAGGTAAATGGGTACCGGTAGGAAGTAATTCCTTAAAAAGCTGTGTGCGCTATGAACGCCTAGCTTAGCCGGGTAATATAGGAGCGCCTTGAGCACCTAACAAGGTGGATATGTGCGCAATATAAATACCCTATATTATTATTAGTTGCCATCTTGGTCGGATGACGTCATCATTCTTACAGATGTATGTACCAGTCGCTATATATCGCGATTTGTGCCGCTGCTTTGCGCTTGTAGATGTGCGTGCGTTCGGAACTTGTCGCTCGCATTGATTGGCCAGGATATCGAAAATATCTAACAAAACACACGGCTGCCATTTTTTTCCTCTCCGGCAGAAAATCAAAAAAAATAAGGAATAAATTATCGGTAACGTATCAAAAGAAAGATTAGAGTCTAACAAAAATAGTGGGCCTTCGTTCAAGATAATATAATGTCATTTAGAATTAAAAAAAAAAATCTGGACGAAACCCGTCCTCCGAATTGCTGACCTGATTACACATGCAGGCTCGCACTAACACACTACCGTCGGTGAATGGGGATTATAGTAAAATGTCAGAAATTGTTAAATTGATCCCAGAAACTACGGTTATTCCTGTCTAGCTGCCGCAGGCAAATCTTTTGGTTTCTAACTTCAAGCTTCAGTCTGTAGAAAAAGTAAGGTGAAGCCAAGGCCAAGCGAAGCAATGTCTGATTGAGAATTTGAACAATAACGTCAAGATTGGAGCCGAAAACTCCGAAATACAGCCGTTCCCGATCGCGATATTTGGGAAAGCAATGGGCGTACATGTATTGTTTGATCTCGAATTGTGACTGAGAGACTTGCCATGACAAATGCAAACAATTTCTAGTGGGGAAATTTGCTCATTGAAGCGAAGTTGGCCGGTGCGAAAACAGCATTAGCGCTGAGCATGCCAAGTAATCTGCTCAAAGTTTGCCATGTAATGCTTCTAAAATGTTTTTTTTTCTCACAAAATGAATTTTGCATCAATGACAATGTTTGTTTGTTGAAATAGATCTATATTGTCTATTTTAATTGCAATGTTAATGTCTCAGATTGATTAAACTCTAACGTTAGTCTGTAGCTGTCTAGAAATCCAGTGACTAGTGCTAGTCTTGAGATCTATTTTCAACTTCCATTTCAATTTAAATCTTGATTATGCAATTTGGTGGATTTTAGTGGTGATTTGATTTTGAGCTGCCATGAGGGCAGAATCGCCCGTCGCCTTCATGTATTTCCCGCTCTGTTTGAAATGAAAGAGGATGGTATCAATAATGCCTATTTTTCTATTATTATGGACTTAACTTAGCAATCATAATTCATGGAAATGAGCAACCTTTAGCTGAATTTTCACATAAATTGTGATTGCTTATTTTAGTTCATTCAGGTATCAAATTACATCGAAGACCAAATCTGGACCAGACTTTGAACAACGTTGACATGCCACCCACAACCCCTTTGAATTCTGAAGATTTGCATGGTTTTACTCAATATGCACTTCAGTTTTGAATATTTGTGGCATTTTATAATGATATCTCTCACCTAATCACTCATGCCTGAAATGGAAAATGGCTTATAATCTCTAACTTCTTCTCGCCAGAAGGGACTTAGGGTAATTCTTACAATTATTATTTCAATTTATTTTAAATATTGAAAGAGTACACCTTAGGTTGTCCGATGATGGATTTTTCTTTCTTCAAAATTTCAAGTCAAACTCAAAATATCAGCAAATTAAAAACCGCATAATAAAAAAAAATATAATCATAAAAATTATCCATAAGTCCCTTGTGAGTAGCCAACAAAATAAAAGCACTGTTAACAAATATTGTATGAACCCAAAGGGAAATTGGTCCACAGAAATGACAGTCCTTAATCCTGTTTTTTTTAATTGTAGGTCCATGATGTTGAAAGAGATTTGATGAAGAAGGATGCCCGTGCCTACAGGATCGTCAGACCCAACGCCAGTAATGAATAAATATCGCAACAATGTCACCGTCCTTGCAGACTCCAGATCAAGTAAGCGGTCTCATTCCTCCTCTTCATTTTCATTTTGTTTTTGGTTGCTCTGGCGACAATTCCTCCGCTCTAAAATGACCAACTTCAACCCTTGGTTTAACACTAGACACTACCCTAAATTTTGAGTATTAATCAGTTGCTTGACTTTGTTCCAAAGAAATAAGATTCATACCGGTGCTTCAAAGATTTTGCATGTATGTCATATTCCGAAAATAGTCACATCGGGTATTGTCATATCCAACCAGACATAGTGATTAAACCACTCTCTATTACCCTGGATTAGCTGGGCTACCATGTACAGTGCTGAACGTATTCACAGAATTCCTTGCTACTGACTCCCATAGGCCCATTTCCACCTGGGTGGAGAGTGGCATTTATAGATTTATGCCTTGCCCAAAGTCATTAGTGCCAGTTGGATGGCAAAAAATTTGCAGAATGATGACACGACTATGAGGAGAACCGAGTTGAAAGTATCTCCACGGTTGCCTGACGTATCAAAGATTGATTGTTCCTTGGTTTATTTTTCTGCTAGGGACAATCAAGTTTTGATATAGGCAAATACCTATGGAGTTCTTTGATAAACACTTGGGATGTTTCTAAAAGCTGAAAAGATCTGACTGCAATCATCAACCACAAAATGTGCTAAAAACTGGCCTTGGTTGAATATCATGAGAGAGAGGAATTGGCCACTAGACATAACCTGAAGGGCGACTGATAGCCAAGGTTTAGTTAAACCTGGGTCCTGTCTTACAAAGAGTAGCGATTGATCCGATCAACTACAACTATGGAAAGCCAGCAACGTCAACATCTACAATACATGTTTGTTCAAAATGTTTTCTAATTATGATGTATACTCGTGCATTCATTGTTCTTTTGACAATTCAGTTTGCTCCGCTATGTTTACAAAGGACATTGTGCAAATTTCCTGTAGAAAAAGTATGACAATGGTGGATTTCCATACAGTTGAGGTTGATCGGATCAATCGTAACTCTTAGTAAGACAGGGCCTTGGGTTAACTTAACCACACTTTTATGGAGTGCCATTTGTCAACTCTTTCACCAAGTAAAAATCATTCTTATCCTGTTTCAAAAAAGTTGTCTCCCCAAAAATTGTGAGTCGTGAAAGGGGAAGAATATATGAAAAAAATAAAAATATGAATTTTAATGAATTAATTGATACGTTATAATTTCCACAAATATGGGGAAATATCGTGAACCCAACATGCCATAGAAATGTGGTTAAAAATTTTAGTTTAGACTAGGGTTAAACCTAGGTTTAATTATCAGAATAGCACTCATAGTTTTCAGCAAGTATAACGATAAGTTGATATGATTGGAATTGTATTTCACATGTTTATTGCTACTTTGCTAGGGTTTGAGGGTACTTTATTCAACATTTTCTTCATGTATTTTCCCTTCATATTTTAGCTGATGAAACCCGATTGAAAGCTGCTCAGGAGATTAGTGAAAATTTTGAGGTAAGACTGCATTTGCCATGAATCACTCTTCTCTTTAAACCAACTTGGCCCTAAATAATATTTGAACAGTAGAAGGTGGACTTTGACCCAAAACACTGTGCATTCCATGTCATGTTGAGATACAATGATGTAGTAAATGTTTCGGAAAGTTTCCTACAGTGACAACAATTTATGACTCAAATGATTTTTAAAATACATAATTTGATAAAATGTTGACTTTTCACCATGCTAACACTTATGCACCATATTTTACCTTTTCTTTTGACAAAATTATCAAAATTATCATTTTTGATCAGTGATTTTGTAGTTTTGAATTGCAATATGGAAAGATTAGCATAAATGAAAACAGTTTTATTAGGAATGACACAACATACCTCACTGGAAATGGTATATATATTTTTTTAAACTAAATTTTTCTCCTTTTTGCGAATTACATGTATATTCTGTGTGTGAATACTAGCATTCATGAGAACAGAAAAACTGCATTTGTGTCTCCTAATGGAGACACATATTTATAACAAAGAGGGATTTCCATAGTAATGCTATTCATTTGTCATTTTCTGTATGCTTTTCAGGTGATCATCTCGTCATCTCAGTACCATAGCTTCCTGGAGACGGCTATCCCACAATTCCTGAGAGTCCTGAAAGATGAGAAGCCTCAATTCATTGCTGAATCACCACTCCAGGTATGGTGGCTTTCATTTTTCTGTTGGATGGAAAGCATAGAGTTTTGTAAAAATAAAAAAAATGTTCTGAGCCAAAGTTTTCCGACTAGCATGATAATGCCAACCATGACAATTTTTCATCATGTTTAGTACGATCGTAAATAATACATGCAAAACACAATGATATGATATGCACCGTATGATATAAGTGTATATTGATTACCTACTGTACATGTTTTTGTTTACAATTTGGTATTTTTATCTTGGTTTATTGTGACCACCTTGGACATGTAAATATCAATGTTAAATCATTTCTTGGACCCCACAGAAGACCAGCATGACTAGTCCATTCACTATTTTATCGTATGTCTTTTAATACGGAATTGATTATTACTTCTGCTACTGCCGTCGAAGTACAACTTTTCTTCTTTCATGGAAGAGAGAAAAAAAAACACAAGCTATGTCAACTCACCTTTCAAAACGTTGATTATTTGATGGAATGCCACTAAATTGGTATCGTTGACAGCACCTGCGGAAGCTTCTGCTGGAGTTGCTCCATCGGATGCCGACCAACGAGCAGCTGAGGCAGTTTGTCAGGCAGATCCTGGAGTTGATGTTCATTCTCCTTGAAACAGAGAATGAAGAGAATGTCTTGGTCTGTCTCAAGATCATCATCGAGCTTCATAAGTATTACAGACCAACCATGCAGCCAGAGGTGAGACCATTGCATAAAACTTTACAAAAAATATATTGTAACTTTGTTATTAATGGCAATTGCCATGATGGTTACAGGCTTCAACAGCCAATTAAAACGAAGGTTTCTGTTGTACATTAGTTGCATTTGATGGCAAAGTTAACAAACATTGGTAACCTTTATGAAGCAGGGCATTTTAAAGATAGAATGGAAAGATGAAATAATGACTTAAAAATGAAAATAAAAAGGTGGCAAAAAGAAGAAATTAACAATTCAGAATGATTAAGACATGATCTTATACTAGCACATCATTTTAAGTTCAAAATTTCTATGTTTCGTACCAATGCAGTTATACTTTCAGTAGGGATGTTATGTGCTGATGCAAAGTTTTACAAATGCCTTGGATATTTCTGTGACAAAGTATAACGAATGAAGAAGACATGCTGTAAAATAAATATAGGAAATGACCTTACAACAAGCCTTCTCCCCAAAAAGAATAAAAAAGCGGAGCAGAAAGGGAAATGTATTTCCTCTTTTATACAAAATAGTTTTTTGATGTGATTTTATTTTCTCAAAATATCCACAAATTATATAATTTCGATAATTACTTTATTGTTTTGTTATTACTATTATTTTCATTTTTTCCCTACAGGTTCAACACTTCTTGCAGTTTGTCAAGTCTGTGTACAAGGATATTCAAGTGAACATAGTAAGATAATACTTGTTTTCACACATTGCTGCTTATGTAAATTTAAAAGTCCACAAATAACCCAATATTTTTAATCTATAGCAATAAGGGTAATCTGAACCTGTGTATATAGAATAATGTACATAACAGTGCAGTTTCATTTGAAAGTTTTCTGTTGAATTATAGTAATACTAGTGCTATTAAAAAATTATTTCATAGTAACAATTCATGCTGGTGGGTGTTTTATGAAGCTGTTCATAAGTTATAAGTGACTTTACAAAGTCTCTTAATCCTTTCTCGTGCCACATAGTATATCCCTATGTGGCTGCCTTAGCTCTATTGTTTGTAAAGTTGGGCGTAACTTTATGAAGAGCTTAATGAAACACCCAATGGGGGAGGGGTGTTGCACAAAGATTTGATTATGACTTAGGCATAAAATGCATGACTGCATTGGTCAGATCGTGCCAAGAGGACGCATACTTCTTCGTATTAATTGATAAGATTGCATGTTGCATATCATATATGCTTCGTTATTTCAGTGTGATTCTAAGTCACATTTAAATCTTTGTGAAACACCCCCCTGGTGGCTTTTGCGAGACATGTCACATCTTTTCAGTAATATCTCTCTCTGACTTGTTCCTCCGTCAATCTCTTTGTTTTTGCAGAAAACCTATTTTCTTGATGTGATACCAGGTACCCCAGCCCCAGACCCAATGAACATCCAGCTGTTTGTAGATAAGGCTGGCTTCTCATGTCAGACTATCATCACTATACAGCAAGCAGATGGGCAGAAAGTACAGGTAGGTGGATAGCTCTTCATTCTGGTTAATATCATCCACACCATCATCAGTGGTGTCGTTCTCGGCAACAGCAGCATCACCATTCTCATCTTCATTTTCACTATCATACTCAGCATCATCATCTTCCATTATAATCATAATCATCATCAACATCAGTATCATCACCTTCCTCATGACTGTCATTAGCTTTACTATCATCATCAGCAGCAGCAGCATCATCAACATCATCATCAACATCATCATTGTCATCATCATCATCATCATCACCATCATCATGGTCATCATTATCACCACCACCACCATCATCATCTCCTCCCCCTCGTCATCATCAACATCATTATCATCAACTTTCTCATGACTGTCATTAGCTTTACCATCAGCAGCAGCAGCATCAGCATCATCAACATGATCATCACCATCATCACCATCATCACCATTATCACCATCATCATCACCATTATCACCATCATCATCACCATCACCATCATCACCACCATCATCATGGTCACCATCATCATTACCATCATCATTACCATCATCAACATCATCAACATCATTAACATCACCTTCCTCAGACTGTCATTAGCTTTACTATCAGCAGCAGCAGCATCATCAACATGATCAACATCACCATCATCACCATCATCATCATCATCACCACCATCATTACCATCATCATCATCACCACCATCATCATGGTCATCATTATCACCACCACCACCATCATCATCTCCTCCCCCTCGTCATCATCAGCCTCATTATCATTATCATCACCTTCCTGATGACTGTCATTAGCTTTACTATCAGCAGCAGCAGCATCATCAACATGATCAACATCATCACCATCATCATTACCATCATCATCATCATCATCATCATCATGGTCATCATTATCACCACCTCCATCATCATCATCTCCCCCTCGTCATCATCAGCCTCCACTGAATTTCAAAGAAAGAACAGGATAATTTCGTTTCTAGAATCCTGATTAAATCCTGATCGAATGTGATTGAAACTTCAGTTCTGCCATTTGTTGTGATATTGAAGGTTTAAGTCATTTATTTTTCAAATAGAAGAATCCTACTATATTGATGATTGCTTTGTCAGTGTTCAGGTGACCAATGTAGACAGAATTTGAAGTCTTGCTTTGAAGGAAAACATTGTATATGAATTAAGAACAGAAATATGTGAAATCTTGAGATAGAACACACTATGATATGCAACAGAATAAGTTTATTGTAGATCTATTTTATTACATGCATTTTGCATTTGATTATATGATTTGTGGAGAAAAATGTAATGAAGAATTTCTTTGAAAAAAAAATAATCTGTTGATACAATTTATTTGTACATTTCTGTTTTATTTCATTTTCAGCAAACCATTTTGCCGAAAGGTGTGAATTCCTTGAAGGTGCTTGCAGAGTATCCTATCATAGTGGTTCTTATGTATCAGCTCTATAAGCAGAATGTACACAATGTGGTAGCTGACTTCATCCCTTTAGTCATGAATACTATTGGATTACAACCCACACAGCAGGCAAGGTAAGAGAGACAACATCGATTCACCAACTGTCTCTTGCTTTCATCTTTCTCCTCTCTCTTTTGTTCTTTCTCTCTCTTTCAATTTTTAACCCTCCTGGGGGTGTTTCACAAAGATTTAAATATGGCATAGAGTCGAACATAAATCCCAATGCGTACACTATATGCAACACGCAATCTTACTGATCAATACGCAGTAGTGCCGTCCTCTTGCTTGACATGATCTGACCAATGCGAGCATGCCTTTATACCGTACGCAACTAGGCATGTAAGTGCGACTCTAAGTCACACTTGAATCTTTGTGAAATACCCCCCAGCTCATTTATTTCTATTTTCCTTTCTTTCTCATCTCTCTCTCTTCCTCTCTCTCTTTTTCATCCCCATTTTAATCGCTCCCCTCCCTCATATCTCTCAGCATGCTCACAATTTCTTTAACCTTTGACATTGTGAGATACCATATTTGGACCTGCATTTAACCTCTACACACCCACAAAACACATGATATCATGAAGATGAATTAATTAATTGATGAACTAATGGAAAGATATTAAATACAATTCAGACAAAGAAATATTGTGATGATAAATTGAAAATGAGAGTAAAGCATGTGACTGACAATATTTCCTCCTTATTTTTATTCTATTCAGAGCCTCGCCCAATTTCAACAAGGAGATGTATGTGGATTTCATCGCTGCCCAGATCAAGACTCTATCATTCTTGGCCTATATTATCAAGATATACCAGGTAATATGCATAGATAATACCCATTTGACTTTGCCATTCTTGCCATATCAATAAGATACAGCATGCAATATAAAGAAATAATGCATGTTCGACTTGACAACATTCTTGGATTAACATCAAGATATAGCAGGTATTGTTTGCCTCTATCATTCTTGGCTCATATCATCAGGATATACTGGGTAATGTAAAGAAATATTGCCTGGTTGCCATTGTCATTCTTGGACTATATTAAAAAGGTTGTGCTAGGTAATATAAAGAAATAATGCCTGTTTGACTTTATCATTCTTGGCATATCATCAAGATATACAAGGTTATATACAAAAATAGCACCTGATTGACAATGTAAGGAAAAATGCTTGCTTGACTTTTTCATTCATGGCATATCATGAAGATATACCAGGCAATATAAACAAATATTGCCTGTTTGTCTGTATCATTATTGGCTTGTTATCAAGATATAAGAGGTATATAAAGAAATAATGCCTGACTGTTTGACTTCAATGTGTTTGGCCAATATCATCAATATATACTAGTTAATATACAAAAATAACGCACGTTTGTCTTTATCATTCTTGGCTCATATCAGCGGGATATTGTTCATCTTAACATTCTTGGCTTATTATTGAGATATACTGGATGATGTACAGAAATAATTGATACCTGTTCAACATAAAGCCTTTAAATGTATTATGTACAGTAGATATGCATAATGGAGCTTGTTTTCTGCAGACATTGTTTTGATAAAAAAAAATATTTTCGTAAGTGCAATAGTTATTATTATCAACCAGGCTTTGGTGCGTTCAATTATTTAATCCTGTTGTGTAACCCATTCAACCCACACAGGTTGAGTGCAGCACATGGTGGATAAATATGATTTTAATTATATTGCATTTTGTTATTTTGAATTGACTACAGTAATTCATTATTTTTGCCAGTCAGGTTTCATCAAGGCCCCCTCCCCTCTCCCCCCAAAAAATTGTCATAGCGCAAAATCTATATTTTTAGACATTAAATGTTAAATATGGCATAATAAAATATTACATTGTCTTTGATGTATTATCAATGGAAGGTCAATATAGTAGATGTACATGTGTGAATTTATTAATAGATGTAATTAATACAAATCAGATACACAAAAATTATTGGTAATTAAGATAATCAGCCATGCTAAACCTCATATCAAATGATGAATTTCATTTTTTTTTACATTTTCAGGATTTGGTGAACTCGTATGCCCCACAGATGGTGAAAGGCATGCTGGGACTGTTTGGTAATTGTCCGAGTGAGGTAGCTCATCTGCGTAAAGAACTCTTGATCGCGGCTCGGCATATACTGGGCACCGATTTAAGGAACAGTAAGTCACTATATACTTTGCAGATGAAGATGTGTATAGTCTTCAAGTCACATCAATGAATTAAATTTTAAAACATATATCTGTTTGGATTACTGCTTATTCATCATTGTATTTTTGTTTTTGTTAAATTTTCTAGAGTTTGTTCCGAGCATTGATAAGCTGTTTGAGGAGCATGTTTTGGTTGGCAGTGGATGGACAAGCAAAGAATCTCTAAGGTGAGGAACTGACTTTATATAGTTCCATCTTTCTCATTGTTACTGATTTGTGATGTCACTGTTAGTCGATTATTGCGAGCAGATATCGCCGATAATGTGTTATATCACCGATAACGCGATATATTGGCAAGTCTGAATATTCATGATATAGGTTCATTATGAGCTGCAATTCCGTGAGAGCAGGGAAGGGGGAAATGAAAGTATGGCTCTCATCGGTGCTTGTCCATGAAGAGTAGGCATGTGGGTACAAATTAGTGAAGTTCTGAGTTGGTTGAGCAAAACAGAACAACATTTTGGTCAATAAATAGTGATTAACATTTCATAATCGACAATATTTTGGTCATATCGTGTTACCGCGATTTAACAGCATAATCATAACATTGAATTTAGTCCTGACTGTTAGCGTACATGTACAACACCTTGGCCAAATCCATCTCATCATGCTCGGCAGCAGTTACCATTGCAGCACTTGTCAATGGCAGTTCATCTCTTCTCAAAGAACGTCCACGATTAATCCTTACCTTGTAACACCCATGAATTGTTTTCAAGCTCGCAGACCGTTAGCATACGGCACCCTGGCAGATCTCGTTCATCACGTCAGGCAGCAGTTACCATTGCAGCACTTGTCAATGGCAGTTCATCTCTTCTCAAAGAGCATCCACAATGAATCCTTACCTTATAATATCCATTAATCATTTTATTCTTACAGACCACTAGCCTACAGCACCCTGGCCGATCTTGTTCATCACGTCAGGCAGCAGTTACCATTGCAGCACTTGTCCATGGCAGTTCATCTCTTCTCAAAGAACGTCCACGACGAATCGCTTCCTTGCAACATCCAGACGATGTCCTGCAAACTTCTCCTCAACCTGGTGGAGTGTATCAGACAAAAGAGTGAACAGGACGGTACTAACGTAAGTCCACTCAAGAATTCCTAAGTGACTCCTCTGTATAGAAATTAAATTTCTTAAAATGTGTTTTTTCTGAATAGATTTTGGGGAGAAATTGAGAAAATTTGTAAATTTTTTTAAAAGAAGTAATGGAAAGTTAAGAAAAGAAAAGGATTAGTCGTAAAATTTGGATTTTGAGATGGTTAGGTTCAATGTAGATAATGTTGTAATGCACTTAATGATTACCATAATTTTGTTCTATGTTTTCTTTTGTCATATAATTTCATCATCTTATTTTCCCTCCCTCCACTGTAGGTGGAGTTAGAGGCATTTTTGTATTAGTATTTTTTTTTTGGGGGGGGAGGCCTTCCATCTGTTTGCCAGTCCTGCTTTTATTTCTCGCAATAGTTAATGAGCCATTTGATGGATCAACTTTATACTTATACTCAAGTATGCATATAAGAGTAATGATTTCTTTAGTTATAGGAGTATTAAGATCTTCCTGTTCTTGCAAAAGCAATGGAAAATATATTGTTTAACATCTGATTAAAGTTTGAACTAAAATTTGAATACTTAAGAAACAAAAGCATCTTTGTTCGTTCACTTGATACTGATTCCTCCAAGCCTTACATTTTAAAATCAACTCAATATTCTTCATTCTGCTTTTTGAGTATTTAATTTCATCCATGATCATGCTCATTTTTATTCATTCCATCAAAAATTTGCATTTTTTGCTAGACCAATTTTTATCATTTAAATCCATGTTCAAGTGAAATTTTGTTATGCTTTATTGTTCCATGAAAACGAATGCAATTCTTCTGTGGTTTGTCGTGTGATATAATGAGCTTAAATTGGCTTTGCAGTGGTAATGCCATGAAGTACATGTATATAAATTGAACTTTGTTTAGAGTTTTGTTGGCAAAGAGTGCATATACATGTAGTATTTGCTGAAAAAAAGTAACTACCATTCACTACGCATCCTAATGATGTCATATACATGTACAAATTGTTATGTAATGCTTTTCAAATGATGCTCAGTTAGTCATTTTCATGGATGAATGATTTACTATGAGTGGTAATGTTGAAGGTTAGATGAATATATATATATATATTGTAATTTTTTGGCTTATAATTCAAATGGATAGAGAAAAAAAGGAATATAAAGATTTTGAAATGATTTTTGTCATTATCAAGATATCTCTAACTGGATAATGCCATTCATTAAATGGTTCTAGGATACCGTCATGTAGTCAGTATCGTATACCATAAGAGGAAAATTATCTGGTAATTGTGTTCACTTGCACATTTTGAATTTTTTGAAGCGCACAGATGATTCTTTTGAAGTGAATTTTGAATGTTTCCTCTTTACACCATACATGCAACATACTTTTAAAGCTTTCCAGCTCCTATTCTAGTCCAAGAAAATGGAAAATTTAAGCTTTCCTTCTAGACTGTTTACTTTCGACACTTCAGCAATTTAGTGGCATGGAAATGGTTGAACTGGCACTTTCCATAGATCCATAAATTCAATATGCTTTTACATCTTTATTGTGTGGATGTGCCTTTTTTCACTCACTGGAAATCATGGGCCCGTTTCATAACAAGTTACAGCTATTGTAACCTTGCCATTGTGGCAACTTCCATGGTAACAGGACTCAGCGGCCAATCATTATCAATTCAAGGTTTTAATGGAAGTAACAATAATGTCAAATTTACAATAGTTGTAAGGCCTTTTGAAATGGGCCCCTTAAGCATTAATACAGGGCATCCATCCAAGTCTTGATTGTAGGTCGAATGTGAATTTCCTTCATGGGAATTGCCAGACTTTCAATGTGTGGTGCTACATCCTTTTTTATTAATAAGAGTACCAACTATGGTAACTTTACCTTATAGCAACTGGCATAGTAACAGGGCTCAGTAGCCAATCATGGTTACTTTGGTAGTTACAATAATATCAAAGTTACCATAGTTGTAACTCCGTTTTTAAACGGGCCCCAGGGGGGGGGGCATTTCACAAAGATTTAAGTTTGACTTATTCTTAAATGCCAACGGCACATGCTATTTAACATGTAATCTGATGTATTGATTGATACGCGGAAGTGCACTTCCCGTGCGCATGATCTGACCAATTAGGTGATGCACTTTATACCGCACGAGACAGAAAATTAAGTGTGACTCCAAGTTACACTTAATCTTTGTGAAACCCTCCCCTGGGGCCTGTTGCATAAAACTTTTGCCATAAAAAAAACTCTGTTTAATTTATAAACAAAAATTCTGGCAAACAAGATTATGCCATCGACACTTACATGTACCACAAAATTTGCCAGAGTTTTTGTCTTAGGCAACATGCCCCTCGTGTGATTTGTGCCATTTGCCGGGATAACCTTGCCGATGGGAAGCTTTGCCAAGCAAGCATCATTCCATTCCATTAATGATTGCACTCACTCATTCCTCATTTCTTTCTCTTCTCCTTGCCCTCTCCTTCATTCTCATTTGACCCCCAAATCACCACCATCTCCTCCTCCTCCTCCATCCCCTTTTAAAAACAAACAACAGAAATTGTATGTATTGCAGGCCCGCGAGATCCTGATGAGGATGCTAGAGGTCTTTGTTCTCAAGTTCCACACCATCGCCGATAACCAACTTCCGGCCATCTTTGATAAATGGTAAATAGATCTCCCCCATACAAAAAAAATAAATAGAATAATAGAAATTGAAAAAGACATTAAAAAAAAAATCCCTTACACTTTATACAAGCACTGCCACCAGTCCAAGTGGCCATCTTAGCAGGCCGTACACCTGTGGCGGCTTCTGTGCTCCGGTGAATTTCCAGACTGCGGACTTCTAGTATCCATCATTTCTTTATCTACAGTGCAAAGAAATTTCAGAATACAATCATAAAAATGATTTCCAAGAAAGTTCAAGAAAGCACGAACTGAAGATGAGAACACTAATTCCCACAAAGGTAAAAATAAGGAATTTTAAAATGCAAAATGGCATGAAGTGATGGTGGAAGATCATGCTATGAATGTAATGGTGTGCATGCTTACGAGCGGGATCTCCTGTAATTTTAATTGGAGTATTACAAAATAAAATAATGAAATAACTGAGTAAGAAAAAAAGAAATTGATAAAGCAAAATGATAAGAAAATGAATGAATTAATGGAAAAAGAAATGAAAAGAAGAAAACACACCGTAAACAGTGAATTATGTAAAAAGGAGCAATGGATGATTTACTCCTAAAATGTAAAAGAAAAAAAGAGAAAGAATATTATCTTATTAATTTACAAAGAGCCCCTGTAAATTCCTTGGTTCAATCCAAATTGTAATTTGAGAGAAGTACAGTGTAGAAGAAACATCCTCCAGCAGATACCAGATACTGCCAACCCTAATTTAATTTATTTGATTATATGAAAGTGAGCTCAAATTTGAAATCTATTTCTCTTCACAGCCGCCAACAACAAGAGGCAGCACAAGAGAAGATGCTACCCCCGGTATCACGTTCCATTTCTACATCCTCGACATCTGCATCAACCACCGCCACAACCACCACCACGTCATCATCATCCTCATCCCAACCACCACCTCTTACACCGACTACGCCACAAGCAATGTCCTTCACTTCCCTCACCACGACCTCCACCATGGCACCGCCTACCCCGACCACGCCCGCCCCGCCCATCACCCCCGGGGTGTCCTCCATCACCACCGCCCCCCTCTCCTCCCTCTTCCCCACCCGTGAGAAGGACGATAGCAAACCCAAGAAGTACCTCCCTACCGGCCTGACCCATTTCAACAATTACTCGGTGGTAGACTGCAGGAGTTTGGTTAAGACGGTGGTGTGTGGCGTCAAGACCATCACGTGGGGCGTTAGTGCCTGCAAAGTTTCAACAGGTCAGTTTTACAATTAAAGATAATTGTGTGCATATTTTTTTGTCAGTGTTGGGTGTTTTGAGAGATTTCTTGGGACAGTGGTTATGTGAACACCAAAATGAATGCCAAAAAACCTAATTCCAAGAACAAGTGATTATGTCTTGTCTCTGTCTTGGTCTGTCTCTGTCTCAAAAGGAAATGTCTTGTGTCGGAGGATAAGACATCAGCTTCTTGTCTAATTCTTGACCCAATTGCCTCTGTCTTGGTTGTCATTGTCTTGGTTTCCTTCTGGTCATGAGAACCCAACACTGATCATCATACATCTTGTGAAATTAAATGATTATAAATCAAGTGTGGCCCTTGGTCATCTTGGAGTAATAACAAATTGGAAAATATTAAAGAGTTTTGAATGATTACTTTATATAATAGTTTGCCTCACTATTAGTAAGATCATGAGATTTTGTGTTCTTCTAGAACTTCTTAAGAGTTCTATGAACATGGTAAATGTTGTTCATTTTATTTTGTTTTCCTGCAGACCCAAACCAGAACAAACAGTTTCATCCAAAGGAAACTGCTGTTTTTATCAAGTTGGTCAAGCATGGTAAGTCATACATGTACCTTCTACGGTTTTGATCTCTGAATAATTTTTAACTCAGTGGCCGGTATTCTGAAGTCAGGATTTAAAGTTGTGGTTTACATGTAACTATGGATAGCCAATTGTGACATAAATCTCTAACAATAGAGGTTCGTAGTATCAGCTCATTTGACTCTCAAATCATTCTAAAAAATTCTGGGAAGGATAAATAAGATAGTTGTCTTCATCAACATAGAATTGGGAAAGAGAACTGTAAGCATAAGAAACATACCATTTACACAAAATGTTGATGTTGTTGACTTGTCCATAATTTTAGTATAGAGTTACACCGTGGTCAAGTTAAACCTGACTTCAGAATAAGGGCCCATGATTCTAAATCAAAATGAGCATTTTGATATGCTCATAGTAAGCATGCATCCTAAATGCACTTTCACAGAGTCCTGTTTCTGCTTCTGGTTTTTGAGGCGTATCCTACATTGATACAGGGAGAGTGGTCAAGTTTGGCTGCTCGCTTTTTCAAATGAGTATTGTGTTATCATGGTTGTTATGCTTCAATCTTAATTAAACTGGAAACGTGTTTATAATTATGTCATTTAAACTTGTTAAGAACTGTTGTTGCATTTATACTTCCTCAGAAATGGTCTTTTGGAGAAACATGTAATGTTAATGCACCTTTTGTGAGTTTACAATGAACATGAGTTATGACGCAATTATGTTTGAACTGATTGCAACAGAAAAGCCTGATTTTGGCCTGATAATTGGAAGCATTTATGCACCCTCAGCAAGATTTGAAGAAACTTTCACACATTATTTGATATTACGTGCCTTGTAGTGTCAGCCAATATCAAACATTCCATTCCATGGGTACCCAGTAGAAAGAAATTCCTCGCATGCTTGAGCGCCTAGGTAGCCGAGCTAAAGCCGGGGTAATAATAATAGCAGGGCTCGCTGGGAGAACAGTTTTTAGAGCTGAAGTGGATACTTACGGTAAATATACCATTATTATTATTAATATTCTCTATTCTTCTGATTGTCTATAATTGTTCTTTCAGCTTTGAAGGCCTTGGACATCTACCAGATCCAGATCTCACCGACTGGTCAGACCACAATCAGACCTGCCAACACCCAGAGTGTCAGACTCAAAGAAGAGAAAGAAGTCCTTGAACACTTCGCTGGAGTAGTAAGCCAATCTTCTTAATACTCATTAAAAAATTTGAAAAGAAAAAAAAAAAGAGAGAGAATGGTCTAGAGGTTAATATCACATTTGGAATACATTTTCCCATCAAAATTTTGTTTGACAAGCAAAAAAAAACTTGTTGAAAAGGACCCCCCCTCCTAGCCACACCTGTATTTAGTATTTATTTAATTGTTCCCCTAGTTAAAATATAAAATAATGAATGTTTTTATTGACTGGGGCTCTTACGACACTTCTTTTAAGAAAACGGTGACACTTTGCCCATTATTTTACACTGATGTTTATTTTTCTTTATTCATCCAGTTTAACATGATGCACCCGCTGACATTCCGTGAGATCTTTCAGACGACCATTGGGTACATGGTGGAGAGGATCTACAAGAACTATGCCTTGCAGCTGATAGCCAACTCCTTCCTCGCCAACCTGACCACGTCGGCTACCTTTGCTACCATACTGGTGGAGTATCTCCTGGAGAGGATGGAAGAGATGGGAAGTAAGTCTGGGCCCCGTCTTACAAAGAGTTACGATTGATCCAATCAACCGCAACTATGGAAAGCCAGCAAAGTCAACATATACAATTCATGTTTGCTCAAAAGTTTTCCTAGATATGAATGTATATCCATAAATTCATTGATTTCTTGACAGTTTGGTGTGTTCTCCTTTGCTTACAAAGAACATCTAGCACATTTCCTGTAGAAAAAATGATGGCACTGATTTCCATAGAGTTACGATTGATTGGATCAATCGTAACTCTTTGTAAGACGGGGCCCTTCTCCTCTTACTCTTTGTAAGAGGAGATGGGAAGTAAGTCTGGTCCCCGTCTTACAAAGAGTTACGATTGAACCAATCAATCGTAACTCTGTGGAAATCCATTATTATTATTATTAAATTATGGTTTTTTTAAAGCAATTTTGGTCTGGCAAGCAGGAAAAAATGATTCATCACTTCAGAACTTTGTGCCTGGATGTCGCGAATTTAGTCTCGAAAGATGTACGAAGTTCTTGAATTACCGCTGCAGCCTTCTCGCACGTAGTAAAAAAATTGTGTGAAAGGTTGGGGAAGGAATTCACCCTTTAAGCCTAAAATGGGCACCATATTTGCCAAAGTCATTGTAATTCATTGAGCACTACTCTATTGGCTGGAATGCTGACCTTGTTGTGGAGGATGCATATATTGAGGGGTTTTTCTTTCTTTTCTCCTACATCACAGCTAATCAAGAACGCTCCAACCTGTACCTGAAACTCTTCAAGCTAGTGTTTGGTTCCGTCTCCTTGTTTGCCAATGAAAATGAACAAATGCTGAAGGTATGGACATCCTAAAATATCTAATTACATAATTTCCCACAGATGATCTGAAATTAATCTTAATACTACAGAACTGCATTAATAAAGCATTAAAGCATTCTTCTATTGTCTGAAACAAAACAAGATTGAGAAAGAGACATTGTTTCAACATTTCCATGAAACATTGTGACTTAAAAGCTCAGTTGATAGAGCAGTACTAAAGCTTCAGAACTCTTGTTTGAAACCAAGTTGATCTTCATACCAGGGGATGTTTTTCCATGATTTCATTCTGATAAAAAAAACATGCTTAAGTTCCAATGCACATATTTTCAAACGCATAATCTCATCGATGGTTTTACAAAAGTGCACTTCCTGATCTGAACATTGTGATGATGCATTATATTACCACACCTTCTGAGAATATAAGTGTGTTTTTATCAGTCAGGAGAACATACAAATCTGCGTGAACACCCCTGTAGTCCCTCGGATAGAATGTAAAGTGATCAGTGCTATTGTTAGTTGGAAGCAAGCATTCATGCTCTCTGTAGTCCGGCAGCTAAATTGTCTGCCTGTAAAACACCATTTCACCTTTATCCCTCGCAGCCTCATCTGCATAAGATAGTGAACCGATCGATGGAGCTTGCGACCACGGCTAAGGATCCCTACAACTACTTCCTCCTGTTGAGGGCGCTGTTCCGTTCCATCGGCGGAGGCAGCCATGATCTCTTGTATCAAGAATTCCTGCCGCTCCTTCCAAATCTCCTACAGGGTAAGTTGATGATTTTTTTCTCAGTGGAAGAATTCAACCTGGAACCCACAGGATGCATTTACAGAGCTTCCAAGTCTCCCGGATCCTGCGGGAGAATACTGGATTGCGATCCAATCTCCCGTTCTCCAGACCCCATGCCAAAATCTCTCGGATAATCAGGATTTTTAGCTGTTAAATTGTAAAATTCATACAAACGACTGTTTAACGAGTCTAGCATGTTCAACTCCCTAACACCCACGTGGAACCTCCTTATCACATTTTCATTTTACCCAGTAACTTCTACCAGTTTTTGTATAATCGTACATTGATTTCCCATGTAAATGAAGATAATTTTACTGAACGACTGGTGAAGTAGTCTAACAAGCCATTTTATTTCCGGGTTCTGCAATGTGTGTGATGAAAACTCTTCAGCGGTACTCCAT
The DNA here is from genome assembly GCF_037042905.1 of Lytechinus pictus. Classification (NCBI taxonomy): domain Eukaryota; kingdom Metazoa; phylum Echinodermata; class Echinoidea; order Temnopleuroida; family Toxopneustidae; genus Lytechinus; species Lytechinus pictus. The sequence continues at coordinate 8,380,085 of NC_087257.1, read as the reverse complement.
GCACATGGCCCCCGATGCGCCGCAGCGCGGCTCCAGCCGGCCGCGCTGCGCCAGGAAGCTCCGAGAATTAAAGTTCACGAGCACTGCGAGGCATTTTTCGTAAGCTTGCGTGCGCCTTATTCGAGCTGAAACTGTGGATCAACGATGGGATTAACAAGTGGATTACTTTTACACCTCAACTTTCAATTTCAGGAATAATTTTATTGACAATCCTGAAGAATTAGAAGCAAAGTGGAGATTTTTTCGCCTACTTTCACTTGGGTTGATCGGATTCGAACATTTTCTCTTTCGTGAGTGAGCTAGCCTAGCGCTGGCTGGCTGAGCTGTGCAAAGCACGCCCCGTCCCGATTTATCCACACTACAATCGCATCGCCAGTGACCATGGAGATCATTGAGATGGAGTCATCCAAGGCCAAGACGACAAAATACTTGTCGAAGTATAAAGATGATTTTCAAGCAGAATGGGACTGTGTGACAATTTTTACAGGAATCCCTCAGAGACTTTAAACAGTCCACATATAAAGCTCATTTACCATGTTTACCACTTCTGCAGCCCCTTCCCCCTCTGCTCTGGCCAATTAAAGGTATTTTCATGTTGAATGCATTCTTTTATGAATTATTTAAAAAATCTACTGTATTGCCTGAAGTATATATTTAGTCAATGACAATTCATGAATTCTCTCTAATGTGCATTTAATCTATCAGAATTTTTTTTTGATGGTTTAGACAGCTGTCGGTTACTATCAAATGTTGTTTCTTAATGTGTTTTGCTACCCAAAACTCCCATCCGTGGGACAACGTTCCGCCGCTCCCTCACAAAATCATACCTCCGCGAAATCTACTGGATTCTATCATCCCAATGTTGGCAGCTCTGCATTTATAAGTTATTGGGTGTGGGGCAGAGAATTTGTGTCAAGCTGTTTCATTTATTCTGTCTGATACATGTACATAAATTATGCTTGTGTGAAAGAATGCCATTATTCTGTTGTTTATTGCAAAAAGTTTGCCTCAAATTAGCAGGGTGCTACATAACTTTTTTGAAGCACTTGCCCAGTCGGGCAAGTAAATTTTCAAATAGTTGGAAAATACTTGCCCGAATATAGATTTCACTTGCCCGAAAAAATCCTTCTAAACAAAGTTTTATTGCTTCAACACAAGTTATAGCCTTATAGTTTTACATACCATACCATTGACGGTTTTAAAAATACATTTTTCAACATGACTACTGATGTACCTTGTGGTTGTATTTCTTTTTTTTAATGATTTTTATCTTGAACATCATGACAAAATAAATGGTAAATATGCTCTTTAATTAATTTCCTAATCTCATATATTTTCAATATATTTTGGAGGGGACTAGGACACACAATAAAAAAAGAGGAAATCACTGAAAATAACCAGAGAAAAAAAAATTAAGAGAGGGGGAGAGAATGAAAGAAAAAAAGTAAGAAGAAAGATGGAAAGGACGAAGAAATAAAGGAAGGAAGAAAAAAAAAAAAGAAATAAAGAAAGAAAGAGAGAGAGAGAATGGCTGCGGGGAAGAGAAAGATGGAAAGATAGAAAGAAAGGAAGAAAGAAGGGAAAGGAGGATGGAAAGAAAAAAGAAAGAAAGAACAAATATAGAAAAAAAATGAGAGGAAGAGAAAGGAATGAATAAAAGGAAAACAAGAAAGAAAAAAGGTAAACAGAAAGGAAGGAAAAGGGAAAGAAAGAAGACGAGAGAAAGGAAAGAAGGAAGAAATGAAGAAAGAAAAGGTATACGGATAGATGGAAGGAAGGAAAAAAAGGGAAAAAAAGAAAAGAAAGATACAACGAAAGACAGAAAGAAATGAAGGAAGGAATGAAGGAAAGAGATGAAGGAAGGCAGAAAGAAAAAATAAGGAAGAAAAGAAAGGATGGATGGAGAAAAAAAAGATAAAAAGAACAAAAGACAACAAAAAAGACAAACAGAAAGAAAGAAGGAAAGGAAGAAAGAAAGAAAGAAGGAAGGAAAGAAAAAAAATAGAAAAAACTTGAGGGGAAGAGAAAGGAAGGAAAAAAAGGAACGAATAAAAAAAGAAAAAGAAAGAAAAAAGGTAAAAAGAAAGAAAGGAAGAAAGAAAAGAGAAAAAGAAAAGGTAAAGGATTGATGGAAGGAAGGAAAAGAGAAAGAAAGAAAATGAGAGAAAGGAAAGAAGGAAATAGGAAGAAAGAAAAGGTAAAAGGATAGATGGAAGGAAGGAAAAAAAAAAGAAAAGAAAGATACAACGAAAGACATAAAGAAATGAAGGAAGGAATGAAGGAAAGAGATGAATTAAGAAGGCAGAAAGAAATAATAAGAAAAGAAAAATCAAAAGAACGAAAAAAAAAGGAATGAAGGAAAGAACGAATGAAAGGGATGAAGTAAGGAAGAAAAAAAGACAGGAAGATAAGGTAAAGAATGGATGGATGGAAGGAAGACAGTAAGAAAGAATGAAAGGAAGGGGAAAAAGAAGGAAGGATTAAAGAAAGAGGTAAACAAAGGTTGGATGGAAGGAAGAAAGAAAAAAAGATAGAAAGAAAAGAATGACAAAAAGAAAGACAGCTATAGTAACAGAAAAAATGAAAAGAAGGAAATTTAAAGAAATAAAGAGAGATTCAAAAGAAGGAAAGATAGGCAGAAAGAAAGAAAATAGAGAGGAAGAAAGCTCAAACTATCCAGTCATAAATAAAGAAGAAAATTTATCAATTTCCTTAATTGGCTAAAAAAAATAGTTACGAAAGAAACCACGTTTATCAACATACACACAAATGCATATGTGGGACTGTCAAACAATGTATTTCAGTGTGTGCGATACAGACGATCATTCGAAACCCAATCTTTTTTAAGCATCACAGAAGTGAAAATTTCTCCTTTTACTGCTTACAAATGACAGAGCTACCCCAATTTTTAGGAAATATGGACATTACAAGAATTTTCATTGGTAAGAAATGTGAATTTTGACAGTTCTGTGGGAGATTTCTTCCAGAGCAAACTTCGCTCGTGCAGCACCGTACTCCTTAGAAACTTAACTACATGCATGGCCGGCTGCGTGGACTAAGCGCTAGCTAGCTGGGTATGCTAGACTGCCATTGATTCAGTGTGTGTGTGTGTGTACGTCTCTGAGCTGTGTGTTTATTGCAGAAAATGGCGCAAATTTTGCAATTCAAATTATACTTTTTTGAAAGAAGAAATTAATGATATTGCTTTTTATTGTCTCTTTTTCTTTTCTATATTTTGATGGTGAAATTTGGGGAATCTTTCTAAAATATAATTTCCATAGGAGAATTTTGCTTGCCCGATTCGGGCAAGCAGTTTTTGTCTTTGCTTCAAAACACTTGCCCGACTCTAACTTTTACTTGCCCCGGGCAATCGGGCAAGCGCTTATGTCGCACCCTGAATTAGCATATCAAGATCTTCGCTGATATGGTGAGTGTTAACCTTGATTTTAAACACTTTCTCATAAAATAATTGTTTGCCGAAATACATTTGTTTGTCTTTAAACTGTTAAATCATATTCATTTCTTTTGTCAAGGTTTGAACCAACTACAGAGTGGCCTTCACAAGCAGCACATGAAGGATCTGTTTGTGGAGCTTTGTCTGACCGTACCAGTGCGGCTCAGCTCATTGCTCCCGTACTTACCAATGCTGATGGATCCATTAGTCTCGGCTCTTAACGGATCACAGACTCTTGTTAGCCAGGTTTGTTTGTTGCCCTTTCCAAAATACACTGGACTGTATTCTGAAGTTGGGTTTAACTTCATTGCTGAATGAATTAAGTTGGAAGATAAGAGGTACAGATTTCATTTGTCCAAGTTTGGTAAAATGGGTGAAGTGAAAGGATCAGCCATTGGAGAACTGCAGCATTTCAACACTGCATTTATTTGTTTATTTATTTATTTATTCATTTATTTATTTGTTATTTATTTATTCATTTATTTATGTATTTTGTTTTGTTTACCCAGGGTAACCCCATCAGTGGACTAAGCACTGTTTTTCTTGGGGACCTGGCATACAAGTAACAAATACATACATATAATAAATACAAACAATGAAAAAGTATTAAACAAGGAAGAAAATATGTTCAAAGAGACATGCAACCTGCAGGACATACACACAGACATACTGAAATACATGTGTGTAAGTAGAACAAAAGTCAATATTGTGCATATGCATTCAATTGCATAATCTACCAAAGGGTTATTTAATGTGTTCGTAGCCTTAGACAAAGAAGTCACTCAGCTTGGGAACCAGTGATGATTTGGACCTTCACACAGGACTAGCACAAATGAAACTTGCTATATCAATTTCCCGAATGAGAGGGACCTTCTGTACACAAATTATAGGCAGGGACTATAGCAGACCTGCCAACCAGTACGTTTTAGCCGTATTTAGTACGTTTTTGCAACCAAAATATGGCAGTACGTTTTTTCTTTGAAAAATACGTTTTTTTTTTTTAATTTTTTTTTTTACTAAATCGTAATTTATTGAGAAAAATAATCTTTATATGTCTCTATTTCATAAAACTTACACAAATACATGTATGGTTATTAGATCAATGTAATTTCAGGTAACTTATTTTTTTTCAATCATTTTGTTAAAACCAGGGTGAAGATATACACATGTTTTAATGTTGTTTTTTTTTCATCTGCAAGAGCAGTGCGCATTTTAGCTTGCATGCAGCTTGAGCGCCGCGATGAGCGAGTGCACCAAGCATTTTATTATGAAATACACTTTTTTGGGGAAAAATACAGTTTTTTTTATCACAGAATACAGTTTTTCATTCCCAGAGGTTGGCAGGTCTGTTTGCAAGCAAACTTCACATGACTGGGGTCGATAGAGTTCGATAAATCTTATTTTTTATCATCTTTTATTGGATTGGTTTTCAATCACAGGGATTGAGAACACTGGAGCTGTGCGTGGACAACCTCCAGCCCGACTTCCTCTACGAGCACATTCAGCCGGTCAGAGCGGAACTGATGCAAGCCCTGTGGAGGACCCTCCGGAACCGTAGCGACCAGATTGCCCGCGTGGCGTTCCGTGTGTTGGGAAAGCTTGGAGGGGGCAATCGGAAGATGCTTCGAGAACCACAGAGGGTAAGTTGAATGTACTTTCTTTTTCATTTACGTCAAAAGAAAACTGCTAATTTGACCAGTGTATGAACTGAAATTCACAAGGTTTTCATTTTGCAGAAAATCTTACCTTGCTAAATATAAAGAGCTGGAGCAAAATATGAATGTAACCCCTAAGTTTGCTGTACGCATGTAAGGGCAAAAGAATCATGAGAATGTCTGTCTGGAAAAAAAATATAGAGTCCAATTATTTGAGGCCCTATACACTTGAATTTTATGATCTACATTGATATCAATATTTTGTCATTTTTCCAAACAAAATATCTCCAAATTTGTATAAATTAGCTTTATTGAATGTTTTTTTTAACATGCATTTTTAATTACTGCTTTTTAAACCAAGTTTTTACAGAGGACTGTGCCAAACTTGCTGGACCAAGTGAAATATATCTTGACATTATTTTAGGCGCTTTATCTGGTACAATTTGTTCAAGACTATTAGCAGAATAACTGTCTGAATTGCATGCAATTGTGTTGTGATATAGAGGTGTTTGCTTTTTTTTTTTTAGTTGTCCTTTGAAGATGATGAGAATGATGGGCCATGTATCACAATCCTGTTTCCTGATCATAAGACTCCAGTTCATCTACCAGTATCTAAGGTAAGAAAGGGGAAGATATGACTATGATGATGGTGGTGGTGTTGGTGGTGGTGGTGGTGATGATGATGATGATGATGGTGGTGGTGGTGATGATGATGATGATGATGATGGTGGTGATGATGATAATGATGAGGAGTAAGATGATGGCAATGGTGAAGATGATGGTGTTGATGATGACAACGACAATGGTGATGGTCGTGATGACGACGATGATGATGACAATTAGGAGAGAGAGAAGAGGAGAAAGCGGAAAAGAAGATGGAGGAACATGAAAGATGAATAACAGTGATTTTGTTTACAATTAAATCACAAGCTTTTACCAAAATAAAGGAACCCTTTTATTCCCCTGATATTCGTGATATGTTATTTATAGTAATCAATCATATATGAAATATATTTTCTTCCCTGTTTCTCAGGTGATCGAGACTGCTCTAAGCAAGCTAACATCACCCACCACCGACGTCTTCTATCGTCGCCAAGCTTGGGAAGTCATCCGACATTTCATCGTCAGTATGCTCAGCTTGGGTGATGAACAGAGAACCATTCAACAACTGCTGTTCCACACAAGGTAAGAAAGATATAAGCCCTGTTACATAAAGCTGAGTGTTTGATTGGAGGGCTGATTTTAAGGCTGGATTTCATTGATCTTTATGTGCAATCAAGCATACAAATTAGTTGTATGATCAATTGCTACATTTTGTGTTACAGGCCCTTTACTTCATTGGATTTGCTATAACACATCTTTACCATAGACTCCAGCTCGCATAGTCTCAAAGGGGTTAAGTACTTAAGTGTATTTTGGAGAGTAGTCTGAAGTCATGTCAGATTGAAACAGGATTATATTTGGTCCTGTTATGATATCACTATGAAGCAAAAAAGGTCTTTGATACCCAGGTAAGTTTCTGCTTGAACTTTGTCACACCAACGCTGTGGAAGTATGAACAGTCACTAGAATTCCATGTTTTTCACGATGTCAAGGGCCTGACTCCTGAAATTGAGGAAGAGAGACAGACATAAGGAGACAGGGGCAGTGTGAGAGACATAGTGACTGACAGTAAGGAAGAATGGAAAGAAGGAAAGAGAGATTAAAAGAAAAAACGAAGAAAAAATAATCAAAGAAAGAGAAAAATACAAATCTACAGAAACAGAGGGAGGGAGACAAATTTAAAAGATAGAACTACTTAGAGACAATTGTTATTATTATTTAACCCTTTCCATGTGTACTTTGCACGTATGCACACTTGGTGCCGTGCGAACTTCGCATTTCACGCTCAAGCAAACTATGCATTGTTTCCCTCCCTGAAAATAATTCAGCACAGAGGGGTTCATGGCCCAGCGCACAAAGAGTTAAGAAAGATGACAAGAGGAAGAAAGACAATACACTAATTGCATTTTAATTATTGTTTTGTTGTCGTAGTTTTCATGATGGTGAGATTCCAAGGACTACTAGTCACGCCTACAAGTGCCATGATCAACTCTCTCGGGTGTGCTTCCAGAATGCATTGACATCTATGATTGGTAAGTGTTGCAGACATTTGTTGATAAAATTAATTATCAGGCATCTGAGATAGTATTTTACATTCTGGTTGATCCAGGGTCCTTTAACACAAAGGTTAGTGATTAATCGTACGTTTGATTTTTACGCTTGATTGTACAAAGTAGTCAATGGAATCAATCGTAGAAAAATGTTCTATGATCATTGCTAAGCTTTGTGTTATGGGCCCCATGTAGGCCTACTGAGTTTTCCTGTAGAGACTATGCAAAACATACCTTTGTATTTGTATTTTCCAAGTCCAGCATCCGGGCATTTGAGGATGTGTATTAAGAGATATGCGCAGCAACAACATTGGTTATAAATAAATAAATTGATTGTAAATGTAACATAATATATATTACCTTACCTTACCGCTGTTCCTTCTCTTTAAAGAGGTTGGATGTCATGGTTTTCTGTCTATCTCTGTCCATTGCTATCTTGCAGCATTCATTTATCTCTATATATATTGCCTATTAAAAATTGCAATTTTTATGCATATATGTAATTCCTAATCAGGGTCCTGTTTCACAAATACTTTGTAATAAAAAAATAACAATTTCTATCAACCAATCAGATTGAAGGATTTGTGTAGCTTTAAGTTATTGCAAATTTGTCATTAGTTTTATGAAATGGACCCAGATGAAAGTCAAATTTCATTGTATTCTTGAAGTTGCATTAGAATGTAATGTTACTGCAACACCAATGGACTTGTTACTACAAATTTCATGTTATCATTTTCAATACAGTTTCTGCAACCATCAAAGATCTTCGTCCTAGTTCCCTTCCCTTCATGATGAATGTTGTCAGGCATATTACACTGGTGGCAGTGGCTCAGCAAGCAGGTATGTTGAATGCAATTTTAGCTTTCTTAAAAGCAGTTATCTTGTATTTGATAGTCTGGAGTTCCACAATCAAATCAGAGTTGCACAATCTTACCAATCAGAACCAATTTTGTTCAAAATAAATTTCATACACCATTGATGCATAGTAGGTCATCTTTGTATCATTCACAGTAAACTGTTTGCTTGACAATGTACAAACAGTCAAGGTGGGTGCTTCATAAAGGTGTTCATAAACTTGCACATGAATGATGCATGACTGGAACACGTTCTTAGGTGCTAAGTAAGCTACATCGGGATATGGAAAAGATTACCAGTTGTGCGTTTAAGTCATCTGTAACTTACGTACAGCTTTATAAAACACCCACCGGGGCTCCGTAACACAAAGGTTTGCGATGAATTGCAAGTATGAAAGAACCACACTGATTGGTTCCCAGTCAGTATTTTAAATAGAGTGCGCGTGCAACGACGATCTTGATTGGTCATTGGTATTTAGCGATTGATTGCAAAACTTTGTGTTACAGAGCCCAGGTCTTGTAAAGTGCATGTGAATTGTATCGGATAGAATGGTCTGATAAGATGGAGGCTAAACTCTGTCAAATTTGATCAATCATTTGCTTCAATTACATCAAGTTGTTGAATAGTCTTCTCTATTTCCCATTTCATAGGTCCTCTTCCTACTGCTCACAGTCGTCAGAAGTCTTTGAACGACAACATGGATCCTCACGTGTTGATAGATGCTATATCGGCATGCATGGCCCATGAAGAGAAGGAGCTTTGTAAGACAGGACAGCTTGCTATGACGGTCATCGTAGAGACGGCAGCCGCCGTGATGGGTAGTAAAGCAAGGGTGAGTTCTCGATTTTAGTTGAGGACATGTAGTTAATTGGGAAATTTTAAACTTTTTGAGAGGTGCTTTATGAATATTGAATTATTGTGATTATTACTATTATTTGTATTGTCATTATATATTATTCTCCTTTTGTTATCAATTTTATAAGTTTCAGTATTTATTCTATTCGGTGTTAGACAAAAGTTGTTTGTCTCGTTATTCCATCTGTTCATACCGCAATCCGCTTTTGCAGATTTTTTGTGGGGATGCGTTAACTTGGATGATCTCAATATCCATCTTCCAAATCTGTGTCCTAATTCTGTGAAAACTGTAGAATTAATAACACCAATATAGGTTCATGGATGCAAGTATGATAAGCATATCATCACTTTCACCATTTTCAGTGCAAACTATTGAGTACATTTTATTAATTTTCATAGTTTTTGTGGGGGAGGGGGGGGGGGAGGAAGTAGCATGGAAGACAGTTCCACTCAAGACATTACCCTCATACCCATTTCTCACATAGGAGTGTCAATTACTTTGTCATTGATTCACATTTGAATGGCAATTGATTGATTCAAGCTTTTTAGCTCATATCAAGGAGTCCTAAGAATTCAATCAGCAATATCTGCTTTCTATTGCAGGCCTGCCAGCTATCTATCTTTGAGTATGTCGCTGATCGTATGTGTAACTGCTGCTACGAGCGAGCCTGGTATGCTAAGCTGGGCGGTTGCATCGCTATCAAGTTCATGATGGAGAACATGGATATGTGCTGGGTCCAAAGCCATCTCTATCTGTTCCTCAAGGCACTTCTCTTCGTCATGATGGACCTTACTAAAGAGGTGAGTACAAAATTTATTACATCAAGTTACTTCCCCATAGATCATGTATCTTCAGAAATGCTAACCCTAACCCTATGCTGCACAATATGGATCAATTTTGTACTGTAAGGATATTAACGCATAGAGTAGGATTTTAACCCATGACTCTCTGATAAACAGATGTGGGTCAGAACTTCTCCACTATAACACCACCACCAATTATGATGATGATGATAATGGTGGTGATGGTGATGATGATGGTAATGAAAATGATGGTGGTGATGATGGTAATGAAAATGATGGTGGTGATGATGATAATGTTGATACTGATGCTGCTGATGATGATTTTGATAAAGATGATGATGATGATGATGATGACGATGGTGACGATGATGGAGATGATGCTGCTGATGATGAGGATGATGATGATGATAATGATGACGATGATGATGATGATGGTGATGACGAAGCTGATGACGACAATGATGAGGATGATATTGTCTATCCCTCATAGGTATCTAGTGGAGCCTTGAACATGGCCAAGAGCAACGTCGACCTGGTATTGAAGCTGTGTGCCACCCCACCCTCGGGAGCCGACGCTGAGAATCCTAAGCTCGCCGTAGCCCAGCAGAAAGCATTCCATGATGTGACCAGAGAGTTAGTCAGGGAAGTCACTTCACCAAACCAGACTGTCAGAGAACAGGTAGGAAGAAAAAACACAGGTGGTCAATATTCATAGATCAGAAATTCCGTAAAGTGGTCACATTTAGATTATAGACATACAGTATTTGAAAATAGCAGCACTGTAATGGGAAGATTTCCAATTAACTGAGTTAGTCTGAATTATATTTGGTATGAAATTGCCATAAGAAAAGGGTCAATCATCGGAAGAAAGTTACAATTATATTATTTATATACTAGCTCTAAATGCTTGTGTGACCTGTTTTCATGTCTCTATTTATTTTATATTGATATGTTGAATGTATAAACTTAAAAAGAATATATTACCATACGTTTTCTTCTCTTCTAGGCAATGGATTCCTTGCGATGGCTGGCCGATTTCACCAACAAGAAAGTGATGGAGATCATGTCTCCCCATAAGGAGGTGCTGGCAGACATGATCCCTCCCAAGAAGCACCTGTTACGTCATCAACCTGCTAACGCACAGAGAGGATTGATGGATAGCAATACATTCTGTACAACGTTAGAGCCGAGACTCTTCACGATGGATCCAACCATTCCAGAACACAAAGTATTCTTCACCGAGGTATGTTCATTTTTTCAGAACATTACTGTTTCCGTATTTTATGTTTCCACAATTGGGAGGTCATAGATTCAGGTATTACATTGTATCAGTATAAAGGGGAGATCACTCTGACCACACATATAGAGAGATTTGACCCTCTCTGATTAATCATAATGATATTAATTTGATATAACACTTTTATTTTGTATTAATTTATATTTGAAATGTTGATGCTGTGGAATAAAGCAAGAACAACAGTGAGATTGAAATTATAAATCAAGATAAGAATATTAAGAGTTGTAATTGAGGTCAATCTTTCACTTGAAGTTGATTAAAATCAAATTTACCTTTTGAAATGGCCATGCTCTTGTATTTGATAATAATAATCTTAATAGAGTGGTTCATATATATATTTTTTTAATTTGCTGTAGGAAAATTAGTTTTATCACAAGGTAATTGGTCAGAGAACAAGTTTTATGTAACTCATTGGGATTCCCCTTTCACAATATGAAATCTTTAGATTTAAGGTAATCAACCTTTACTGCACATGAATGATACAGATTGTGAAATTTATAGCTATATGTTGATTAATTGATTTAAGTTACCATGCATTTCTTGTTTTATTTGCGTATGTGTAGCTGATGAATCTATGTGAGACTGAGGACTCTGGTCTTGTCAAGCTACCCTGCTACAAAGCCGTTCCATCTCTTGTTCCTCTACGCATCAGTGCACTGAGTAAGTTATCACCTGTCGTGTTGGTTGGGAAATACAGTTTCGTGGGCAATTCCGTAAATAGCCAAAATTTTGGGATGTCAAACCTCCCATTTTTTCCCCATTTTCTGCTCAAGCCATGGTGATTTGAGATCATAACAATTTTTTATATAAACAAGAAAATAGACAATATCAGGATGGCCTAACAAATTTGATGCATCAAAAGTATGTCTTTTCGCTTTGTGTAGATGTTCTATCTCACAGCCCTTTAAAAATCAATTATATTTCTTGTGTAAAGGTAGGGATAAACTTGTACAAATATTTTTTGTTTTTTGTTCATCTTATCTTCATAAAATTGGTCTAGCATCTTTTTATTATTACCAAAATGATGGAAAATAGTTTGAATATACTGTACATATTTTAAAATAATATCTTTCTTTGTATGGCTGCTGTTATACATGTAGCATTTGTTGGATGATGTGATGTTGACCAGTTTTGCAAGATTTTCATTTCTTTGTTCTTTGATGCCCTTGCTTCATGTCGGTACATCCCTCAAGCAAGGGAAAGAATCTTCAAGATCCTTTTGTCTTGCTGGTTCCCTGACATTTGCTCCTGCGACAATTGCTCCACTCTAAATTTCACACACTAATCGAATGACTAACTTCAACCCTAGGTTTAACACGATTCCCTACTCTAAACCTAATCCTAAACCTAACATGAAACCCTATTGCAACCCTAACCCTACATCTTAGACAAAATTAAGCCCAGAGCAATTGTCGCAGGAGGAAATGTCGTGTCACCGTCTTGCTAAAGTGAAGTGAAACAATTTGATGTATACCTGTTTGACCATCTGCTTTTTCTTTATTGTTTGCATAGATGCCCTTGCTGCCTGTCGGTACATCCCTCAAGCTAGGGAGAGGATCTTCAAGATCCTATTCAATGCTCTTAACTCCAACGTCAGTGAGCTGCAAGAAGCGGGAGCTAAATGCATGGAGAAGGTAAAAAGTTATTTAGTTTCATTTGATGATGATGATGATGATGAGGCAATAATGATGATGACAATGATGATGATTATAATGATGATGAAGATGATGATGATGATGATGATGATGGTGAGGATGAGGATGTTGCTGATGATGATGATGATGACAATGCGATGACGACGATGATTACAACAATGATGAGGATTATGATGATGACAATAACGACAACAGTGATAATAATGATGATGATGATGATGGTAATAATAATTACTTAACATCAATGTGTTTCAAATTCTTATGTCCTATTACACTGTTGACAATGATTGTTGATTATTACATATTACATAAATTTGCCATGTTTTGTGATATTTGTAATATGATCTCGCCTATCCAATTTATATTTGTGATCTCTCAACCACTTAGAAAAGCAATTTGCAATTTTGCGGTATATACACTTAATACATTAATATTATTATTATTATTTATGAATTGGATATTTTCATGATATTATTTGTCGCCCTCAAACAGTTCATCTCTGGTCAGCCTGTTGAGATGGAGTTGGTACATACCAGTGTACGTCCACTGCTTCTAATGCTGGGAGATCACCGTACATTGAACCTCAACGTTATCCAGAGACTGCACAGCCTTACACAACTCTTCCCTAACGCATTCAATGAGAAACTCTGTGAACAAATGCTGGTAAGATCATTTCTCAAGTATCATTATTTACAATTTTAGCAGATTTGACAGTAAGGAAGCCATCCATTCCTACATTTGCATGTGCAATTTGTGAAATTTAGCGAAACTTTTCAAATGTCACATCTTTCTTAATTCACATCTGATTTTGATGTATTTTCAGTGTTGTTTGATTTTTCTCTCTTCCTTCTAATCAACTTCTTTTCGGTGTGGACTTTCCCTTTAAGCTTTAAAGGGATGATCAGGGCTGAGGATATTTATATCTATATAAACAAAGTAAAATTCACAGAGCAAAATGCTGAAAATATGATCAAAATCGGACAACAAATAACAAAGTTATTGAATTTTAAAGATTTGCATTATTCCGGTTCTAGGCATGTCGTCATGAATATTCATTACACGGACTGATGATGTCACATCCCCACTGTCCTTTTTCTCATTTTATCACATGAAATCATAATTTTTTCATAAATGTGTAAATGATGTGTCTACATTGAACTAAAAAAGTTGCAGCAAGAAATAACTAGTAAAGTTAATCAGTTGTCACTCCAATTGTTTTAGTTCTTGGTAGAAAATTTTTGAATAAACCTACTTTCCTATAATAAAATACAAAAGAATAAGTGGGGATATGACATCATCCGCCCACCAAATGAATATTCATGAAGACTTGCCTAGAACTGTTTCACCGGAATAATGCAAGCATTAAAATGACCACCTCAATATTTCTTGAGCATTTAATTATGTGCAAAGTGAAATGTCTTAATTTAAAGAATGAGGAAATGCTCAACTGTAAGGTGATATCGCTGTTCTGCTCTAGGGTCACCTGAAGAAGTGGCTGGAGACGACGGTCATCAGTCAGAAGAACGGTCAGAAGTCGACGGACAGTCTCAAGATCTGTACGGCCATCCTCAACATCTTCCATGCCATCCCTGCAGCCTCGGCTAAGATCCTTGAACATCTCCTGACGCTGGTCATCAAAGCCGAGGGCGCTCTTAATATGGAGGTGAGTAGGATATCAATGCCAGTTGTAACAATTTCAAAATGAGTTTGCACAGAATCCGATAACACAACCGCTTAAAAGTCTGGATGTATATATAAAAAAAAGTGTACCAAATGATTCTGGAAGAATTTTTGAAACTAGCAAAACAATTCAGGCACAATGTCAGGTATTTTTTCAAGCAATAATAATAATGATAATTATACACTGTCCCACATGTGCTTATCTGTGTTGGTTAAATCAGTGTGAATGTTTTACCGGTTAGATTTCATGATTTCACAAAGTTTAGTTAATGAAACCATATCAAGATTTACTATGATACAGTGACTATTAACCTTGGGTTTACAGACTTTCTCATGATCATCACTGTTTACTGCATCTACATTCATTTTTGTCTCACCTGCATAGCAGAGTGAGACTATAGGCGCCGCTTTTCCGACGGCGACGGCGACGGCGGCGTCAACACCAAATCTTAACCTGAGGTTAAGTTTTTGAAATGACAGCATAACTTAGAAAGTATATGGACCTAGTTCATGAAACTTGGCCATAAGGTTAATCAAGTATTACTGAACATCCTGCCTGAGTTTCATGTCACATGACCAAGGTCAAAGGTCATTTAGGGTCAATGAACTTAGACCATGTTGGGGGAATCAACATCAAAATCTTAACCTACATGTAAGGTTAAGTTTTTGAAATGTCATCATAACTTAGAAAATATATGGACCTAGTTCATGAAACTTATACATAAGGTTAATCAAGTATCACTGAACATCCTGCATGAGTTTCACATCACATGACCAAGGTCAAAGGTCATTTAGGGTCAATGAACTTTGGCCGAATTGGGGGTATCTGTTGAATTACCATCATAACTTTGAATGTTTATGGATCTGATTCATGAAACTTGGACATAATAGTAATCAAGTATTACTGAACATCCTGTGCAAGTTTCAGGTCACATGATCAAGGTCAAAGGTCATTTAGGGTCAATGAACTTTGGCCAAATTGGGGTATTTGTTGAATTACAGCCATAAATTTGAAAGTGTGTTGGTCTAGTTCATAAAACTTGGACATAATAGTAATCAAGTATCACTGAACATCCTGTGCGAGTTTCAGGTCACATGATCAAGGTCAAAGGTCATGTAAGGTCAAAGAACTTTGGCCATGTTGGGGGTATTTGTTGAATTGCCATCATATCTCTATAAGTGTATTGGTCTAGTTCATAAAACGTGGAAATAAGAGTAACCAAGTATCACTGAACATCTTGTGCGAGTTATAGTAGTTTTCAAAATCAGCACTGCTGCTATATTGAATCGCGTGATGCAGGTGAGACGGCCAGAGGCATTCCACTTGTTCTCTAAATTTGGTCGTCCCACCATATTAGCTAAAACTTTCAGGGTAGTTTTGTAGTTCTGCCCATATTTCTTCTCTGACAGCCTAAATTTGCACTTCTTTGTATGTTCATTGCAGCTGATGACAACAGAACAAAATTGAGTATGTGTTTGTTCATACAGTGGTGCTCAAAAGTTAGTGAACCCAACCAGAAAATGAACATATTTAAAGTGTTCATGTTTTGCCATGTTTTACAACTGTGACTTAATAACTCCTTACAATCCCTCTCATAACCTAAGGTCGGCCAGCTTATCCTTACTTGCTGTACCACAATCTCATAAATTCATGGGGGATCGATCATTCTATTATGCTGGGCCATCCCTTTGAAATAAACTTCCAAAAGACATCCGCAATATTTCTTGTCTCACCACTTCAAAAAATTCACTGAAAACCTGGTTATTCACACAAACTTATAAGTAATTATAATTCTTCCCCCTTTTTAATTTTTAAGTGTCATTTTGTTCTTCTTCTTTCTTCACTGCGCCATGAGCATCTATTGATGATGGATACCGGCACATTACAAATGTGCATATTATTATCATTAAGTTGCAGCCGATGATCACGTCATTACAATCTGGATTTGAATTTGCTTTTATTCCTACAGGGAGGCTCTAACTAGACTGAATTTCGATGTCAGTAGTCCTACCACTATTCTGAACTCTGATCGCTAAGATTTATCGGTTGTAATGTTCATTTCAAATGTTATAGCAATTTCTTTTAAATTCGGATAGCGATGAATCGCATAGTGTGTTCCGGGCTTTACAGTCTGTGTTGATGTATTTATTCCTAGGTTGGTAGTCCATTTCGTGAGCCCCTGTTGAAGTACCTGCTGCGCTACGCTCAACCGACAGTGGATCTGTTCTTACAGGAGGCTAACCTCAAGAATCATCAACTCAGTCGCATGTTCAATGTAAGTGTAGTCTTTCCTCATTTTGATTGTACATCTATCTATGTGGGGGGCGTCGTGTTCTAGTGGTTACGACTCTCGTCTTTCAATCAGAGGGACGTGGGTTCGAGTCCCAGCCATGGCGTGTTTTCCTCCAGCAAAATATTTACTGTGCTTCACTCAACCCAGGTGAGGTGAATGGGTACCTGGTAGGATTTATTCCTTGAATGCTTTGATACTTGTTATCATATTATTACTCCAGTGGTAGCTGAGCCGCCATATTGGCGTTAAAGCGTCAAGGAATAAATCCTACCGGGTATCAATTCACCTCACCTGGCTCGAGTGCAGCACAATGTGGGTAAATTTCTTGCCGAAGGAAAACATGCCATGGCTGTGATTCAAGCCCTCGTCCCTCTGATTGAAAGACGAGAGTCGTATCCACTAGACCACGACGCCCTGTATTTGTATAGTGTAACTTTTTAACATCTGCACCAACACATACTTAACTCTTTGTCAGCCTATGAACACTATAAGAACAGTTACATCAAGAGTCCTGAGTAATTATCACTGACCATGATATGTGTTCGGTCTTTATTCACAGTATTTGTTGAAGCATGAGTTAGCCGAGCCTCTGAGAGCGGCCATTCAGAAGAACCCAAGCAAGCTCATCAGCCTAGCATTCAGTAAGACACAGGTAAGATATCATTTAAAGCCATTTTAGGGGGGGGGGGGAATCAATCATTGATATGTAACGGCCACCGCACACCTTACGACTGTTTGCGATCCGATTTTGGAACAAATCGCATTTTGCTCATTTTCTGAAAATGTGAATGGAACATATTTTATTTGAGGTTAAAATCAATTGAAAGAATACTAATATAACCATTTTGAAAGATTGCAAGCCTTTACATGTATTTTGGAGTAAAGGCCAAATTAGTTTCAAATCGTAGCCAATCGTACGACTGCTATGACGTCATTACGACTAGATATTAAATTCGCTTTTATTCTAAGAAGGATGATAGCATAGTCATAGATTTGAGCATAGGTATTCGTACGATGATTTAGAACATCACAAAGTAAGATATTCGAAGTCTCAATATTAGCATCAAATTCTACTACATTTTATTCTGAAATCGGGTCGCAGACCAATCCTAAGGTGTGCGGTCGCCTTTACAGGGCTTATCCCTGAGCAGTGGTGTAGTAGAATCAAATTACCATCAGACTCTGACCATTTCCATCAGTTTATAAAACATCCCCAAAATAATGATAATAAATAATAATAGTCAGTTCTTGTATAGCGCATAACACATTATGAATAACGTCTCTATGCGCCTCCAAAGGACTTGGATATCATTACCCTGGCTGTAGCTCAAGCAGCTTTTACGTGCTCGGCATTTCAAGGAATAAATTCCTGCCAGGTACCCATTCACCTCACCTGGGTTGAGTGCAGCACAATATGGATTAATTTCTTGCTGAAGGGAACTACGCCATGGCTGGGATTTGAACCCACGACCCTCCGTTTCAAAGTCCGGAGACTAATCCACTGGGCCACAACGCTCCATAGTGGCACTTAACGTTGATGTGTGTGTTATCGGATTCTTATACCCAGCATGTTAAGATTTTCACTTCTAGTGCAGGAGATTGAACATTCTAGCTTCTTACCATGTATATTGATGTCCAGTGTAGGCCATCATCTGACTAACTGCTATCTGAGATTTAGGAGGACTATGAGCCGATGTACATGTATCTGCTCTTGTGTGTAGAAATTTTGATGCTTGTTGACATGCATCAGCTGTGCCTTGCGTTTCCTTTCACACACTCCCTACTGTGTCCAACATTGGCATTGACCTCAGTTTAACCTCAAGTCCAGAGCTTGAAGATTACAGACCCTGCTGGCCTAGTGTGCCATGATATGATAAAATTTCAACAATATAATTGAGTACCCAAATGTCTATAACAGGTTCTTGCAGGTTTCTGTAAATCTAGTAAGTTTATATGTTTGTATGATCCTTGCAGCCCCCAGCTCGCCCTACAAACTCCGCAGAGAAGTTCCTGCAAGAGCTCCAGTACCAGTCCATTCGGATTTGTGCTACCCTCGTGAAACACGACAAAGCGTGGCTCCCACAAGCACCTACAGTGGTAAGATTGCATTCTTGTATAGTATACAGATATTGCCTACCTAGAGTTTGAATGTAACATTTCATTTCCCAGACGGAGTTATATTTTTCCCAAGGGATTATATTTTGCTTGAATGCCCGAAGCGCGCAGCGCTGAGGGAAAATATTCTCCCGAGCGAAAAATATAGCTTCGGAGGGGAGTTGAAATGTTATTTATTCAAAAGATAGACCAGGCACTATCTGTTATATCAAATATTTTATGTAGACTCGCCATCAGTCTTCATTTGTAATTTGGCTTTATGATAAACTCGAAATGCAGCTCTGATCCGTCTACGTCATAATATAAAAGTTTAGGGAAAATACAGCTAGTGCGTTCTTCATGTAATCAACGCTTAAACACTGGCACGTACAAAAAGTAAATTACCTGAATTCGCAACTTATAATAATAATATAATGCCGCAGTCTACAATTCGAACCATTTATATTCACTGAGGTGATGTCAAAACCTCGAATATAACAAATGCGATCCTTGCAGCTATTGTCACGTGATAGCGTATTGACCTATCACTGATTTGAATTTACATGTATTGTTAATTATACAAGTAGAGTATAAATGCATATCGTTTCTGTGCTATATAAATGGACCATATTATTATTATTGTGATCACTATTATTTTCATTATTATTATAATTATTATAACAATTACTTATGAAAAGAGTATTACTCCAACCTCAGGGCTTGCCTCAAAGTAAAAGAATGATTTTATTATTCCTAGCATTACGCAGAACTTCAAATGAAATAATTTTACTTCTTGGAACTTTCCTATTTAATTCAAAAAGCGATTTATTAAAAAATCTTGTCGTATTGGATTGCATGGTACATTGTATGTGCTCGGCTTCACATGTACATGTACATACATGTAACAAGTCATTTTGAAACAGGACCAAGATCAAGCATACAAATACAGAAAGAGCTTACTCTTACTCAAATATCTCTTCCCTACTACTAGTTTGTCCATCTTCGGCGGATCTGGGTATCGGATGCATTCCAGGAACGTCATCGCCATGACAACGTAGGCGTTCATCACTGGGAGGAGCCTAAACTCCTCGTCAAGTGTCTGCTCAACTATGCACGGTAAGTGGTTGAATCAGCTCACAGTGTATTCATATTTGTGAAAAGATTTGAAACATTCCTGTAGTTAAGATACACCAACATGGTGGCCTGTATTATATGGGAAGAATTTTGCTTAGTGTTCATTGGATTTCTATTTTAATTTTGTTTTGTGACACATTTGTCCATTTAATTGTCTTGAATCTTGAAGAAGCACAATTCTATAAAGTATATAAATCTAACACCTATAAGAAGTTACTGATGTGATGTGAAAAAGTGTAATGCTCTCCAATTTCCGCACCTTGAGTAATTCATAAAGTGAAGCAGTAATGGAGACAAATGGAGGTCCAACCTACAAAAAGGTTGAATATTTCATGAAATTGCCCATTTATAAAAAGGAGTAAATATCTTAGGAATGTACCAACATATGAAATGTTTAGAAAGAGTCTGAAAACACGTTAATTTAGCAGTTTGTAAACATTTAAGAACCCAAAAGTTCTTAGAAATAAGCAATTTTTCCTATATTTTGCGCTATACAAAAATGTTTCATTATTATTATTATCATCATCATAATCATCACCCATTATTATTATTAAAGATTATCAAAAAAGGATTCTGTTTATTTTTTCTTTGTGTCTACAGGCAACATACCTCCAATGTTGAGCTTCTCTTTCAGCTGCTTCGAGTCTTCAGCAATCGATACCTGCCAAATTTCCAGTTCCTTAGGACATTCCTGGAAGAGACTGTCGCACAGGTAATATTTCTATCGTAATTCTACTATGCTTTTTAGAACTACATTTTCTACGTTTATTTTTTTATTTATTTATTTATTTACATCTATATGTATATAAAATTTGTATTTACATTAATTTCAGTCTCAATTAAAAATACACATAGTCCGAGAACATAATACAAGGAACTATGTATGAGCAAAAGTAAAATTGAAAATGATTTTGGGGAACTGCCTAAATAAAGCCAAGAGGCATTTTACATGTGCATTCATTCATTCATTCATCGATCCATCCATCTTTCCACCCACCTACCCATCCATCCGTTCGTCCATCTGTCCGTCAGTCTGTCCTTCTGCCCGTCTGTCTATTCGTCCGTCCGTCCATCCATCCACTTACCCATCTATCTATCCATCCGTCCATCCATCCACCTACCCATCCATCCATCTGTTCGTCCGTCAGTCTGTCTGTCCGCCCGTCTGTCCATTCGTTTGTCTGTCCGTCTGCCTATCCATCCATCCATCCTAATGTTCTTTTTTTCATGACTTCAGGGCTACAGCGTTGAGCAGAAGAGACACATCTTCTTCAAGTTTGTAGAGTTGTTCCATGATAAGGGCTTCCCCCAGGAGTTGAAGGCCAAGGCTCTTCAGTACGTCATCATCCCCATGTTTGCTGCTTCATTTGATAAAGGAGAAGGAGATAATGTAAGAATTACTTTAAAGATAAATGGAAGTAGTTGAATTTAAAGGAGAATGAAACTCTTGGAGCAAGTTAGCTTTTGTGAAAGCAGAAAAATCAAAGAATAAGATCAACAAAAGTTTGAGTAAAATAGGACTAGCAATAGAAGAGTTAAGAGCATTTGAATGTCGAGATCACTAATGCTATGGAGATCCTCCCATTGGCAATGCGACCAAGATCTATGATGTCACAGATGAACAACTCTCCCCTTTTGGACACTGAAAATATACCCCAAAACATCTCTTTTTGCTCATTCTAATCATATGACAAACGATTCATCAATGATATAATGTTGTGAAACCTCTGTACTTGTCCTCTCATAAAGAGAACACCTCACCTTGTGATAGACTCTATAAAAGTGAGAATATAAGTGAAATAAGTACTAAAGTAATGAGGGAGTTGTACGTGTGTGACATCACATATCTTGGTCGCATTGCCAATCGGAGGATCTACATGGCATTAGTGATCTCAATATTCAAATGCTCATAACTTTCTTATTATTCATTCAATCTTCCTCAAACTTTCAACAATATGTTTCTTTGATTTTTCTCTTTGATATGGATTCAGCTGGTTTCAAGGGTTTCATTCTCCTTTAACACTGATTTTAAGAGAAAGTCTGTAAAACAAAGATTAATTGTCATTATATTGTAGTGGATACTGGTACAGTAACAAAGAAATGAACTTTGTGAAATCTTGAAATCTAAGCTGAAAAATCTATCACACTGAAGATCACCAGCGCAGATAAGCACATGTGGGACAGTGTATTATTATTGCTTTGGGAAAAGACCTGGTGGGTGTTTCATAAAGCTGTTCGTAAGTTAAGAACGACTGGTGATCCTTTCTTGTGGTAAATTGTATATCCATTGGCGATGGTTTAGCGCGTGTCACATTGTGTTTGATGTGAACTTGACTTATTAGTCTAAACAGGTTGTTTGACCACCCAAGAATTAAACTATAAGATAAAATTGTACCTTTCAATCAAAATGAATTTATTATATATATCAATATTGCCATTATCGAGGCTCACAAGCTGTCAAAACATAAAGTTCAATAAACCAGTATCAATAAGTTTTGGAACAATCTGTCTCAATTCAAATTAGTATAATGTAAATAAACTAAGTATTGTGACCTGCTATTCCTATTCAAAGGAAAGAGCATAAACTCTGTGTGTGTTTATGAAAACAATGTATATACTATACATATACCGACTTTATATTATGGGGAAAGTTCAGTTTCTCAAGTCTTCACTCATCACCCGGTGTCAGACGCAAATGGATGAGCAGTGCCAAACGGAAGACGATATGAGGATGAACTCGCGAATGTGATGAACTTGCCAAACTAGAAGAAACCGGATAACCTACGGATCTCGGGACTTTCCCGTGGATAACGTAGCAATCGTAGAACGTCGTAAGACGTCGAAGAGGCCGTGAACGTCACAAGACGTAGGACGTAGCTAAACGAGGAGAACTTTGGCGATACATGGAGACACGGAACGTCAAAAGACGTGGATAAACCATGGAGAAAAACGGCCGTCTGGAAGAGAATACGCAAGGATTAACAGCCTACAGTCCATATCATTTCTGTTATTCAAATGGCTTATAATAAAGTAAATGCAGAGTACATTCAAGCAGGTCACTGAACTTTCTATACTTGCTTTCGAGTACATAATAGCAGTGTCCTAACTCTGAACAAGTGAAACATTAATCCTAACAAAGCGTCATATAAAAATCTCCACTCTCCTTAGTTGACAAGTGTTTAACATTTGTAGTAAATAGACTAATTGTCTTGATAAATGACAAAATAGCTTTCAAGTTAAAAATATTGGACAGTTAAGTCACTTCCTAAAACAATCATTTCATGACGTGTGTAAGGCATAAAATGTATCATAAAGTGTATGACATAAATATAATATCCGATATCTTTACATGTATGTCTTATATCTTAGTCTTTAAATAGCATAATTATCCTTCGTCATGTTCAATTGTAATACAAATTAACATAACAGTTTCTAAATGTTATCAAAGCCTTCCATAATTATATGGTAAAATAAAACATCAACTTACAGTCTGGACCTTGAATTCCAACCAGTGAACCAACCACTGCTGGCTTACATGCCACTCCAAATATCAAAGGCGTGGCACCAAAGTGCTGGCTTTCCCAGCCAAGGAGCTGCTGAAAGGTGCTGCTGCACCCTATGCTTGCTTATCTGCAGTCTGCTGAGCATTTGCTTGCATTGCCCTATGCAGTGCACACACACAATAGCTATCAAACACAGTGAGGGGTTGCCTACTCTAGCAGTCAGGTTTGGTCTATTCATAAACAAATTAAGGAGTTACTCAACCAAGTAGGCTCTTCCACTGGCTAGTAAAGGGGAGTTTGAATAAGCTTCTGACAGCGCGTAAGAAAGGTTCACCAGTCGTTCTTAAAGTCGCTCTTATCGTACAAACAACTTTATGAAACGGCCCCCGGACATCATGATTGTATGTCATGCTTGTTTTGCTAATTTCTTGGTAATTGCTTAGTTACATGTAACTACCCTCAAAATCCTTTGGAACTCTTTTTTTTAAACATACAGACACTTGGTTGGTGTGATTTGATTTGATTGTGTGCAAACTCATTTTTAAATCGTTACCACAGCAGGCATGTATTTCTTTAAATTTGAGAATTCATTGGTTAAGAATTTTGTTTCTCTATTTTTTTTTCAGTTGATAGGCGGACCTCCTAACCCTGGTCAGGATAGCCCTGATAACCTTGTGAGTGTGTTCATTAGTGAGGTCATTGACCCTTGCTTTGTTTTCTTTTTTTTTCAGTTGATAGGCGGACCTCCTAACCCTGGTCAGGATAGCCCTGATAACCTTGTGAGTGTCTTCATCAGTAAGGTCATTGACCCTGAAAACCCGTACGGAACGTCGGACTCTGTGAGGATCCTCCTGCTTCAGTTTGCTGCCCTCCTTGTTGAGAGAGCTGCCCCGCACATCCATGATGCTGCTGACAAGTAAGGCACTCTTTTAAAACTTTGCTGAATTAGTTAACAATTGCTCTATGAGAAAGCCTTTACAGTCTATTGTATTATTCTAGATATGGATGTAGATCATCATCATCATCATCCTCATCATCATCATCACCATCATTATCATCATCACCATCATCATCATCATCATGATTATCTTTGTAATCATCATTATCATCATCATGATTATCCTTGTCATCATCATCACCACCACCACCACCATTTTTATTGCAATCATGCTTGTTTATTTATTTTGCAGGAAGCAGGGCACCAAGCTTCGTCGTCTGATGACGTTTGCCTGGCCATGCCTCATTCAGAAGAACTGTGTGGATCCCACCACCAAGTATCACGGTCATCTCCTCCTCGCTCACAACATTGCCAAGTTTGCCATCCATAAACGTATCGTCCTACAGGTAAATTCATTTGAAAATTTATGGTTAGATTAAAAATGTCAGCATAAAAGCAAAATAGTGCCTAAATGTACATGCTGCAGTGAAAAACTTGATTGACGAAGGTACCAAGATTCTTTTTTTTTTTTTCAAGACCATACACACTACCCAGATTCAGGACAAATAGATTAAGAGACAGTGCAATCCCATATCTTGTAAATCTATTGAATAATGTATAATCATTTTACACACCCAACTGAATGTTTCCACCATGTCCACTGGCTGTTCCCAAATTTGTCTATTGTAACGTACATTTGATATTCATATTTTGTTTATGTTGATTTATACATCTATAGGTAAATACAAGCACTTATTTTCAAGAACTCATCTGTTTTATATATGCTCTTTTGATTAAACTACTCAGGCACTTCTTTTTTATCCAAATACTCCTTTATAACAAAACATTATTTCATTATGACAAATCATACCTACGTGGATAATTTCATACTTGTTTCTTACATAAACAGTACCTGAATGTAAAAACAATGCTAAATAATGTTTTTCAAGATGTCATTTTCCGTGATTGTTGTACTGTTCTGAATTACTTTAGTTGCACTGACTCAGAAACATGTATCCCAATATAACTTGTTTCTTCCTTAGTTTTCCATTTGTTGTATTATAATTACTATTACGATAATTTTTTTTCCATCTTTGTTAAATACCCAACCTCTAACTTTGTTCCTGTCTCCCTCTCTTCCTCTTATTTCATTCTGTCTTTCGTTCCCACATGTTTTCACTACATGTACTTTATTCTATCTCTGAGGCTTTCTTCTCATATGCTGGGTATTTCAAATAATTTCATATATGTATAATTATTTTGTAGAACAATTTCATTTTGATATTTGCCTATTTTATTCCAATTTGTATATTTTTTAAATGTCTGTATATACTGTACCATTTGTAAACTGAATGTGATTCAGCCTTTGGCTGCTATTTTCAGTGAATATTGAAATAAATAAACCATTCAATCAAGTTTGCAAAACACATGTTTGGAAAGAGAGTTCCTTGAAATCTCATGCAGACATCTTGGTGAAATGATAAATGATGATCAAAAGATTTACTCCTTGATAACTGTACAAGTAATTAAGCCAGAGAGCACAGGTTATTTGGGGTTGTTTCACAGAGAGTTACGGTTGAATTAGAGTCATGCTTAAAGGTAAAAGAAAGTAGTTGCAGCAAACAATTATTTCATGAGAAAGTCTTTTAAATCAATTATATATAGGTTAATTGTCACCATATTATAATATATCTAGATCTGGTACTTGAATGTAAACTTATCTTTGTGAAATCATGAAAT
Source organism: Lytechinus pictus (assembly GCF_037042905.1). Taxonomy (NCBI): domain Eukaryota; kingdom Metazoa; phylum Echinodermata; class Echinoidea; order Temnopleuroida; family Toxopneustidae; genus Lytechinus; species Lytechinus pictus. The sequence goes on along the minus strand of NC_087257.1, from coordinate 8,353,975 downwards.
CTTGGCTCAAAATCGATATTTTTGATGATCACTAACACAGCAAAGCATATTTGGGACAGTGTATTAATATTGTTTGGAAAATGTTCGACTTTTGATGGGATTACGCATTTTCTTCGCAAGCCATTTTGCACATATTTTATATTTATACGTGCAGACACTTTGGTGGTAATTTTATTGGATTCTGTTCGAACTCATTTCAAGATCGTTTACCACAACTGGTATTTATCTTTAAATGCTGACACACACACGATGTGTAACACGTAATCTTATTGATTTATACGCAGCAGCACGCATCCTCTTGGCATGATTTAATCAATGCGGTGATGCCTTTTATATTGCACGCAACTTGAAATTTATGTGCGACTCTAAGTCACACAGAAATCTTTGTGATACACCCTGTATATCTTCAGGGCCCTGTCACATAACACATACAATCAATTCCACAATTAAGCACAACTGTAAGCCTATGGCAAACCATGTACAAACAATTACAATCAATCGTAAATATCGATCGCATCTCTCTATGTTACACCCCTCCCCCAGGTGTTCCACAGTCTTCTCAAGGCCCACGCTGCCGAAGCGAGATCCGTCGTCAGACAAGCCCTGGACATCCTGACTCCTGTACTCCCCCAACGGATGGAGGATGGGAACGCCATGCTCACACACTGGACCAAGAAGATCATTGTCGAAGAGGGTTACACGATTGCCCAGCTCGTTCATATGCTGTAAGTTTACTCCTTTCTATTTGTCGGTATCTGTATTAGATTTGATAATGATAGAGCCTTAATAATAATAATAATGATAATAACTACTACTACTCCTACTACTACTACTGCTACTACTACTACTACTACTACTACTACTACTGCTACTACTACTACTACTACTACTACTACTACTACTACTACTACTACTACTACTACTACTACTACTACTACTACTACTACTACTACTACTACTACTACTACTACTGCTACCACTGCTACTACTACTACTACTACTGATGACGATGATGATAATAGAGACATTCACAACATGCAAAAACAAATTTACCGTATTTAGGGTGCTCAAGGCATAAAAGCTTCCATGGTAACAATACTCAACATCCAGTCAAAATAAGGATTCTGTGGTAGTTACCATTGGATGGCAAAATTACTATAAAAATAACATGCAACAGGCCACTGAATTTTAGTTCTGCTTGCAAATTTCAAAAATTGACTGAGGGAACTGTCTCAAAATGGTTTTGAAAGGCTGCTTAAAATGCACTTATAAAATGGTGTTTGCCATAAAGCATTGGAATCGCCAAAATGATAACAAATCAACTCAGTTATTCTGAAGGTCGCATGCCCTGCACATAGATAAGAATGTATGAGATTACAGACAGTTTCAGCTCATTTGTTATATTTTTAATGTGACGGCATTTGAAGAGCATACATGTATTCTTGAGATCAGTCGTTATATCATGACATTCGTCCTAAATTTCATATAAAGAATAATAATAATAAGAATAGGCATTTAAATGGCGCCATCTGTCTAGAAATATTCTATTCTGAGGCGCACAAGAAAAAGAAAGAATGAGAGAGTTTGGAAGAGTGTCAAAGCACCAATAACTAATACCGTTAGAAAAGATAAGACTTCAGTTTAGATTTGAAAGTCTCCAGTGACGATGTAATTCCTAAATTCAATGGCAAATTATTCCAAAGAAAAGGGGTTGTGGCAGAGAAAGCTCGCTCACCATTGGCTACACGTGTTTTGAATATGACAGCTCATGATGGTTATTTCTAACTTTTCTCCAACTTTATTAATCTTTTATGATCAGGGAATAATTTTCCTGGTAATGCATCGCAATTTGCTCCATATTTTTTTAAAGACTGCTACGCACAAAGTCTTTTTTATAGCATATTTTTACATAGGACTTTACATTACTTAGTTGAGAGCTTTTCTCTTATGACCAAAAATGCTATTCAAATTTGTAAAGCAAAATTATTCCCAGATGATTTGTTTTGAAAACTAAACCTCTGACCTGCAGACAACTTCTTGTGAGGCACTACAAGGTGTACTATCCTGTGAGACACCATCTGATCCAGACCATGGTCTACTCCATCCAGCGACTGGGTAACACTCCCAACGCTACTCTAGAACACAGGAAGCTGGTGGTGGAGCTGGTCGAGGTTATCATCAAATGGGAGGTACAAAGGATCAGAGAAGATGAAGGGACTGCTGAGGTACATGTATGAACTCTTCTTTAACCGCTGCCCTTATGTTAGTGATGCTGTCTTCAGGTTCTCTGTATTTTACTCTTTTAGTGTCACTTGTTATTAATCTAGTAATAGGCTAAGTGTGAAAAATTCTGTTTAGTAATTGCTTTGACATACAATGTAGAAGAAGCAAGTACTTCCTCAGTTTTCAACCAATGCCGCGAGACTTGACACACATTATTGGTCAGTTCTTGGAGTGAAGAAATGTTTGAATTTTTTATGGAGCGGATGTTGCCTTGCCACTGTAATGACACTTTATAGCAATAAAACAGTAAAAAATGCAAGAGAGTTTATGCATAATAGGCCATAATATCATAGCGCCCTCCCTCAAAGGATATACGAATATAAGTAAACAGAGTTGTCATGAGAGATGTGCCACCTGCAGATCACCATCACATGCGAGGCAGTGGCTTCAGTCACTATGATGGCGGCACGATGACGTCTATGCATAAGATTAAATTCAAAAGTTTGGTTCCCCACATAAGGCCATGATGATGCAGGGGTATTAATCACCTTCAGTGACATATCAAGTTGAATTTAAATAATTATTATTGAAGTTATTAATGTTATTTTTTTAGCCCACACCGATTGAGGAGCCCGCTGTTCCAGCAGGTGTGAAAAGGACAGCTTCCTCGGATCTCCCGGACCCTAAGAGAGTGAGACACACATCGTCAGGATCGGTAAGTCATTTTTCTGACTTCGGTAGATTACAGAGTCAAATTATGCTTATATATGTGAGTAATGGTTATGCTGGTTCCTCAGTTAACTATAAATATAACATGAGCATCTGATTAAAACCCTCATCAGTCATTCTACAATAAATGCAGGTACTCAGAATTTTTTATTTGTAAAAACAAATGTAAGTAATCTGTGAATCTTCACCTATTTCACCACATTTCCTAAATCCAGAAAACAGGCGGTCAATCTCTTGCCCCTCATCTTTGAAACAAACTCCCTCTATCGTCCGAAACATCTCTTCGCTTGACCTCTTCAAAAAACATCTTAAAACACACCTGTATAACTATAAACCTGAACTTGTCTTATGCCGTTAACAGCGCTGTCTATCCTCTGGAAAAAGCGATATATAAGTCCAGTTATCATTATAATTATTACATTGTCTTTTATTCTACTTTAGACTGTGAGAAGCATTACTTCCGAATCAAGCAAACCGATCGAGAAGGTCTACTCCGATGCCGTGGTAAACTTCCTGATCCGGCTAGCGTGTCAGGTGAACGATAGCAGTAGTACATCAACGGTTGGGTCACCCGGGGAACAGCTCTCAAGGAGATGCATGGCCCTGCTGAAGACGGCTCTTAGACCAGACGTATGGCCCAACAGTGAACTCAGACTGAACTTCCTGGATAAGCTCTTCTTGTCAGTGGTGAGGGCTTGGAATAGTGATTAGAAGAACTTATGATGAGGAGGATGGTGGTTGTGATGATGATATAATGATATTGATCATGGTGATGAAGATGATGATGATGACGATGATGACGATGATGATGATCATGTTGATGGTGATGATGATTATGGTGGTGGTTTTGATGATGATGATGACGACATTGACGACGACGATGATTATGATGGTGGTTGTGATATTAATTATGATTATATTGTTGATGATAATGCTGATGATGATGGCAGTGTTTGTGATGATGATTATGATGTTGATGGTGATAATGATGATGATGATGATGGTGGTTTTGATGATAATGATGATGATGATGGTGATTTCATAATGAGGAGGAGGAGAGTGATGGTAGTGGTGATGAGGATGATGATGATGACGACTATGATGATTTACGATGATTTTGATGATAATAGATTTGATGGTGATAGTGATGGTGTTAATTTAGATGATGATGTTCATTGTGGTGTTGATGGTAATGATGAGTAGGATTATTGTGCAGACCCTAATTCCTTGAACCTGTGAAAATTACCGTTTTGTATTTGTATTTCTTTTCAAATACTCTGGCAAAGGATACCCAAGCTGTTGCAAACTACGGAAATATCTGTGCTGGTCTTGACGTCTTGAATTTCCTTCTTGGTGTTATGGTAAGCCAAAATATCTCCACTTGTTACATAGCATTACATTTGCATTGCTGATTGTAAGTTATTCCATTCCATGTTGTGTATTGTCATGCGTGTATTGAAATTAATTGGGCTATATCTTATCAATATCATGAATAACATTCAGATTCATGCTCTCTTGCAAAAGTTTTTGGCAGTTTTACTGCATCACTTTCTCAGCAGTTTCTGGTTAACTCTTGTTTACCTGGGGCCCGTAACACAAAATTTAGCAATGATCTTAGAACATTTTTCTATGATCGATTCCATTGACTACATGTACACTGTACAATCAGTCTTGAAAATCAAGGGTACGATCAATCGCTAACCTTTGTGTTACGGAACCCTGGAGTGATTTTGAGTTAACAAAATATGAACACTCGCTGATAATTGCATCGGTGCTCCAATATGACTGCATAACTGATCATTTGCTTCTCTTGTAATAGAGATCTGGATCCAGTCTTATAAAGAGTTACGATCGATCTGATCAACCATAACTATGGAAAGCTCGCGACGCCAGCATCTAAAATGCATGAGTATTCAAACGGTTTTCTACTTGATGATGTATATTCACACATCCATCGCTGTCTTGACAGTTCAGTGTGCTCCTCTTTGTTCTCAGAGGACATTGCGCAAATTTCCTGTAGGAAAAATTATGACGATGATGGATTTCCATGTAGTTGAAGTTAATGAGATCAATCGTAACTCTTTGTAAGACTTTCATGTTACTGAGCACTGACATGAATTCATCTCTGACCTTAATTATTATTTTTTCTTTGTTGTCTAGGACAAGCCGACAATCCTGTCGAGTTTCAAGCCTCTCCAGCGAGGGATTGCGGCCTGCATGACCTGCCCGAGCACCAAGGTCATACGATCGGTCCATGCCTTGCTCGTCAAACTCATGAGTACATTCCCAACAGAGTCAAGTAAGCTTTACACACATATATGCATGTAACCTACCAACTGGGGACGGGTTTCAGGGTGGGAAGTCACAAAGCCATTGGATGAAATGTTTTCCCATAAATTATTTAGATGTGACCTGCCAGGGCCAAGGCCAGCAAGATGTGTGCTCATGGCTGCTTGAAGTCTTATTGATATCTTTAATATCTTTATACCTTCCCACCCTTAATCTTTACTCATCACACTCAAAATTAGCTCTGTAAATGGTCCTATGTACATGTAGGTGTCTGTCTGTAATCTCATGTTTGCTGATCAACAAAGCTAATGCTGTGGTGAACTTGCTCTCTGAAATCAATGTGTATTTTCCAGATGAATACTCACTGAGATATTAACTATCATGTTAATTATTTCTTCATTTATCAACAATATTTTACCACTTTCGATATTCCCCCTCAGGTTCTAATATATCTGTACAATTGCTAAGTTATCTTAGAGACACATTTAGCACTACTGTACATAAATGTCAAAATAAGTTATTTCCATGATGTGTATTTTTATAAAGTTTTTTTATGAGTTATGTTCAAGTTGGACTTCATATCCTCTTGTAAAAAGAGCTACATAAATTCAACTATTATTATTATTTATTTGTAAATTTGTATTTCAGGTACATCAAATGTGGCTTCAAAGTATGAAGAACTTGACAGTCTGTATGCAAGCGTTGGCAAGGTCATCTACGAAGGCCTTACTGCGTATGAGAAGTAAGTCATTTTACGTTTTGACATTTTCGAATCTTTTGAAAGTTTCAAGGTAAATAACCACTAAGCTTTGGAGAGTTATATATGAAAAAGTGATTATACTGACATTACTTATCTTGTTGAGATATGTTACAAATGCTCTACTTTGTAGGAGTTTTGTGAGATCGGCAATATTGTATAGGAGCAAAATGGAGAAAGGGGAAGGGGCGACCGAAGAAGACATGGAAGAAGCAAGTGGTGGAGGAGAGTAGGAGGGTTGGGTTGAGGGAGGAGGATGGTCAGAGGGGAAGGGGGTGACTGAAGAAGACATGGAAGAAGCAAGTGGTGGAGGAGAGTAGAAGGGTTGGGTTGAGAGAGGAGGATGGTCAAAGGGAAGGGGGTGACAGAAGAAGACATGGAAGAAGCAAGTGGTGGATGAGAGTAGGAGGGTTGGGTTGAGGGAGGAGGATGGTCAAAGGGGAAGGGGGGTGACCGAAGAAGACATGGTAGAAGCAA